>NC_092210.1:19656873-19726095 GCF_043381705.1 Parasteatoda tepidariorum | reverse complement strand
TTTTTTTTTTCCAGATCTGTGCCAGCTGTACCAAATCCTTATCCAGTGATTGTGGTTGCATTTCTGTTGATTGTCCTGTTTTATTTAAATTGAATTTGTCGAAAAGAGATTTATCTCAGGCACCTTACTTAAGAGGTTTAATAAATCAAGAACTATTTTGATGTGCAATGGATAAATAATTTTTAAAAAAAATTGAATATCTGGTTATATTCATTTCATTGTAAATTAGCATAAGTGTATTTTCACCAGTGTGTTTCATAATTCATGTGTAAATTTTTATCATTATTTGTACATAATGGATTCAGCTTAAAAGTGTACAGTCATTTTTTAAAGAAAAAATATATATGTTAGAAAATGTTTATTTTTGAAATGAATTATTTTGTCGAGTCCATTTAAAACTTTAGATCGAGAATGGTGATTTTAAACAAGTAACAGAGATTTTATGGGAGATTTTTAAAGCATTATATCAACACCATCATTAACTAAATGATGTTTGTTATCTTCAGCAAATGATGTATTGATTTTATTTTTTCTTTTGAATTGTATATTTATTATTTTGTTATCATCTAAAAATCAATGAAGTATGTTTTATTTATTTGTTATCAAAAATTATACATTTATTTCAACAAAAATATATTGTTTTTTTATGGACTTGTGCAAGAATTTTAATTAAAAATACAGTTCATTGTGCTCATATATTCATCTTTTCAGCTGCAGCTTTTACTTATATGAATCTCAATATTCATAAATACTTACTAGGGAATCATTAATTTAACTTTTATCAAATTAATTAGCTAGTTGTGTGCTATGTACTATTTTAATTTTTTTTTGTGATGAGTAGAATTGATTTTGTAAAATCTTTGTTGAAAATTACTATAATTTTGATGGTGTTGATTATCTATACGTACTGAATTTGTATCAATTAAAATTGTTTTAAAACATATTGAAACAATGATATTGTTATATTTTGATTAGTCCTTTGATTTTTAAAAAATAATTTATTCTTATCCAGTTTTTATGAAATGATATAATTAAGGATTGCCTGCTGGATTGCAAAGATTGAACAGCAATGCAGCATATTAATTTTTTCTGTTAAATTTGCGTGTTTATTAACGTTATTTATTTATTTTAATTTATATGAATAATAAATGTAAATTATCTAAAGATATCCTCAAACTTTGCTTTGCACTTAAAGAAAACTGCACTAAAGCACTTAAATATATAAATGCACTTTATATAACCACATAAAATAAACAGGGAATGAAGTGATATTTTAACTTATCTATGTGAAGAAAAAAAAATTGTAAGTGACGGTAATTTTATGCAAGTACAAAATTAAATAAACATGGATCTAAAGATAAAAAATCAAATAATTTTTCAATTGAAACCTTTTAAATCCTACTATCAATGTTATTCTAACCTCTAATAAATACTTTTTAGTATTGGTTTCAAGGACAGATTAAATATGTTGGCTTCGTATGTTGTTGAATTAACATTAATAAAGTCTTTATTAAAAAAAATATTTATTGATAATATAAGTACACTCGTAACTTACTACAGTCACGTACATTTTGTATCTAAGTTCTACAAATAAATAATGTTAACATCTTAAAACTGAAATTAAAACATAACTGATGCTGCCATTCTTCATTTTTACAATATATATGCCCTTGCGGTGGCCAAGGCGCTTACATGCGAACTAAATAATCGCTGTTGCTATTCATAATTTACAATTGCGCTTACAAAATGTGCTGTTTGTCTGCTGGATATTTTTTTCAATCATCATCTTATGGTATGTTTTTTGTGGTGATGGAAGTTGAACACTCTAATTTAATTAAAATGTAGTACTCACATTTCGTTCAAATACTTGAATTCCTTAACTACTTACCTTTCTCTCTGAATGTTATATGTATTATGTATCAATACAGATTCAATAGGACCTAATCTAGTTATTAATTGTCTAGTATTAGTAAGAATTACATATTTTTTTTATTACAGAAATATTTTACCCCTTAGCTGCATTTTCAGATATTGAGATTTTCAATTAAACTTAATAGAAAAAGTCAATTTTATTGATACATGATTTTAAAAAATTTTGTTGGTTAGTTGTAAACATTTACTATTAAACTATTTTCATGTTTAGTATACTTTAATTTTGTGGATTAATAACTAGGAAGGGAAAACTTTTATATTGTTCCCTTCCTTGATTATGCTCAATCTTATAATATTTTTTTTTTCTCCATAAATAATAAAAAAAATATCAATGCATTTTTTTTTCCCTTGGTGATTTAAGATGATTATACTATATATCAGGCTGCGTAACGCTTTTTAAAGGTGCTTATTTTTCTTTTCACGTTTTTTTAAAAGCCCTTGAAGATGCTTTTTTTTATTTGATGTTTGTAAAAAGTGCTTAATTTTCTATTTTTTAAAAGGAGATTATTTTTTTTTTGCCGTATCATTATCGTTCTAAATTGCAAAAAATGCTTGATTTTCACAATTTTCTCTTTCCAATATTTCTCAGAAACTAATTGTTTTATTATGATTATGTAAAGTTTTTAAAATTGTTTTTGAATTTTATTGATTTTACGTTTATAAATTAAGAACTTTAAACGATAGAAAAGAAAATTATTTTTATTACTGCATGGATCCTAATTCTGATTTTTTTATTTTTTTTTGGAACGTGATTAAAAAAATTTTGAGTACTTGAAAGGCGCTTTTTTGTTTAAAAATCTGACTATGCACCCTGTATATTCATATATTCCATACATTCATATTACATTTTGCATATTGAAAATTTATATATTTTTACAACTGCGACCAGAGTTTCTGTGATTCTATATTACTGGACTAAAGGTTTTATTTTTGCCACTTTTTTTTTCCTTTTTTAATTTTACCACAAATTATAAAGAATTAACTTTTTGTCTAATTAGCATTTTCAAAATTTTTGACAAATAGTGTACTCTGTTGTACATTTTCTAGTTTTGTTTAATATTTGCCTGATGCAGATAAAGATGTTTCTTTGCAATCCAGTGGTTTTTGTTATTCAGTCTTTGTGTGGTGCATATTTTTTATTTATGTATTGTAAATTCAAAAAAAAAATAGGATTTCTACAAACAATTTAATTTTTTTTTAACCTAGCAGTTAAGTGGTTTAAACAGTGTTTGTAAATATGCTTTCAGTGTTTGAATACAAACTAAATAACTTATTCACTCGTTTCATAAATTTGCACAAAATAGAAGCTGTCTCTTGTGCTCTGCTTTTCTTATACATAATGAATGAGCTATTAAGGGTGTGCTATGAAGAAAAAAATCGAGATTTTTATCCAAGACTTATATGAACTTGTATTCCATGACATATTTAAGTGAGCAATTAGATAAATCTACCATTTTCTGTAGATGTAGCTTTCTATCAAATAAACTAAGTTTGTTCATGACCTAGCATTTTTTACAGCTCTTGAAATTTTTTTTTTTTTTTTTTTTTTTTTTTTTTTCCCCACTAATCAAAAGATAATTTATCCTATGAGATTGGTTAATCATATGAGATAACTAATGATGGTAATGATAATGATGGTTAACCCCTCTGACCAAAATGACCAGTTTACTATTTCTGTTCTCACACTGAACCTTCAAACTTCATGCCATTATTCCAATTTTCATGTAATTTTTTTTTTATGTGTGTTTGTACCTGCCTGGGCTTTAACTTTTGCATTGTTTAAAGTGAAATGGTGTAAAAAAAATAATAACTTTTTAGTCAGATAGTTTAATGTTTAAACAATAAATGCTTAAAAACATTAAGAAAATAGCTGCTCATCCATATTTATTTATTATTTGGAAATTTTAATATTTGTTTAATTCACGGATAGCAACTTGATGAAGATCTAATCGGCCTGTTAACCCTTTTTATCACAATCGTAACATTTGAGGGAATTTGGAAATTTGGTTTTTATTGCTTACATGGGATTAACCATCCACATTCAGTAAATTAATTATTTTTTAAAAAAAATTATTAAGAAGTATTGAATTCATTAACATTTGAGCTATAGTAGAAATTATGAATATAATAAATTTGAAAGTCAATGAAATTTATTTTTATAAAAACCTCATTACTATTTTTTTCCAAAACTGTGACATGAATTTAATTGTTAACTCTTTACTGGCTATTATATGTGTACTTTTGAAATTGATTTTAATTAGATTCCGAATGTAATTGCTTAAAATTAATATATTATGTTAGAGATTTTTCTTCTTTGTAAATTAAAGCTGTTGTAATATAAAAAATTTACTTTCATTGTGGGTAGATAGATAGTAAATCTTAATTAACAATTATGTTTAATCCGACTATGCTTTAATCACAGACCATAATTATGTACGAATAATTATTATTATTTTTTTTTTGAAATTAGGTGTAAAATATGTTTTAATTGTAAATAGATATAAACTTATAGGTTGCAGTTGTCAAATCTTTTTTAATTCAATCAACAATCTAGAAATTGAAAAAAATAAATTAAGAAAATCAGTAAAGTTAGAATTACTGTTTTTTATTTTATTTTTAAGGAAGATTGTAAATCTGTTATGACTTTTTTTTTCCCATTGAGCAATAACTACTGATTATCTTTTTGCAGCAGTATTAAATGAATTGTTTTTCTTTTTCCTTTAGTTAAAACTGATATTAAGTCACAACCATGGTAAAATTCAGAACTGTTACCTCTAATGGTTCACTAGTGAAATTGTTAAATTTCACTATTCTGTAAGCATTTATGCGATATTTTCAATAATGTTTCTAATTTTGTTATCTCTCTATAAAACTATGGATAATGTTAAATCTCTTAAATTTTTTTCAAAGAATATAACAATTTTAAGGATAAACAATTTCAAAAAAAAATTGCTAAATCACTGTAGCATTCTCATAAATAGTTGAAGGAATCTTTTTAAAAAAAATTAGTTCATAATCCTTTTGTCATGAAAAAACTATTTTATTTGTATTATAATAATGATTTTTTTTAAAATATGAGATGTGAGGAGAAAAAACGTTATATGAAAGAAGAAGAAAAAATATTTCTTTTAATTCCCATTTAAATCAAATCGCTGTTTTAAAATATTTGTCACTGCCTCCTTTTACTAGTTTATTTTACAATTTCTAAGTTTTATTAGAATGTTATTTACAGACTGGTTTTGGGTACATGCATATTTCTATTATTATCTGGAAACAATTATTGTGACTTTTTCGAATCGTATTAACTGAGAAAATTTTGTTTTTTTGTAATGAAACAATTGTTAAAGTAAGCACATGGCTCTACTATTGTGCCTGTAAATGAATATTATATAGAACATTAGTCATGTAATGATTGTTTCAAGATACTGAACCCAATTGTGTCTTATATATAAGTTTTTAACTATGTTTTTATTCTAAATGTTTATGTATAAAAAAATTGGCTTTTGTCAATTAGAGAGTTCTTTTAATATAAATATTTATTTGTATCTATAATAAATTACAGAACAAACTAAATTAATGTTATGCATTTCGAAAATTTATTTGTGAATCTTCATCTGTAATGTTGATGATATAAAACTAGATATATATAAAAAAATATGGTTGCTTTGTGTTCATTTCTTGTTAAAGTTAACATTTCTATATTGATTAATTGGAGATTTTATTGCCTTGGATAAATTTTGTTAGATCTATAATTTGAAAGAGCAACATTTTAACTTTTGCAATTCAAAGTTTTATAGTTTAAAAAGATGTAAAATATTTTTTACACTTTATTTAAAATTAATGTAAAATATTTTTTCCACCTGATTTTATACTTTATAAAAAAAATAAATCAGTATGATTTTCTTTTTATTTAAAAATAAATAAATCTGAAATAATTTTTATTCTAATATTATAATTATTAGGTATTTATGTAGTATGCAAATTAGTAAGTACGTAAAGAAAACCGTCGTAAAAGTAAATAAAAATGTGCTTTATTGAAACAAACATTTTCTTTTTTTAATTCAAACACATACGTTTGCAGGAAGTATAGCTAAAGCATTTTTTTTTTTTTTAATGTAGCTCAAATAGTTTTATCAAGGGCTGAGTTGAAAATTTCATTTTCACATAATGTTATACTTATGCTTTTTGCTTTGGCTATATTTTAGACCCCTATTTCAAAAATCGAAAGCTTTTTACACACAAATATAAAAAATTTTAACTAAAATATGATTTTTGAATAATTATCTAATAAATGAATATATTAGCATACATATAAACATTATTATTGTATGCTGGAATTCTTAAGATCGTTTCATCAAAATTTATCCATAATGATACATTTTTTATTTTGCAATTATATTCATTTGATAACTAAAATTTCTGGTATTGAACGGACCGATAAAGAACTAGGGATTTCACGTGCATTTTAATTATTGAGAAATAGTAAATTCATTTGCAAAGTAATTATGAAAAATATATATTCCAGTTAAGTATGAGTGGCCTTTTTTGGGCAAATGTAGACTTTTTTTCAAGCTACGTTTTTTTAGAAAGAATTAATCACGATTTCGGCCCTTTTAAAAAAAAAAATCATTATTTTCCCCTATTTTTGCGTCAGTTTAATATCTTGGTGGGATTTAATTTCTTTATATAGAAGCAAAATAAATTCAGCCCTACAGAAGTAAAAGGTCTTGTTCTTTCGATAAATAATTCTGCATCTGGCTGGACCTCCGAATACTTGGTCATCTTTTTACAACCTTCTGATTTCCCGCTGATTAATGTTGATTTAAAAATATATATGCGATAGTATGTTCACGGACTCTCCGCTTTGTAACTTCCTATTGATAAATCATAAAGTGGAGATTTTAAAAAGAAAAGAACGACGAGGCAGATGCATATTTCATTTATCGCAAAAGCAACAACAGCAAAACCTAGGACAAAAGAGCATAGGGGATGAAACTCAGCATGGACTCAGAGCTTCTCGGCTCCCTATTGATTCAAGCATAAAATAATATGTAGGGTTTGGTTAACGTCGCACTAGGGCTACTGAGATAGCTGAAGATAAAAGAGGTTTAAAATGTAGAAATCACTTAGTTAGGTTTAGTAAGGTTATGTGAAGTTGACATTGAGCTCAACGAGCAATGAATTAAACCAGGAGTTTCCTTGGCTTCTGGATTGGTTCAAAATTACAAGGCTACGGAGTTAAACATTAGTAGTCGTAAACCCAAAATTGCTTCGGCTGTTCAACGACTATTATATAAATAAAAAAAAATCCATAATCAATCTTTTTCAGTTTCGTTTAAAAACAAAAAGATCAAATTGATTTTAGAAAAGTTCAGTGTGTTGCCCTCTCTCCACGCTTAATGTACTACATAATTTTTCTATAGGCGTCGTAGAAGTAACCGCACGCGTTTTATCGAAATCCCGCTTGGTTTTTGTAGATATAGTGCTGTAAATAATGTATACTAAACATTCAGAGATAGGTTTAGACATCATGTTTATGAATTGCACTCTAGATCACCGGTCAGTCTAAAAGACAACCCTAAATTACCACAAATAAATATATTTAAAAGAAAGCTTTTTGAAAAATGACTTATTTTTATTTCAGCTCGATTGTTTGGAATTCTAAGATAAAACAAACATATAGTGTGTCAGAATAAAAGGAACAGAAATATCGAACAAAAAATTAGTAAGTCAAAAAATTGTTCAAATTACTGTTTATTAAAAACAGTAAAGTTTCTTGAAGATTGCTACACTCGTAGCGCATGAGCATAAGAATTCGCCGAAGAGAGAGACAGTACGAGATTATTAAGTTTAAAAATAAATAGGTATGTTCTTGGACAACAATAACATAGCTACAAACACGTATATAACGTAATTTTATGCCACTAAACCCTGCATTTAATCCAATCATATATAACATAATAGAGTATTCTTTCAAATGAATTAAAGGTTGTTTAGATTCAGTTCCTTTTTGAAAATGGTCTTCAAATCTGATGTTTTAGGTGGAAACATGACTGAATTTTCGACAATACATTGTTACATAGGGCATTAATAATTTATTGATTCATAGGGCGTAACTCATTCTTTAATACGATGTTCTACAATTTGGAGTTACACTATACCTTTATCAGAAAATACGAGGTGAAATCTTATAAGAATAATTTTACAATTCTATTTTAATGTTGTAGAGGTCACTTTAGAAAGAAAAGTAACTTCACAACTTATTCATGCTTCCAACATTTTTCAAACATCATTTTTTTTTTTTTTTTTTTTTTTTTTTTTTTTTTTTTTTTTTTTNGGACTTTTTTTTTGAAAGTCACTATTTAACGTGGTGTACGCTTTAGTATTTAACTTTAACTTAATTGGAAAATATTCGCTTAAATCTCAAGTTAAAATGATTTTATGACCGAATTATAATGTTCCATAGAACACTTGAGAAAATAATTTCACATATTTACCCTGCAAAATATACCGCTATTGTAGGTACCACTATTTTCCGTAAAAATCTTTCTTCAGAATTATTTCTTACAGTCTGGGGTTTTTGTTTATCCATTCCGGAGTTGGGATTGTTAAGTTTTTGTTTATCCGGTAGGGTCAACATCTCACACTGAAAAAACAAAATACTCGGAAAGGTAACTAAAGCCACACAGCAATGGTTCATTAGAGATAGTCATAGGGACGTTAAAACTAACCCAAAATTAAACCACCAATATATCACTATGTTAAATGCAAGCTTCTTTGATAAGGCCATAAAATATGATGTTGTCTATTTTCACCACATTTTTAAACTCTAAAATATGAGAGAAGACAACTCAATTAGACCTATAGCATCTTTTTACTGTTGTCAAGCATCATTTTCAAAATATTAAAATGCCTAGCACTTTGTGAATAACCTGCATGTAAGTCATAACCAGAGCCCGGAAGTTCAGGCAAAATGCCATAAATGCCCTTTTCTGCCTCTTTTAAACGTTTTCTTCTGAAAATGCCTTTTTCTTCCCTTTTGTTCATAAATGCCTATTTCTGTCTAATTTAAAATTTTTCTGCAAAGCTTTTTGTACTTTTGACCGAGCATAAATTTTGAAGTACAGAAATGGTTGACTGTCATCTGACGTACTGTAATGCATTTATAGAGATTAGGACTTTATTCCTTTTGGGACACGGACAACTCCCTCCCTCTGAGGCAGTGGTCACCCCTCGCATTGTACAATGGCTATTCATCTGAGCTGATAGGGCTTGAGTGAGCAAGGCAGGTGAAAGACATTTTTCTGTCCATGGGATTGACAGTGTTGTTTGAATAGAGAATAGAATACAGAATACACTTAAAGCTAGAAAATGCCTTAAAAGTTTTATTTCCTAAAATGATCCACCTAACGTGCCTTGCTCATGCATTGCACAGGATAGCAGAGGAAGTAAGAGATCTCTATCCTGAGGTAGACTCGCCTATTTCTAGTGTGAAATAAGTGTTCGTGAGAGCCCCTTCAAGAGTTCAAGTGTTCAAAGAAATTGCACCAGACATTCAATTACCTCCTAAACCGATCCTTACGAGATGGGGAACAGCAGTCTCATACTACTGCACAAATTTTGAGGAAGTTACTCGAGTCCTTACCAGCTTTTCGGATGAAGAGGCAATATCCATAAGAAAAAGNTTTTTTTTTTAAATTTTAAAATTTAAAATTTTTTTTATTTTATTTATTAATAATTTTTCTTCTTCCCTTTAAAATTATATTTTTCTCCTTGTTTTCTTTGTAATTTATCATTCAATACTATAAGACCGCTCAGCCTGGAAGAAGGCAATAAAAATTTGACATGCTTAAGGGTTCTTTCTAGCATCTTTTTAATTTTTTTTAATGCCTATTAGTTTAAATGCTTTTTTTTATGATTTTTTTCGCTTTTTTTTGTTTTGTTTTTTTGAAAAATATCGAAATTTTAGAGGGAGGTGAAAGAAGTATCACGTGGGTTTTTGAGTGGAGCGAGCAAGTTGCGAAGCCTTTTAAGTAATAAAATAATTCAAAAATTATTGCGTAATTTGTTTATCCAAAGCCAATCAATTCCGTTTAAAAAACTATGCAACTATTTTTTAATTTTAAACTTATAATGATTGGAAGAAATTGATTTATAATGATTGGAAAAATTTAATTTGTACGGAATTAATTGTAATTTTAAATTCCCAATTCAAAATTTGAACAAAATAATATATATAAATCTTTTTTTTTTTTTAATTATTTTTAAAAACATTTTATTTACTAATAATTTTTTCTTCTTCCTTTTACAATTATATTTCCCCAATTTTTTTTTTTTAAATTTTTTTTTGTATTTTTACTATTCAATACCATTCAAGCCAGAAAAAAATACAGCAAAAATTTAACATGCTCAAAGGGTCTTTTTAAGCGTGAACTTGAGTTTTTTTAGGGGGAAAAAACCCGAAGAAGAATAAGAGGTGATCCCGAGAGTTGGTGAGCCGAGCGAGCAGGTTGCGAAGCTATTAATTAATATAAAATAATTAAAAAATAATTGCATAATTTTTATACTCAAAGCTAATTCCATTTAAGAAATATCATTCATTTCTTATTTTTAAACTTATAATGATTGGAAAAATTTGATTTGTAAGAAATTGATTGTAATTTCAAATTCCAAAATGTGAACGAAATAATATATATAAACGATATATATAAATCACATTTTTTAAAAAATTATTTTAATTATTTTTAAAAACATTTTATTTACTAATAATTGTTTTTCTTCCCTTTAAAATCATATTTTTTACCTTGTTTCTTTGTATTTTTACCATTCAATACCATTCAGGTCAGAAAATATTCAATAAAAATTAAACATGCTTAAAAGGTCTTTTTAGCTTAAACTTGAGTTTTTCTTTAAATTCCAAACAGTTCAAAAGTTATAGAAATATAAATGCCTTTTTTTTCGAAATTTTTTAATTTTTTTTTGGGGGGGGGATATTGAATTTTTAGGGGGAAAAGAACCAAAGAAGAATAATAGATAATCACGAGGGTTGGTGAGCGGAGCGAACAGGCTGTGAAGCCCTTTAGAATTATAAAATAATTAAAAAATAATTATATAATTTGTTTATCCATAACTAATTTTATTAAAAAATATGCAAGTATTTCTTATTTTTAAACTTATAATGATTGGAAAAATTTGATTTGTAAGGAATTAATTGTAATTTTAAAATCAAAATAATATGTATACAAATGTGAATATTATGTATACAGAAAATATGTATAGCAAATAATATGTAAATAATATGTATAAACAACATATATACACTGAAGAGCCATTACATTATGACCATGCTCGATCTATAACAATGGGCTCGCCCAGGTTTTTATGGTTTCTCGCCCAGGAGCAATGTTTCCATGGGGGACACTAGGACCCATAATTCTCATAGAACAATCTCTGACGTCTGTAAGCTACTTGAACATAGTTGCAGACCAGGTTCACCCATTCAGGGCAACAGTTTTTCCTGCGGGGGATGGTGTTTACCAACAGGATAATGCACCATGTCATAAGGGTCGAATCGTCATGGATTGGTTCGAGGAACATTCCAGTGACTTTCAAGTCATGTCTTGGCCCCCAAATTCACCTGACCTTAATCCAATAGAGCATTTGTGGTCCTACTTGGAAAACCAAATTCGTGCTGCCACGCTACCCCCTCGCAATGTGAGGGAATTGCAGGACCAGTTGGTGAGCGCTTTGTACCAGATACCTCAGACTACCTATCAGCACCTTGTGGAATCAATGCCACGGCGGGTGCTAGCAGTTTTGAGGGCTAAAGGTGATCCTACATGTTATTAGCAGGGTGTTCATAATGTAATGGCTCTTCGGTGTAAATGGTATTTTTAAAATTTTATTTGATCAATTTCGTCAGACTTCCGCCATATTTCGCTCACATTTTGGAATTTAAAAATACAATTAATTCCTTTCGAATTTTTCCAATCATTATAAGTTCAAAAAATAAGAAATAATTGCAAAATTCATTTTAAATGGAATTAGCTTTGGGTAAACAAATAAGGTCATTCCTTTTGGCTTATTTTATATTACTAAAATGCCCCACAACCTGGTCGCTCCGCTCACCAACCCTCGTGATCACCTCTCATTTTCTTTGGTTTCCCCCCTCCCTAAAAATTTAAGAATTTTTCTAAAAAGGAAAAAAAAAAGACATTTTGCTTATAAAATATGTAATTATTCAAATTTTGTGTAAGAACATATTGTCATTATATTAATTTTATTTTATATTTTATAACCGTCGTCGAACAGCCGATCCAATTTTATGGGTTTACGATTGCTAATGTTCAACGCCGTAGCCTTGCAATTTTGAACCCAATCCAGAAGACAAGCGAACTCCTGAATCGAGTATTGGGAGAAATTGCTCATATTTGCGTTACATGGAGAGGAAGACCACGGGAACCTCCCACGGTTAGCCTGACGACAGGGGGACTCTAAACCATGATCCGTCTACCTCTGAGGATATTTCACGTCAGCACTGTGGTCGGTGCAAGCCGGATGTGGAATTTGTATCGACTGGATTCGAACCCGGTTCGCCTCATTGGAAGGTGAACGCTCCATCCCCTGAGCCATGCGGCTCTCATTATATTAATTGTAACAAAATAAACGATTACTTGGATTTGAAAATTGATCATCTGTATCTCAAAAAAAAAAAAAAAAAAAAATTTCGAACTTAGAAACTCAGAATGCGCTATACAATAATATGTAATAAGTGACAAGTAATTTTACTTGTTAATAGCATGCCGCGATTAACTTTATTTCAAATAACTTTTGCTCTTTCGAGTCTAAATGCCTAAAAATCTCGATATAAATGCTAATATTTATGTGTGACAACACCTAATCTCTCTTATTTTTATTATTTTTATTTTAGTGATTATTTTTTCTGTTGTTATTTCTGATTTCAAGTCATGAGCGAGCTCATGAAAGAGAGACTCGAGAGAGACCTGTTTCCACGACGATGGATAAATTGCCATTACTTCAAACAAGAAAACAACATCACAAAAAAGCACTTAAAATTTCAATAACTTTCAAACTGATTGAAATATTTAAAAAAAAAAACAACTCAAATTCACGCTAAAAAAAAGTCTTTTAAGCATCTTAAATTTGTATTGAATTTTTTCAGGCTGCAGAGCGGCTTACATTGTATTTTTTACTGCAGATTTAACAGTTATTTCTAGAACTAAGTATCAAATTTTAATTTTGTTTAATTCTATCGTACATATTGCATATTTTTCTATACCTCTCCGTAGTTTCAAGTTTCCTTATAGTTTCAAGTTCTTCCCTTACAGTTTTTGCGTTGCAAAATAAAATGCAACCTTAAGTTATGAGTTGCGAGCAGCTTTTAAAACTGCAATAACTTTTGGACAAATTTGAATTTTCAAAATAATTGACTTCAAATTTGTAAATGAATACCACCCTTGTCAAGCAAGTCAAATTTCAGCTTATTAGTTGCCCTTCAGCGGGTCTCGAACTACCCCGGTGTACATTTTACTACAAGTTTAACAGTTGGCAATTCCTGAACTAATAATCAAATCTTAAAATTTTTTATTGCATTGTACTTAAGTCTTAATGTTTTCTGTCACAAAACAACTATGTTGAGCAATTTTCACAGCGGTGGCAGCAGCTCCTGCCATTACTTTATAAAGAGACAAAGTTATGAAGCCACACAGGTGCGTGCTAAGGGTTTTAGCTGCATTGGACGAAGCATTAAAAGGCATTTTATATCACGGTTAATAAAAATCATGTTTAGCTCAAGTATATATTAGACATTGGATTTTTTTTTTAAAATTTCAATCAGATTTTAAAATTTTTTTTCCTCGTTTAAGGATTAAAACTCTGGCAAAATGTATAAAAAATAATTCATATTAGTTAACAATAAAACTGCAAATGAAATTCTTACTACCACTAATAATAAAAAGGTAAATATTGTCATATTAACGTTTAATTATTTGAAACTTATTACTGAATGAATGAAGTCAGTTATTATTTTATAAAACGAAAAACTAGCCCCGATTTAAAGTTTTTATATAGAAAGGGTTTGGGGGATGGGCTAGGGTAATGTGCATAGAATAGAGCAGATTGTCTCAGATCTCGTTTTAAGGTTAGAAGGTTTTCACGTAAACCACATAACAAACCTTTTTAGGTTTATATTGAAGGGTTTTTGCTAGGATAAAATAAACCTTATTTTGCTATCTGGGCCAAGATTTAGCAAATGTAAAGAAAAACTTGTAATAAAACTATTAATCTGTTCTGAATTTTTGGGCACCCTAGACGGTTCGTCTATCCTTAGGCACGGTCTAGAAGCCACATAATTTAGTTCAGCGAAAACCATAATAAAATTATAATTTTTACTGTCTAATTGTTTGATGTCTGAAGAAGTTGTTTATGTTTATAAACACGCTGTCCTTTGTTGAAATTTCAAATTAGTTTTAAATTCACTAAATTGTTTATTTTTGTTTTTTGACGATTTTTCGGGGTAAACAAAAAACTAGTCTCACTAAATTTATAATTTTTTTTCTTGCAGTAGCATATATTCTCATGTCAGAAGATAGGAAAGACATTGCCCTTCTTTAAAATTTTCAATTAATTTTGAGTTAATAAATTTAAAAGTTAGTTTTAGGCTTTTTTCGATTATATAATCCCTAAAGGTTAAACAAAAAAATTTTTCTCTCGTTTTTTTCAAGTTATTTTAATATTTTTATTAGAGAGCTCAATTTACGAAAATTGATGCAGAGAGATTAATTAAAAAATTTTCTTTGAGCATTTTACTTTAGAGTCTGCTGACTACGACACTTGTTTCTGCAGCAAAATATCTACATTCTTTATTTTGAATTAAAATTTAATCTCTGATTGTCTCTGTCTAGCCCTGCAAATTTCAAACATATTTCGCAATAGATAAATTTTTATAATTGATGTTTCGCCAGTTTCAGTTAAATTATAATTGAAGGAATTAAAATTATAAATATTATAAGAGCTATTTTTTAAATGTTAAAAAATTTGCTTTTTCAAAGTACAATTATGCATTATATCATCGCATTATTTACTGTTCCCTGAGTGCATGACCAACTCACACGCACCACGCCCCCTTCCAATCAAAATAACCTCGATTCCAGGCGCATATGCTACCACCACCGTAATGGCGGTGGGCCCACTATCGTTGCGAGTCGGTCAAGATAAAAACACAGTTTTTAATATGTCTCTTACTTGGAATTAAGCCAAAAAAAAGGAAGTAATTCCTTTTTAACATTTTGCAGGGATGTGTGAAAGTATCACTCTGTATCTGCCGAGAACTAAATGCGAAAATGTGCGAGTGCTTTTTTCTAGGATACGGCTCTTGTTCAGGGTTTCTGTTGATCCGGCTCCGGATCTCCTACCTCAAGAACTTGAATCACCTGGTCAAGAAAACGTGATGACAGCCGGAAAACTAAGTTCAGAGACTTCACAATTTAAACTTTCGGTGATTGAAGGGGGTTTAGATCAACTAAATAAAGCAAAGGTAAATACTCTTAATTTCATTGGTTGTATTTGTGTTCAATGTTCCTGATAATTGTTCAATAGTTTCTTATGTTTTGATCTGAGTTAACTGAATTGCTCATACTATCCTGTTTTAAATTTTGACTTTGTGTTATTTCGTAGAATCAGATTTAAAGTAACTGATTATGATCAATTAATTATCAAATAAAAACATTTCAACGTGTTTTCATAACGTTCACTTTGATAAACAAGGAGCCCAAATAATTTGATTCTAGTTTGTGTTGACTAATTTTATAACATCAAACTATTAAATACTACTTTCATAATTTCGGACTGAATTTTATATTATTATGTTCTGATTTGTCTTTTATCTTTTTTGATCTTATATGATAGCTGAAATTATTTTAATTTTAACATTACACTATTTGTACTGTTTAAGACATTACTGCCCATACAGTAATTTCTTTGGTGTAAACTTATTCATTTAACTTGTGTTAATGAATCATTCAATTCATTAATTACATTTATCAATTACAATATTTTACAATTAGACAATATTTTGTATTTAGAATTATTATGATTTATAATTCTTTTTTACTTTGTTTACATTCTTTTTAATCTCATACTATGTAAAATTAAGAAAGGTAATACAACTTCATCTCAAAGCAATATTTATCATTTGTACCGCTTATATTTTATAAATTTTAAACCTATTTGGTAACTAATGAAAAATAATATTTTAAGTGAAAACAGTATCACTACAATATATATAAGCTTTCTAACAATCTTTAAGTCATAATTGACCCTTTATTGCCAAGCTCTTTTATAGAAGATAGAAAAGAATCTGTTTCTTTTTGCAAATACTAGAATTTAGAAATTAATAGTCGTATTATCATCAGACAACATCTGATCAAATTAATTTGTTAAAAGGTTTATAGTCAAGGAATTAAGAAACTCATGGACATTATATATGACTATAAATTTTTTCATCTAATTTTTAGTAAGTTTTGAGAAACACAGGAAAATCAGATTTAACAATATACTTTAACAAAAACAATATTTTGGTTTAGAATATCAATGTTAGTAAGTATCTTTATATTGTGTTTCTTTTAATTTTAAAAAAAATTTAATTATTGATAATTCAAAATATTGCATGATTCGAAGTGATTATTAATTACTTAAAAATTTCATATTCCGTACCTATGTTAAAATTTGATCTTCAATTTGAAATTTTCTCCTCAGTTTTGGTTAATTCAAATTTTGATAGAGCAGAAATCAAAGCATTTAATTGTTTTCGAAACTTTCTTCTGATTAATTAATTTTAAAATCATAGACTTTATAAGCATAATATTATAAATCCCTAAAAAGAGAGCAAATGGTTTAAATTAAATTTTTCAAGCAGTTCTAATTAGTTTANGCGATATATATATATATATATATATACACTTATAAAGGACTTGGGATGCAAATAGACTTTTTTCAAATTTGACATTTTTAATTCAAATTAGTCATTATTGCTTTTTGAAATGTACTTCAGAAGTTTCTAGGATTTACAATCCATTATACAGGAACATCTAATTGAATAGGGAGAAATCATGGTGTTATACACCAAAAAGGCTCTTAAAAGCATTACCAGGAACAACAAAACTGTGGTTTATCATATTACACCTAACCCTCATTTATTACTTCTTACTTAAATGCAATTCAATGTTTGAATATTTTTTATTATTTTTAATGATAAATATATTTGTTAATTCAAACTTATTATAATTCAAAAATTTTCTTTTGTGTTCCAATTATTAAAAAGTCTATTGTAATTAGTGCTTGCTCTTGGTATCTTAGACTTCCAAGTTACAATTCGATTGCCTAAGAAATCTTCTTCTTCTTTGTCAGCACAACAGCCCCTTGCACGCCTTGGCTGCCTCAACTGCTGACAAATGCCAGCCCCTTCTCTCCATCGATACTTCATTCCAATTTCTAATCTTTAGGGTTTTCAGGTCATTTTCGATGTTGTTGAGCCATCTGGTCTGTCTCTGAGTTTTTCGGAGTTTTTAAAGGTGACTATTCTCATGGTGCTATTTTCAGAGCCTCTCCATAGATAGCCCAGCTATCTCAGCCTATTAGTGCCAATTATTTGTGTAATTTGGGGCTGCTCGTAGAGTCGGTAGAGCTCGATATTATATCTGGTTCGCCAGCATCCCCTTTCTTGAATTGCGCCAAAGATGGCTCTGAGAATCTTTCTTTCGAAGGTGTCCAGTGTCCTCTGTATGTATGAATTTAGGTTGCCCAAGAAATAGTCTTCTAATTTTAAAAATAATTTTTTTTTTATCTAATTTTTTTTTATTTTTTGAAGTGCTGTGGTTTGTGTGTATTGACGATTCTGAGAGCTAAGTCTGCAGTAGCTTAGCTACTGGCAGAGTTACCTAAGCCAGAGTTGACAACAAGCAAAGTGGAATACACTGATCCTTCAAGTTGGGGGTTCAGTGTGAGGCTAGCAATCTCATTCTGCAAAAAAAAAAATTTAAAAACAAACTAAAACAGTAAAAAAATATACGAAGACTACGATACATTTTGGAATTATATAACAAATTTTGAGAACAAAGCATAGTTAAAGTAATTAAAATCCAGCTGAAGATATGGCTTGGTATTTATAGGTAAGATGACAATAACTGAGTGAGGAAAATTACTTTCCAAAAGCCTGAGGGAAAAAGGAGAAGAGGTTGACCTTGTACCAGATGGTTAGATAATGTGGAGAAATAGCAGATCACTGTAAGAGTAAATCTATTAGTGTTAGGTAGATTGTTATGAAATAAGCTGCTTGAGACGACATTCAAGACTGGCAACTGGCTGTTGTGTTGATGGAAGAAGAACAAAATTTTTTACTTTCCATACTTTTTTAAAATGCTATCGTTATACAAGGAGTAAAATAAAACTTCCCCAGTGGAAAGAAATATAACTTGCAATACCAACTTATAAGGACTGTTGTTCCATGATTTGTTTAAACTTTGGTCAGGTTTATTTTACTGTTTGTGTGATTATCTGTGTACTGCGTACATACCAATTTCTGTTCTTTCCAATATTGGTTTTCTGTAGTATTATTAAAATGAGAATAGAAAAATCAATTTAGGTATAAAAATTTTTAAGTTTTGCTGGAGATTAAATACACCATCATACAATTATCATGTATTTTTATATATGTTTAATTTTTGGTTTTATTTTAATGGTTGGGAAGATAGTTCTAAATTAAATTCTGTAAGTTTAAGAATAAAATAGAAAAGCGTAAATTTTTCTATCAGTGTAAATATAAAAATGAAATCTTCTGGAAAATGCGAAAGAATTGGCAGTTATCGGGTGCATCCATATTTCTCTTAATGAAGAATAATGGCCTAGCATTTTTTATGCATTCAATGTATGTTACGTATATATATAAAATTAGGTAATTTGTTTGTTTTCTTGTATCCTAGAAAAATTATGGAAGAAATAGATATTTTCGAACTGTGTTTTATGTTGGCTAAATATCGTTAATTTTATTTATTTACTTAATTTATTTTTTGATTCTTGCTCTGCTATACTATATTTAGGCTGCAAGTTGATGTGAACTGATTTTTCCATTGTATCATATGTTACACAGCATTAGGAATGAATTTAGTTATCCTCGCTTAAATAAGGAGATGTTAAAATAAGTTTTAAGTTTATTAATGACTTGCAATAAAATTTCTACAATATAGTTATTCTGGTTGAAAAATACTTTTACTATTGTAATATTGTCTAAAATTAATTTTAAATATATGATGGACTTTAAAAATATATATTGCCTTATTGCTTCAAAATTAAAATTATACAGTGATAGATGCTTGGACAATGACAGTGAATTTGTAATATATAAACTGCAATTATTGTTTAAGAAGCTTTTAATTCAAATTTATTTTCTCATTTCTTAATTTTTATTGGAGTTATTTATTATTGGTGAAAAAAAGAGAGTGAGATTAAGTACTTAATTGCTTAAGCTGATATCTGGTGAATTATAAAGACTTATTAAAATTGCAAATCCTAATTTTGATTAGCTATATTAAAATGTGTCCTCTTTAATTATTAACTTAAATCTTGGAAATTTCAGTTCTTGGTTTCTTTCCTGGTAGTAAAATAAATTTGTCTTCCTTGCAATATTAATGTTTGTTATGAAAGTTTTTTTGAATGAAGTTTATCAAAATTGATATTAATTAGTGTTGTTATTAAGTATGAATTAGAAAGTATGTTCAAATTAATGATAAGTCTACAAACCATGTTTTTCAAATTAGTTGTAATGTAAATAAGTGGAATCAAAGTTTTATGATCCTTTGTGACTTCTTTATAGCCTACTCTTATAGTCTGTTATATTAGTATTATATCCAATATTATAACATGACTTAGTTCTTTTAGTAAATTCGGCAGTTAAATTTATTTTCCCATTGGATGTTGATATATTTATCTTTTCACCCATTACAGTACATAGTGATATTCATTTATTTATGGGTGCTGAAAGGTTGCTCAAACAAGTCAGAGATCATTAGAAAATACTATAAAACTTTTACATACTATAAAACTTTACAATATTGAATTTTTTCAAAAAANCAACGCCATATATATATATATTTTTTTTTTTTTAGTATTTTTATTTTATTAGCGAAAGTTAGTTTCTTTTTTCCTCTAATTCTCTAAATTTCTTATGATTAATATAATAGTTTTTTTATGCTTTTAATTCCTTGATGCTTCTGACCCATTATCTCTTGCTTCCTTTTACGTATACCTCACAAGGCGTTTTAATGTCCCCCCTTTTTTTTTAAATTAAGAAAGGAGGTTTTGGTTATCAATCTCCGTGATTGCTTCTCATTTATCATTTCTTTTTATATTTTTGGAAAAAAATTAAACATAATTTTGTTAATAGAATGTAAATAATTATTATAATGAGATACATGCGAGTGATGTAGTGTGGGTATCTCGATCCTGATTAATTGTTGAAACGTAGCATTTGTTTACGTTAGCAACTGTTCTTTCCATTCTATTCCGAGTAAGCCAAGCCCGTCAAGTAACAATTCTCTTAAGTGACACATTCTAAATTCTTTCACAAGGAATCTTTTTCAAAGATTTCAATTCTTTTCGTATATATTTACTTAGAGACTCAACACAAAGACAGGCACGAAGCTATGTGGAACATAAATGAATAAGTATGCATCGAAGTTGCCAGGTACACAAAACAAAAATATATCATGGTTGCAATAAAATGCATAAATAATAAGTCTAAGTTAATTAAAATGAGTAGACGAGAAAGAATTATATTTCAACTAATTCGATGTGCGATACGTGTCTTTATTTAATTAATCGTTAATTAATATTCTAACTTATGCAGAGAAACTTAGCTCAACTTTATTACTTCATTTTGCTGATAAAGATTAGCTGGCGCTTTCGTCATAGGTCACAAGTGTGAGTCTGGATGGTCTTCTTCTTGAAGTGCAAGTACCCAATTTTAATACCTGCAGATGACGTCATTGTAGGTAAATCATGGCATTATTGTTTACCATCTGTTAGAACAGGAGCTGTAAAAAATTACGTAATTAATCTTTTTCTGAATAGAGCAGCTTTATTAAAAAATAGGCAAGAAAAAAAAGTTGTTTACCTCTTTTTTTTTTTCTTCCTTTGACAGATAGAAATGCAGTAGGTAAAAATATGTACCGTAAATAACATATTAGCTAGTCATTCAGGCCTGTATGTCCAGGTCTTAATAATTTTATTTTATTAACTTCTAACGTGAGTAGTGATAAGCTAGAAGAAAAAAAAATATAGAAAAAGTGCGTTTTAAATTCATTGCCATTTAAATATATTTCTCATATTTTTTGTTCATCTTTTAGTGGTTAATAAAAGGGAAATTTGTGGCATTTTTACAACAGAATGTTGCCAAACAAAGAACGCGGGGAAGCCGACTGTTTTGGATTATGATAAATGGAGTGTTATGCGCGAGGACAGCGTGCTTTTATAGTTGAGCATTATTATATAAGCATCATTTAGTCTTTTTCCGGCAGTGTAAATTTCCATTTCGGGGATCAGTATTGACGGTCCAAGTTATGCGATTTTGGAGGTAGAGCACTTTTCTTTTTATTTTTTAAGTCTCGTTTATGAGAACTTTCTTACTTAACGCGATTCGCTTATGTATGTACCTTGGCCACCAGAATATAGGTATATTATTGTTTGCCAAGGTATGTACGATCAGTTTGACTACCTTGTGACATACTAAACATTTGCACGCAGGTCTAGGTCTATTGGATGCAGTGTAAATTACTTCTATGACTTCAAGTTCATAACCTCTCATGCCAAGAAGAAAATTGAGTCCTGTAGAAACGATATATAGATACATTGACACAAACACAAGACGATTATTGGAAATTTCATAAGGCCCAACAAATCCGCAGAGGCCATTTACCCGAAGTGCTATTTTATATAACTGTGTGCTGAATAAATCACTAAAAATTAACAACTCAATACAAATGAATTGGGATTCTCTGTTAGATTTCTTAAAGACAAAATTGTGATTAATAATGGCATGGAAGGGGATTAGATTTTTTAAAGACAAAATTGTGAGATGGCTACCTTAAAATGTACCTAAGCAATTTCCTTTATGGATGATACAAAAAGCTATTAATTTAAGCTAATTTGTATCTCTCTATTTTGGATGAAACCGGCTTGCATGTATTCGGAAATAAGATCACCAAGATGAGTGATTAATAATGGCATGGAAGGGGAATAGATTTCTTTAAGACAAAATTGTGAGATGGCTACCTTAAAATGTACATAAGCAATTTCCCTTATGGATGATACAAAATGCTATTAATTTAAGCTAATTTGTATCTCTCTATTTTGAATGAAACAGGCTTGCATGTATTCGGAAATAAGGTCATCGAGATGAATGATTAATAATAGCATGGAAGTGGATTAGATTTCTTTAAGACAAAATTGTGAGATGGCTACCTTTAAATGCTAATTTTTTCCATAACTATTTGTAAAAGTCAAATAAACGTGTTATAATTTCCTTTGTGTTTCTTAAAAAAATTAATTAATTAAAAGTATAAAGAGAAAATATTAAAAAAGAAAGAAAAGAGAATGTGGAATTTTGTAAGTTTGCCGAATAGTAAAAAACTTTGAGAGCTCCAAGCTACTTCCTCCCTTCCTGGCGTTCCTGATTCTAGTGCGTTAATCATTTTCTTGTATATTCCATATGAAGGCCAGTCACTTTTATAATATGTCTGTTGAAAGATGGTGGATTACGGATATTGAAAGCTCTTGCATAATTTTGTCGTAAAACGAAGTCGTGAAATATCTTTTCTTTGCACTAAGAGATGTCAAGCTTGTAGACGATGCGGTCGTACTTTCTGATCATAGAAATTCGTTTGATGATATACCCAGCCGTTGCTTTAAATGACTCATTTTCGCAGGCATTTTTATGAACCTATCATCTTTCTGCTCGTTATTAAATTTTCTCTCTGCACGCGTATCGCGGTTTGTGGTATGTCATTATTAAATTCCTGTATTTTGGGAGTTATCGAAGTTTATTTGTTTACTTTATTTTTAATTCGTTGAAACGAAGTGATTGAAAAAAAAATTTTAAGTCGTTAATTTGTTGTTCTTTCATGTATATTAATTTTATTCTCGCAGCCTATTTGGGAAAACTTTCAAAAATGTCATATTTTATACATTGAATAAAACATTTGTTAAAAAATCGGTGAATAGTTCCTGAGAAATCGAATTTTAAAAAAGTCGTATATTTAAAATACGATTTCTCAGGAACTATTTAGCCGATTTCGCTCAAATTTTGTATTTTGTTATGTAAAATTACCTTCTTTAAAAGTAGTAAAAATAATTAAACGAAATAATAAAAATTAATAACTGTTTACCAAAAGTTATTTTTTTGCATATACTTTTATCTTTGGATAAACAAATTTTATGATTGTGTACAAAAATTTTCAATTCGCTTAAAATTTTTTTACATATGGCGAAGTACGAATAAAGTAAAATTAGCATCATGGGATCCAAACTTTGGACCCCTCTCCAAACTATTGGAACCATATTTCCCAGATTGTGGCTGCCCCCTATATTTTGGGGATCAAAAATCCGAATCTGTCGAATAAAAAAGGTATGTTTATTCAGAGAAAGTGTTTTTTTGTCACTTCGTTCGTAACTTAAAAAATATCGTCTGAACTAATAAATTGGTATATTTGGGATCACCTCCTCGAACCTTTTGATCGAGTCCTAGAACGTGAAGATCTGATCATTAGATCAAAACAGTAAAGAGAGTCGTCCGTGTTTTATTCTGCGCACTGTAGGTACTTTATTATTTAAAAAAGTTAAGAGGATACGAGTTGTGCAAACAAATTTTTTTTTAATTGATAAGAGAATTTGATTTATTTATTTGAGCTGATAGTGTTAAATCCCTGTATTTCACTTCAGGGACATTAAATTCTAACAACTCTACTGTTGATTCTTTGAATAAGGGATAAAAATTAAAAACGCGTAAAATCGTTTGCGTTTCAAGTAATTTCTTCTACAAATTTGTAGTAAATCTTTTGCATTTCGAAAAAAGAAAAAAAAAAAAGGACAAAGAAGGATTATTTTTAGGTTGCAGCTTATTTTGAAAGTAATGTACATCATAACTTCAGGTTTGGAGTTTTTGACAGTATTCGTATGATTTACTGTCTAAAAATATCCAAAACAGTGTACAAAACAACATGTTTTCAAAATAGCTATAACACTTAATATTTTAAATGTAGTGTCTGTGTAGAGTGCGCCAAAAAAAAAAAAGAATTTTTTTTTTTAACCAGCCTGCATAGCTTTTGATCTAATGATTCTATTTTCGCGTAATAGGACTTTATCTGAGGAGGTGACCTCAAATATGCTAATTAATTAACGCAGGGTTGCCACAGGCTACTAAAATGCAACTATTTGTTACTATTTTCGGCCTTAGGCGACTTTTTTTGCCTGAAAAGGCTAAAAAAGCAACTATTTTCAGGAATAGGCGACTATTAGGAAACTTTTATTATCCTTGGCGAAGTTTTTTCGCAAAAATGACCGTTACTGTTCAGAACGTTAGTAAAAGAAAGCAAACTTTTATACAATCATTTATGTCCAAAGAGCCAAAAATTTAAATTTCCATTGGATTTAATAAAGTACTTGTTATATGTTCTCTCTGAGGGGCAGTTTTGTTACTTTCAATTGTTTTTTCCTTCTATTAACATTCATATTTTATTGTAATTCGACTTTTATTTAGGTACCTATTTTTTAATACGTATACCTTTTATATTTGTACAAAACTTTTTTTTAATTGGGAGCATAAATAGTATTTGACAATTAAGCTATAATTTTAGTTATTTGGCTACTATTTTTGATAAATTTTTGTTCCTGTTCAGGCAAATATTTTCATAGTTTTAGGCAACTATTTTTATGCTTGAGGCTACTAAAAGCAACTATTTTTGTTAATTTTTTACTGTGGCAACCCTGTTAGCGCAAAAGACATGTTAAGTTACGAAATTAGACACAAAAGCGTACTTTCTCTGAACAAACATACTATTTTTGTTTTTTTTGTTGTTGACCGATACTGATTTCTTACCTCCAAAACAGCCTCAATCTGGAAAATATGGTCTTAATAGTTTGGCCAGGAGAGCAGTCTAAAGTTTAGACCCCTTAATTCAAACTTTACTTTTTGCGTATTTCGCCATATCTTGAGTAAATTTTGAATGAATTGAAAAATTTTTGTACTCATTTATAAAATTTGTTTATCCAAGGATAATTTCTTTCAAAAAATAGTTTATAATATTTACTTATCATTTTTAATTTTTTTTTAATAATTGTAGAATTTTTTTTTATTGTAAGGTATAAAATGTTTTGTCTGATGGATTTTACAGTTTAATAAATATAATAGCTCATAAATTTTTTTTTACAAATAATAAAAAAAAATTACAAATGTGTTATATATAAAGAGTTCTCGTATTCCTACGCAAATATATTATGACAAAAATTTTATTATGTTAATAATTCTCCTAGTTCCTAACGAGAGTTAAATACTACTACTTTCCATTCAAAATTTATAATTTTTTAGAACGTTAGAAAAATACTTACATTTAAAAACTAGGCGTTCAATATTTTTTAAAAAGAAGCTCTTTCATTTTTTTTTTTATTTGTGAAAAGAAAAGTTTTTGGATTAAAAAAAAATCATTTAGTAGAATCAGGTGACACAATTCCATAAATTTTTACGAACATGATGAAAACAGAGCACCCGGAAACATTTATTAACTTATTAAAGAAAAAAGAAAATGAAAAACAAAAACAAAAAACAACAACAATAGTATAGGTATTCGGCGACTGTCTTTAGTGTTGTACTCTGAGTAATTTTTTGGGTGTTGTTTCTCAGACGAGAGGCTAATTATTTTTCTCATTACCTTCCCCCTTCCCTGATAAAAGATGAATAGCCTTGAAATCGTTTCAGTCGTCTACGCCTGAGGACGCTGCTCACTTTTATGAATGGGTACCCTAGTGGTGTTTTCAATGAACGTGAAATTTATGTGTTGCAGTAAAATATGTATTGATTTTCCTCTTTAATTTGAGGGAAAATTCGCCATTTCTTTATAGGGTCCTGATCAATTAATTAAGTTTTAAATCATTAAATCATTTCGCAAGTTGCAACACACTTTGAATTTTAAGATTGTGCTCAGAAGCTCATTTTTTTCTATTGTTTATGACCGCTATATAAAATTTAGCATCAGTCATGTTTTTTTTTTTTTTTGTGTGTGACTGACTCCGCCATTTGTCCCCAGAGACGAAAATACTCCGAATTGTTATAACATGAAAAATTGCACAAAAAACGATAGGTTACATGAAATATTATATCTTTTCTCTATGTATTACGTAATAATTAACAAATATATTTCGTACTAATGATGTTTTTTTATTAATTAAAATGTGCATGGCGACCATAGCCTATATGTCGATAAAAATCGAACGACTGTAACCGTCATTTGCGGCTATGTGTTAACCCCTTCCTTCTCGTTTCCGTGAAAATGACGGGGTGAGATTTCGCCCGCTATTTCTCGCTCCCGTGATATTGACGGGCTGTAGTCTTCAGTAGTAACGCGCCAATAAGAATAAAACTAATTCATTTCTTTTGCCCGGAAAACATTTTATTTCTCATTTTACACACCTGATGGCAGTACCAGGATATTTTTAAGGTAATAGTTTATTTTAAACTAGTTGCAGCACTAATCAAGTACGTAATACAAATACAAAAGCCAAAAAAATAGGCACTTTTATGACCGTTTTCTTGAAAATTAACCGATCGTAAAGGGGTTAATATTCTTTCTAATATTATGAATCTGAAATTGCGTTGAATCGAAAATCGTATTGAGTCTGAAATATAGTGTTGAATCTGAAATTATGTTGAATCTGAAATCGTGTTGAATCTTAAATTGAGTTATTAATTTAATTATTTATTAATTTAAATTAATTATTTATATATATATTTTTTTGCTACTGCTCTTGATAAGTTCAAGATCATCTTATTATTTTTTCCCCTTTAAATATTAAGTCTTTTCCTAATGAAATAATTGCCTATATAAAATTAATATTAAGTATTTTACGGTAGTTATGTCGGAAAGTTGGGTAATGTAAGAAAATGTAGGTAATGTATGAAAGTATCGACTTGTGTATACACTATACTTACACTTATACCTAATTTCTATAACTATCTATTAGTCTTTCTAAATCCTGACTGGCTTTCTGATGATTTTAATTTAGTCGATAAAGTGGAACAGTATTTACGTGCCATTGTTTCCCCTTTTTCTCGAATTACGTAAATAAATGTAGTTTTTTTTAAGAGCTTAGATAAAATACTTCTTCTATTATGTAAAAAAAAAGTATATAAAATTCATTCTAATTTTTTAGCCAATAAAAAACGTTAAGTTAGTGAAATACTTTTTGGATGTAATAATCTGTATAAAAGAATTACTTTTCTATATTTACTCTCTAGATCAGAGTATTGCGTACCGCCACGTATCTCCTGTTAAATAAATATTATAATTTAATATAATTTCTTTTCTATTAAAGGCTTCAATGATGCTTTAAAATTGATGTGAAACTTATATAGTAAGATTGTTAGTTTTGTACTTAAGAATGACATTTTAGCGTTTAAAAATCTTTGCTTCTTTTTAAAACTTTGTATATGGTAGTTTGTAATCAAATTCGTAGCTAAAAACGCTAGGTTTAGAAGAAGAAAAAAAAGAGACCTTATCAGCTTGACATTGACAAGGATGTTGTCAAGTCCTTGAGTCAAATTCTATTTTTGTTATGCATATAGAATGAAATGTCTTTTCTCTGCAGTAATACATCTTGATTATTTATGAATTATTACAAAATATGTTTGCTGTGTTATGTTTTTCTTGACTTGTTTTTGAATAGTGGCTGCAATTATATATATTTTTTTTCGTTTGGCAAAGCAGCTATATATTTTGTAAATTTTGTGTGCAAATAAAGGAACAGGTTTTAGTTATAAATTCGTTAATAGCTTTATACATTACTAATAAAATGTATGAATATTAGTTTTGATCCAACTGTATTTTAATTGCCATTTTTCTAAGACGCTTGTGTCGGGCAGCCATAACTTTGCCATTATCACTTTCATCAATGTCACAAATAGCATCAATGACTTTGCCATTATCACTTTCATCAATGTCACAAATAGCATCAATAACTTTGCCACTATTACTTTCATCAATGTCACAAACAGCATCAATAACTTTGCCATTGTCACTTTCATCAATGTCACAAATAGCATCAATAACTTTGCCACTATTACTTTCATCAATGTCACAAACAGCATCAATAACTTTGCCATTATCACTTTCATCAATGTCACAAATAGCATCAATATTGTTACTTTTACAAATCCGAATTTTGACTCTTCTCCTGAAAAATTGAAATTCAAGTTCAATAAATTTCGGTATTCTGAATCCATCTGAATTCGTTGATCCATGGAAGAAGATGCTACGTGACCGTCTTGCAAGTTTTATTATTTTTGTAGTTTCTATAAAAATGTTTAACATCTATCTAGAAAAATGCAAAATTTAACGTTAGAGCCGCGGTGGCTCAGGGGACAGAGCGTTCGCCTCCCAATGAGGTGCCCAGGTTTGTCTGGGGGCCCTGGACTTCAGTCGGGTGTGTTTATTCTTTGTAAAAATGGCACTGATGGTGCTAAGTGACAATCTTAGAGTGGTGTCACTTAAGAGAGGATGAAACTCATTTGGCTCATGAGAGGATCAAACTCTAAAAGTATCTCTTTTAGATCAAATAGAAAGCCTAGAATACGAACTTTATGATGCGATCCCGAAGTCATAGAGTTAAGGTACCCAAATAACTTCGGAGACAAGATTTTAAAATGTTACATTTAGAAATTTTTAATGTGATTAATGTGTGAATTTTACAGTAAAACATGTTATAAATACAAAAAAATAAAGAAAATAATTTTAAAAAAAGTACNTTTGTAAAAATGGCACTGATGGTGCTAAGTGACAATCTTAGAGTGGTGTCACTTAAGAGAGGATCAAACTCATTTGGCTCATGAGAGGATCAAACTCTAAAAGTATCTCTTTTAGATCAAATAGAAAGCCTAGAATACGAACTTTATGATGCGATCCCGAAGTCATAGAGTTAAGGTACCCAAATAACTTCGGAGACAAGATTTTAAAATGTTACATTTAGAAATTTTTAATGTGATTAATGTGTAAATTTTACAGTAAAACATGTTATAAATACAAAAAAATAAAGAAAATAATTTAAAAAAAAGTACGAGGGGGGGGGTGAGACTGGTAAAAAGGCCTAAAATTGATATTTTTTCAAAATCGCATAACTTCATGATAATTTATTGTTTTTCAATATTCATGCTTTATAATACTTGTAAAATTTTGACTTAGAGAATATTGTAGGCACTAGACTTCATATAAATATTTAGATATATTACAACAAATATAGAAACTTATTTAGCAAAAAAATAATAAATAAACTAATTGCGTTTAATTATTTTATCCATAAAATATTAAATAATAGTTCAATCCACCTGTCCGCAGTCTATTTCCTAGATATATACAGAAGACATTCAAGCAATTAAAATTTAAATATTTTGAGGTATTTATTGTATTTAGAATGAAGGGGAATAACCGAAAAATTAGTTATGAGAAAAAAGTAAAAAAAGACAATAACAATTCAATAACAATATAGATGGGTTTTTTTCTTTAATTTTTTTTTTTTTTCAAATTATCATAACTTCTGTTCTATTTGACGTAGAAACAAAACTCAAAAGGTATGAGAAGGAGAACGATCCATTGTTTTGTATTTTATATATATAAAAAAAAATAGAAAAAATGACATTTTGGTTAAAATTGGCTTAAAAAGTTATTCGGGTACTTTAAATGATTGTTAGGGATTTATAGATACCGCCAACTTGAAAACATGCGAACCCAAAATAACTCTTTTTGAATAATTTTTTTCCTTTACTATCGAGCTAATTCTGTGTATTCCTTCCAATAGAAAAATGTGACTTTTAATATTACTTTTTGTCGTCTTTTTAATTTCTATCTTCAATGCTATTCAAAGACTTTTTTCCCCCAAATTATTCCAATTTAATTCAATGATCATAATATCAAGAATTAAATTTTAACATTAATGATTAAAATACACGACAGTGAATTCATATTTTAAATTTTAATAACATGACATAAAATACACATTATGTATTCTGTACCTAAATAAATAAATCCTTATGTTTTAGTAATGAATACGTTCTAATATGCTTAAATACTACTGTCACATCATGACGATTTTAAAAATAGCAAGTTATATTGTGCTTCCTCGGACTTCCACGGAAACGATTCTTAAAATAAATTCTATGTAAGAAAAATCAGCTTTGAGTTAAAGAAAGCTTGCTCATTCTACTTTCTTCGTATTCGTTTTTGTGTGTGCGTCTAGGCAAGTGGACGTTGGACCAGGATGTATTTCAGGTACCGGATCTTTTTCTCTAGGTCACGTGTGTTAGCTGGTCAATCCCTTTTTCACTCATCTTGATTTTAACGCTCCATCTGCCAGGGTATATCTTTTGATTGTCGTCTGCTTTGAGAAGGGGGAAAAACTAATTTTCTTTCGTTTTGCGTGGCAACATATTAATTTGTTCCATGGTTGGGTTCTGCTTTAATTGGCATTCTTTCAACGAGGTATGTTTTACCGTTATTTCTCTTTTTTCTTTTTTTTTCTTCATACTTTTTAATCTGTTCATTACATATATACCAACAATATATTTGTTTTTACATTCAATTATGTAATGTGAAATTAATTTAAAAATTGAATAATTGCATAAAAAACAATTGCCTTGAAAAATTTAATGAAAAATGGTTTCCAGATAATTATTTTAAAGTTTTTGTTATTGTTTGTATTTGTTTTAAATTTTTATTATTATGTTATTCTTGGTTGCCTGTTATTATGAATTAAACATTTTAATTATGAATTTGTCTTTAAGGATATGACAAACAATTTTGTTATTTTGTTAATTAAAAATCGATGGGTAATTAATTACTCTTTTGATATTAGTTTTTAATTTTAGTTTTTTGACATATACTACAAGTAAATTGTTTAACATTGATTATCTATTGATTATATTACAAGTAAATTTATTAACAAAGAAATAAATAGTTTTTGATTTGTTAGTGTAATATAATTTCCTACAACTTTAAACTTAATATTGTTTCCGATATTAGATGTTTTAATTTTACAAAATAAAATTGCCTTTATTAAAATTGCTATTTATGATTGGGATGCATAAAATACTATATACAATGACTTAATTCACATTTAAAGTATATCAAGTTATTGATATTATGACTTTTGTATTCTTAAATAAAAATTATGATCTATATCAAAATAAAATATTAGTATTTAGAAATGCAAGAATCGTAAATAGAATTAGCACTGTATCAATTAAAATTCATGTATATTACCCCCCCCCCTTTATGCAACAAACTCATGTTACAACTTCAGAGTATTTTCCTCATTATGTATTTTTCTATTATTCATCCTCTGTGGGTAATGAATTACCAGTTAAAATTTTCACATTTAGTGACAGATCAAATAATAAAATGTCTAACTTCTGCTGCTTGCACATGTTTCTGTATCACAATTTTTTAAAAAAAAATTTATTCAGAATTTTACGTGAATTGCGAATTCCTTTATGAATGTGGAATTTTTATTTCCAAATAAGTTTTAATTTTTATAAAATTATTAAAAATTTTAATGTTTTTTCAAAAAGCGTTAACTGCAACTTGGAGGTGTTTTTAGAAGTTGGAGCTGTAAGCATTTGACCTGAATACCCTCTCGAAAATGGGTTTCTGGATTTTCTCAAATAACTTACATAGTTATGTTCTTTACTTTTTCTCATTTGTGATTTCGGAATTAACCCTTTTCTTTTTTCAGTTTTATTTTTTAAAATGTGCTTCATGAGGGTTTCTGGGACCCTATTTTTTAAGGGGGGTTAAATTAAATTACACAGTCTCATTACTTTTCTAAATTTCACACTAATTAAAAAAAAAAAGTTAATGTACCTTAAAAAAATGTATTTTTTTTTTACCTTAAAAGTTTTGTTTTCAACTTTTTCTCTTTTTTTTATTGACTCTTTATTAGTCTGAAACACTGAGGGGGACTTAAAAATTTTTAATTATTGAGAGGGGCATATACCCAACGCTCCCTCCCCGCTAGTGTTGCCCATGCTGTGGTTCCAATTCTCGTGATTCCAAAATTGGTTGCTGCCTTTAACCGCTTTAAATCTGATTTATTTTTAATCAGCATGGCCTGGAAATTGTTTTTAAGTGGTTGCAAAATTTTTAACATACTTTGAAAATGGTGTGAAAACTGAATTTATAAAACTAAATTGGAAATTAACTTTATGAAATTTTAAGCATTTTCTAGAAAAGTTTGTTGCCACACGCGTCAATTTTTCCAGAATAATTAAGAATTATTGTCTGAAATTTTTTTTATCTAGACATGCATTACACGCTTGTTATTAATAATTAATATGAGAGATTTTGTAGTAGCATTTCCTGATGAATTTTGAAAATTCAATTGTTTAAAATGAGGTCGACTTTTTTTAAAAAAGAAAATAATAGTTTCGAGAAGTGATTATGAAATTCGAAGTGATCGTCATTGGTCGTAAATGAAGGGACAAATCGGAAGATTGGAAGGAAGCAACTTATCAGTTATTGTTTTGTTGATTTTGTTATTTCATAACAGGTCACTATTGCTTTTGAACACTTTTCCCCATTTTACTCTGTAGTTATTTACTAAGGTTATTACCTTTTTATTGGAAGCCATTATTATTCTATTAACAATGAGGTTTCTCCTTGGAAATCAAATTTGAAATGACGAAATACAATATCTCATTTAAATATATAATTGTAAATAATTATTGCATTATGCCTTTGTTTCTGCTTGGAATAATTTTCTTGCTACTACTTTATTTTAATTTTATTTCAAAGATGATATTCAATGCAAAATTTTTTTTAAATATAACTTTTAAGTGGCGAAGTGATGGCTAAAACACTTGTAAAATAAGTAACATTGAAAAATACTTAAAAAAATAAAAACAGTAAGATCCCGATTATCCGAGTTAATGTGGACCACAACTAACTCGAATAACCGAATAACTCGGTTAAAGCGATGAGGAAAGAAAAAGAGTTGGTATAAATGTAATATATTTAACAAATACAAAATTTATACGAATACACCACATACCATTCATATTATAATTAAAAAGCTTACGTAAAAACACTTAAAGAGCATACTTTACGAGAATTAAAGAGTTTTTACTTAAAAAAGTCCTAAATCGTTTTTTGTTTTACATTACCTTTGGAGTTTTTCTGCAACAATGTTTCGTCATTTTTTTAAGGGATAACAGGAAGGCTGGTGTCTCCTCTTCTTGTTGGTCTATATATTCAATAGCACATTCGATAGCTTTGAGTCCATCTGTATGAGAGATTTTTATATGTTGATTTTCATCGTCGCTGTCTTCATCATCTTCGCTAGATTCATTTTCAATATTGACGATAATTATTTCGTTGGATATCGTTTACCTGAATGCTTGGAAGATTAAAATTCAGAATTTTTTTTTCGGCGGTAGTTTTAAAAAATAAAAGAGAGAGAGAAAAAAAAAAAATTGAAATATTTGATAGTTCGGTTAATCGGGGCCCGGATAATCTGGACTCTACTATATATATATTATATTATACTAAAAAATCTAAAAATATGATACATAACATTGTTTCAATTTTGATATTTAATGAACTTGAATGAACTCGTTAATTTAAACTAATTTTAGCGTCCCTGAACAATCGTCCAGTTCCCCACCCTTTAGACACAGCTCTTATTTTTGCGACGTTTCAAAGTGGGACGCCATTAATTCGCATGCCATTATGTCGTACTTTGCGTTTTAGATATCTAATATTGATTATTAATTTATTTTTTCTGTAGTATTTAATGGATTAACCTTTCTGTAGTATTTAATGGTAAGGCCTTTCGAACAAAAGAGTTCTAAAGTTTCCTCTTGTCACATTTCACCGGAAATGTCTTCTTATTAAACCCATCCGTCTCTATTAGATTGGCCGTATTAAGATAGGTTTCCAAGAATATAAAATACACATTTTGTATAGGAGACCTCAAGTTTATTATCTGAACGGACCAGCGCCTTCAACATAACAGGATGCGCTTCGGGCTAAAAATCATGCAGTTCAAATGTCAACGGAGGGTTGTGGCCCCTCCCACAGGAAAAAACTAGCATATCGAAAACACGATGGTGAGGAGCACCCTTTCCCTCACCTCTACCTCTCCTCTTAGATCTCGTCGCTGGACTCGTGATTGCATGAGCGTGATCCTGAGATTGCTCGTGACTCACGTCGCGAATTTTGGACTCTTATTATTTCCAGCATCCCTTACGAAAGATATATATTTTTTTTTTCTCTCTCTCTCCGTTTAAAATTGAGACCGTGAGCTGAGTTTTATTTTCATCCCATCGCTGATGTCAGAAACTAACATAAGCATGAGGTACAAGGCTCGATCACCATATGTTTTCTCTCCCCACCCCCCTTTTTTATCCGGGTCGCCCGCGCACGACTCTGAATAATTTTACTGAACTCGAGCACTTGTATCTTTTTTTTTCGCTTTTATTTTTTTGCTCAACTAACAGTGACCGAAACTCACGATTTTAATGCCTTTAAGTTTTGTGTCCATAAATTTATTTTCGTGCGATATTATAAAAGTTAATATCACGTATTAGACTTAACTAATTAACCTGTCCTTTATTCGAATCGTTTTAGAGAATCGCTCCTAGTTCTAATTACTGCTAATGAGATTCACAAAATAAAAAAGTTTCACACTGTTCTGACTATGCAATGAGTGATCACTTTGTTTTGACCACCAACTCGCGTGACTACTGTTTCCCCTTTAAAATAGCTTTGATTTTCTTTTTTGGCTTAGACTTCACGAGATGCTAATCGGTCATTTGTAGACAGTTCACAGCAACTTTAAAATAGTCTAAGACAAGATGGTTTTTAGATCTAGATGACCTATGGCTCTTTCATCTTCAACGCGAAGGTGCCAAATTGCATTGAGATCTGGATATTATGGAGGTCAATACCACAAAAATCCTCTTTATGTTCCTCAAATTAATTCTTTGCAATACCATCTGTATGGGAGGATAAACTATGAAGTTAAAATATTCCTAGTCATTCGAATAAACCGCAATCATTGCAGTATTTTATTTTATAATTATTTTATAACTGGCTTTGAACAATCCAAATTCTGAGTTTATGACTATCAATGTTCAACTCCGTATCATTGCAATTTTGAACCCAACCCAAAAGACAAGGGAACTCTTGTATCAAGCATTTGGGTAAGCTAGCCTTCATGGAGGACTTTTTTGATGGAACTAACCTACATTTGCGTTAAATGGTGACAAAAATCACGAAATCCCCCCCGGTTAGTCCGAAGGCAAGGGGATTCTAACCAATTATCCGTTTATTGCTGTGGGTATATTAAGTCAGCACTTTAGTCGGACGAGCCGGAAGCAGAATTTGTATCAACCACAGCTGAGATTCGAACCTGGGTCACCGAACGCTCTATCCCCTGAGCCACCATATGTCACTGGGTAAACTACAACCCATGCCTTATTCGGACCAACACGCATACGAAATAAAAGCTCTAAAGCATGCTATTACTCCACTAGCTCTCTGGTGACACTGTGGTGAAAAAACTGTCAGGTGGTGTGATTCTTGTGCCTGTAAACTCTACATTCAATTCAATTTTGTATTGGATAGCATCAATCTTGAAATATCACTTCGTGGTGTCTGGTGTTTAGTTTCGCATAAAAATTTCTATGAAAACCGGCATGTTATATGCACAAATCTGACCGGAATTCAGGCGAAGTTTCGATTGCAAATAGAATCCTAAGTTATCCTCTTATAATTTTTTTTCATTTTAATAATTCAAAATTTTATTTTTTAATGTTTGAAACTTCATGGATTCAATGTTCTAGGTTTGCCTAAACACACCTTTTCTTTAAATTACTTACGGAGATGAGAGAGAATTCGAGATGAAAAGATTCTTCCTTAGTAGAGCGTTCACTTTAAGTTAATCTATTATAAGTAAAACAACCCCTAGATTAAAATAATTTTAATAATACTAGTGAATAGGGAACGTTATAACGGGAAAAAAAAGAAGAAGATAGCAATACGTGATTCCGTGCCGTTTAAAGATAGAAAGAGAATAATTTTTTTCTTTTGATGTACTCATTTCGGTATGAACATTTATTCGTTGATTGCGTAGCCTATTTAACATGTTAAAAAGCCTCTGCATTTGTGTTTTTAAGTTCCGGTTTAACTAGGTGAAAGTGATTTAATTCAGTGACGGTAGAATAACATGGTAACCAGGGAATGCGGAGGTGATTTGTATTAAAAAAGATAAGCATGTCGAATGCATTGCCAATTATTTGAGAGAATTTCTTTTCGCTTTTACGAGTTAAGTAGGTGACTTTAGTAGGAGGAGGAGTGAAAATGGACTTATTTTGCAACTTTGAAACATTAAGAATTTATTTTTTTTGCTCTATTTTTAACCGAAATTTCTGTCTTAAAATTATTTTATTTAGTTGTTGAAATGTCACGCAGTTAACCCTTTATTAAACATATTTTTCATTATTTTGTATTAATTTAGGTCAAAATAAGTGATAAATATTTAATTTAGTATTTTAATAATTTATGTTTACGAAATGCGACATTAAATTGTCTTTTTCTTGCGTTAAAGGTAAAATTTTCCGAACAGGGCTCACTTCCAAACAATGGTTTTTCAAATTTGTACTTATTTATAGTTATTTAGATCCAAGAGGTACAGTTATTTCATTGAAGTTACTTTAATTTACAAAATTAATTATTGATAAATTTTTTAATATGTTTTAATTTAAATATTTCAAACTACTTTTTTTGGATTTTATATTTTAGTACAAATATAATTCCGATAATCTAACAGATTTTTTTTAGCAACTATTAGACTGTGTTTTATTAAAGTACCCAAATATATTTTTGCTTGTACGTACAACGTCAGAAAAAACTATTTATAAAAGGGACACCGTAGTCCCATCTTCATCAAAGGGTCTAATATTAATTTTTTTATTGGGTATATTATAAGTATTTATAGCCTCTGACCCTCAGGTCAAGGGGTCAATCAAATGCGTGGAAGAGGAATCAGGACCCTGACATTGGGTATATTATAAGTATTTATAGTTTAATTCCAATTAATTTAAGTTTAAATTCCAAATCTAGCATTCTAAGAAAATATTTCTACTTTTACAAAAATCGTGTGCGATTTCTTATTAATATTAAATCATATATTTTTTTGTAAATAAATAATTGATCAATTTATATTTATTCATAAAATTAATGAATAGAATATTATATAAATAAAAATAAATTTCTGGCAATTTTTTAAATAAAAAATTATAAATTTAAGAATTGTTTAAGTTTACTAAATGCGTAACGCATTAAAAGTGATACATTACTAAGTTGCATTATTTAAAATGTATCAATTGAAATTATTAAAAATGTGAGTAATTTCGTTTCCATTATTCGTCCGAAATGAATATTCTGTATATTGAGCAGTATAAGCTAAATACCAAATATTTGCATGTTGCATCTCTAATTTAGTAGCAGCAATCGTTGAGCAGAATCTTGTAACTATGTATTTACAATTTAAAAACTTCTTGAAAAGGTTTTTAGCAATTTTTGCAATAACAGGACCTTATTTGCACAAATTCACAAAAGCAGGACCCTGGTTGAAAGAATGTGACTTAACGCTTATTTTATATTCACAAATTATGAATAGTTTTTTCACAATTTTACAAAAACAGGACCTTTCACAAAATGTCTGGACAGACCCCTGATATTATTTACATAATAAATTGCAAAATATTATTTAAAACATTTGATTAGGTTTTTTAAAATATTTAAATTTTTATTCCTGGTATTTTCATTATCAAAATTGATTTTCTAACCATTATAGAATTTATTTCTTAATTATTTGTTGCAGGCAAGCAGCAATATTAAGGTATTAACAAAAATTTTATACGTTCTCTTAATATAATGTAATTAAGGTTCCTTTTAAACTAGTTGTTTGTTTTTATTTACATAACCTGTAGGCTAGAAATCGTCTTATGTCTGAAGATATTTTCCTTAGTTCCAATTCGCACGTGGGCGTCGGTGGTGCGCTGAGTTCTATGCGCAATAAAGAATTCTTATCCCACCCCCTTACATTTAAAACAAATCGATTGCTGAAGAAATGGAAGTTCCTGATAACATTTACTATATAACATAAAAAAGAAAATTTGATTTTATGTGAATTGAGCACTATATTACAGTTGTTAATTTTAAGCGTTTTGAATAAATAGAATGTATTTTATTGTTTACTGATCAATAAAAGGTGTTTTTATTTGATAACTTTATTGACAGTTGAATGTATTTTGTTCTAAACTGCATTGCATTCGAAATATTTAGACCCAAATATAAAAAAACAATTATAAATGAAAGAATCGCAATTTTTTAGATCATTTTTTTATAAATTTGCCCTGAACATAACTATATTAAATAAAGGATGCTGTGTTTATGTAATGTTATTTTAATACGAATTAGTTTGAAATTTAAATTTTACCTTAAACATTATTTATGATGTGTAATGTCATTAATCAATTTTTATTTTGGAGATTGAAATATAAATATTTTGCTAAAAAATTTTCTGATAAAAATGCTATAGCAATGAAAAAAATGTGATCTCTTCACAACCTTGGACAGCAATCAAAGAAAAGTAAAGTTAAATTAAAGCATTCTCGCAACCGCCCATTGTGGGTCAGGGAGGTATGGAGATTAATATTCCACAATTTCGTGATCAACGGCATGATTGTGGCGATAAAATCAGCTCTGCGCAGATGCCGCCTTTATTTTACAGACAAGCTGGTACTCATCGATCTGAAGCTGGATAGGCTTCAAGCCACCACTGGGGGATCGAACCCCAGTTCTTCACAATGACAGTCCATTACCTTAAACTTATGAGCCATTACGGCATAGTTCCATATAAAGTTCTTTATTTATTATAAGTTTTTAAGTTAGTTAAATCTTAAATTTTTTTAATTAATAGAATCTTTAAATTTTAAGAAATAATGAATAACTTGCCTCGTATAGGTAATTATAGTTTTTTATTTTATTTATTAATATATTTAATTTTAGTTTTAACTTAGTTTTATTCCATAATGATGTCATTCATTATCTTTGTACAAATTTTAAATTCTATATAATGTTAATTTAAAATTAAACATTTTAAATTTACCTGTTGACTTCTGGAGAACAGGTATGGTATCCGATCAAGTCTAGACTTGTAAAACTTTTTTTTTCTCAACGTATCAGTGTAGGCAATTAGAATAATTATTTTCTTCTATAAGTAATCTGAGATTCAATGCATAATCTATGAGAGAAACACTGCTGAAATTATTATAATTCCTGTACCTCTGAATTATGTACAAATACTTGATCTTGCCTCATTCGGGTGTGGAGTTTTCGATTCTAAAATTAGTTTTGCTTCTAAAGCCACAGATTTTTTTTTAAAGATCATTTTTAGTTTATCTTTTGTCAAATGTAGTTTATAAACTTTATGTATAAAGGTTCACTAAAATTCTGTGACAAATTTCAAGGGGAGTTCATCATCAGGATTAAAATTGCATGGGAACTCATGCCCGGAAACGTCATCGTACGCGGTTAGGGGCGCTTTCCTATTATGAGCTGTTTAAAAGCACACGTAGGAACTAGTCATAATAGGGAAGCGTCTCTAGCCGCGTTTAACGACATTTCCGGGTATAGGTTCCTATACATTTCAATCCTGATGATGTGCTTTAATTCCCCTACTTTGTTACAATACTCATGCGATCCCCTGCTATGTGTAACGTTTTTAAATTTGTACATTTCGACAAAAAAATAGACTGAAAGTATCATTAAAAANAAAAAAAAAAAAAAAAAAAAAAAAAAAAAAAAAAAAAAAAAAAAAACAAGAAACCGATAGCAGATTTGAAATCAGCGATACGAAAATATCTAAGATCTGTTAAAAAATGTCATTCAACAGATGAAAAAAAAAATTTTTCTTCAGTGTAATTGAAATGATCTTGATGAACTTTTAAGTTTAAAATAATTAAATCAGGTTAAAAATATTACTGTAGTCTTTTAAAAAAAGAACAGAAAATTTCTTTCTGAAAGTGCGCCCCCATCTTCGTGCCCTTGCCAACCTCTCTTCGTGCTCTGGCATAAAAAAAAAAGAACATTTTGCTCAATCTAAAAAGAGTGAAATAAAAAAAGACCGCGCATCCTGGTCGTAAGTGTGTGCCGTGCCCATTTGCGCTGCGGGGCTTACCGCAACCGGACCCCAACAATGGGAGAAAAGAAGCAGCGCTTCAACCTTTCATCATGAACTTTCGTGCATTTTAGAACACAATGCGAGATTATCGCTCTTGGCGCAAAAGGTTTCTTTTTGGCGGCGATTTGAAAGTTTAACGTTTTTGTGTTGTTTTCCTCTAACCCTTTGATGCTGAATTTTTATTAAACATATTTTTCATACCTTTTTTTTTTTTTTACATTCTTTTGAATTAATTTAAGTCAAAATTAGTGAAAAATATTACATTTAGCATTTTTATAATTTGTGGTTATGAAATATAGCATGAAACACGGCTCACTTCCAAACAAAAAAATTTTTTTTTTCAAATTTGCACTTATTTTGATCTAAAAGAAATAGTTAATTTATAATTTAAATTCTTAAATTTACAAAATCTCTTATTTATAAATTTTTGAACATGAATAAAAAGAAAAAATTTTCAAACTACTTTTTTTGAATTTCATATTTTAGTACGAATATAATTCCGATAATCTTTAAAAAAAATTTTTTTTAGTAACTATTAGACTGTCTTTTAGAATTAAATTTTGAAAAATATGTTTTTGTTTGTAATTAGAGAGTAAGAAAATTTTTTTTATAAGCGAGACACCGGTGTCAAAGGGGTGATTAATAAATATCTAAATATATTTATAAGATTTCTAAATCTCTAAAAGACAATTTTGTTAAAGAAGTTGCATGCGAATTCTTCAATGATGTATCGAATATCATAATTACGTATTTGATTGAAACTATTTTATCGTTAAGTTGAATTACATTTTTTATTTATTCATTAATACTTTTACTTATCATTTATTTAATAGTGAATTTGTATAATTTGCTTCCTGGAATATATATATATTTTTTAACAATTTCTTTACTTGAATTTTTTGCAAACGACCGTAGGTTGTTAGAGCCGTAACTAATTCATGCAGAAAATGTAAGATCCTGTTATGATTGAANTGACTGATAACTAAAAAACTAATCCAAATTTTTGAAAAAGAAAAAAAATACTTCTTCATTATGTCAAAACACAATTATGTGCCGAGTTTCGTGCCTGGGCGAGGGTTCTCGGGCGATATATTGTGATTACAGACAGACACACAGACGCGTTTATTATATGTATATAGATATGTGGTACCTCCGGTTTTGCATTTAATCAACTTTACAGTGCATGTTTAATGCTTTTTTGACGAATTTTGCATCCCCTCAAACATTAATTAGGTGGCCGTTGTCATCCAGTCAACTAAATCAATTCCTGGCGTGCATAAACGAATGGGTGGGAAATTTCTTGTGTAGGGGCGGGGAACGTGTGGGATTGTTGTGTGGGAGTGAATGTTGCCTAGTCTTTATATATATTCATTCCCTTATGATTGATTTCATTAATTTTATCCATTAATATAATTGAAATGAGATGAAAATTGTCTTAAAATGCAATTTTCTCACCCTTCAAAAAAAAAAAAAAAAAAAAAAATTCTGAAAACTGAATAGTTACATAAAGTAAAATGATAAAGTGTAGTCATTATTCGGAAATTTTTATTTCTTATTGTATTTTATTGTATTGTAAAATAACGCAACGAGTGGAGGCCTCATTTCAGGATTTTGAATTACTAGCCTATCAAAACCGTTGGTTTAAGTTGTTAAAAAAATCATCCTGAATAACATTTTATTTAATAAATCGGTTATTCAAATAGTCCGAAACAATCTTAAGGTTTGGGCTGAAATACGTAATATATATGCTGATAATTTGTGCTAATTATTAATTAAGTTCAAAATTAGCCGCACAAATATATTTTCTCTAAGTAAACATATCTACATCATCTTTTATATCGAGAAGTAAATAATTTTTTAAATTATATTTTATGACCTGCGTTGAACAGCCGACCCAATTCTGAGTGTACGGCTATCACTGTTCAACTCCGTAGCCTTGTAATTTTGAACCCGATCCAGAAGACAAGGGAACTTCTGGATCAAGTATTTGGGCGAAATATCCCTTCTTGGAGGACTTTTTGAAGGAGCTAACCCGCATTTGCTTTACATGGAGAGGAAATCTATGAAAACCTTCCACGGTTAGCCTGACGACAAGGGGACTCTAACCCATGATCCGTCTACCACTGAGTACCACTGAGGATATTTTACGTCAGCACTGTGGTTGGTGCAAGTCAAATGCGGAATTCGTATCGACATGCCATCGCTGGGATTCGAACCCGTCGGCTGGAAGGCCCGTCGTCATCGAATGGAAGGCGAAGGCTCTATCCCCTGAGCCATTACGGCTCATTTTAGAACTATTTTAAACAATAAACATGAAGGGTCTAGCTTTCAATCTCTCTTTTGATTGAACTGTTAAAGCTACAATTCTCAGATTGCAGCTGTCGCTTATAGTTTGAAGGTTAAGAATCTTAATCTGTTGGGTGTTAATTAATGAAAAAGAAGAAAGTACGTTTTCGTGTTTTATTTCGTAACTTAATTAACCATTTGCGGTCATATTAATTTTTCTTAGATGAACATAATATGCAGATTAATTAAGGGAAAAATAACTCATTTTATGAAAGAATAACGCTATTACATTTAAACAAAATTTGTAAAATATTATTTTGAATTTTTTTTAACACAGTTAATGAACTTTTAAAACTTAATTTTGAACACAATTTGTAAAAGCCTATCGACTTATTTTTTTATAACCGTTGTTGCACAACCGACCCAATTTTTGGTTTACGATTACTAATGTTTTTAACTCCGTAGCCCTGTAATTTTGAACCCAATCCAGGAGACAACGGAACTCCTGGATCAAATATTGGGAGAAATTTGCCTTCGTGCAGGTCATTTTGATGGAACTAACCTGCATTTGCGTTACATGGAGAGGAAAACCACGAAAACCTAACGCTATTAACACCTTTGATCTATGACTATAAAACTAGTAGTTTTTTCCTGTAGTGGCTGAGAGGAGATATACGACTAGAACTGTTAAATTCAAAATATTTAACTCAACAACTGGAACTGTTAAATTCAAAATATTTAACTCAAAAGTCAACAAGGCTTGGTGGTTGGTCTGTAAAATTTTTCAACATACATACGTTATTATTTTGGAATCGGTAGTATTTTTCGTAAAACTAACAAAAAACGAAGATGCATAAAGTTTATTTCCTACTTATTATTATTTTTTCTAAATTTCTTCTGAAAAATGGAATTTTGAGTAATTATTCTTCGCCTCATCTCGATTAATTTAGGCTACTAAATATAATCGTTGATATTTGATTTAATTAATTAACAAATAGGACTTTAATATTTTTATCACCCTAAATAATAAATTAACTTCTATTACTTAAAAGCATATTGAATTAATTTTTGATAAGGGAGGATATCAGGAAAAGATTATAAGTGCCTCATATCGTGGTTGATAAAAACAAAAACTGATAAGGATCTCAAAGCTGTGATTCATTTAAGCACAATTTCAAGTACTAAAAAAAAAAAAACCTAACATACGTTTTCTGTTACCTATTTAAATGATATCGCATTAATTATTTCGTAATTACGTAATTGAAAATTCAATTGTGTTTTTATAGATTCGTTTTATGATATTTCAAAAAACAGCTAACCGTGACGCATTCCTAAATGAAAATTTATTCTATCGGCTTAGGTTCTGTATAGATTTTTTAGAAAAGAAGTAAACTTTCGGAACTATATATTGAAATTTTTACCCCTTATTGTATAATTACTGCAATATTAAAAAAAAAAGTAAATCATACTATTTATTAGCAATTATTATTTTAAAGCACTGATTTATTTCATTGGTTTTCTTTTAATTTTATTTATAATTTTCTTACAATTCTTATCATTCAGTTTCTAATTTCTCCCACCTAATTCAATAGCATTTAATCAGACGCGTTTGAATAATTTCTAAAGAAAGTTATTTTTTCACGGAGGAGAGCTTTTGATTGTCTTGGCGCGTTGGCGATACTTTGGCGCATCACAACGAAACGTCGGCAACCTGTCTAAAATTTGCTTACGTTCCTTCGGGATCGTGTGTAACCTGCAGCTTACATAGTTTTGTTTCAGGATGCAGCACTAGTTAGATCTCTATGTCCATTTTATAGAAATATAGGTTAAACAAGTTAATGTGAATCTGAATTTAGGTTTATTCTAATTTTGTGATATATTACTATCGGCGTACTATTTAGTACATGCAAAAAAAATCAAAAATCTTCAATTTTTAAAAAAAAATATAATTTATATTAAATTTAAATTTAAATTAGAGTTTGAGAGCGGTACCACATGCATCCTATGTGCTTATATATTCCGCAAATGTCTAAAGATGCTAAATAAATACTCGCACCTGAGAGAAAGACTTATTTATATTTCTTTACTGGGAAATGTGATTGGTTGTGCAAAGTGAGATTTTATCCACGAATTCAGATTCCAAATGATCGCTTTTAGGAATACTGCATCCGGAAGACAGTTCATCTTTCAAGATCCGTTTTGGTTGGATTAGAGGTCAAGTTGTGTGACAGAAAAATTTGTTTTAATATTTTTGAACATGTGCCCTGTGATGTCGGTCGATGAATTACTGTCAGTAATTTAGGTTGACAAGAACTTTTAATTTTTTTATTATGGATCTTAACCGTAGGTGATAGTTAATTCTCTTAGCCATGAGTCGGCAGGCTATTTCTACCTTGCCTACTGTTAATGAACATTCTAATTGGGTAAGTTTTTGAGCAGTTGAATATCTAATATGGTTTTTGATGGCGCTAAATTTTAACAAATGATTTAATTAATTGTTTATTATTATTATTATTTTAATACTAACTGCATCAAACTTTTATGCCATTTATTCATTATTTTTCACAATTATATATTTCTTTTAGCTAGGGAAGAAATAGCATTTTAAGTTCTTTATATTTTTGTAAATGTTATTTTATATTTGTTGTAATTTATGCTGTTTAGTTTTCTATTTGATTAAAATTATTATGGAAATTTTATATTAAATCCTAATTTAATTTGTTTCGATGTTATTTTTATTAAAATAAAGTTTCGAATTTTAACTTTAAAATGTTAGTTTCCACTATATAGAAAGTTTTTTTTTTTATGTGTTTATATGTTTTTGACTTTTTTTATTCGCATATCTAAACATTTTGTACAAAAATAATAATAATAATTTAGAGGGAATTTTTGACTATACTTGGCATATATCTATCTATACATCAAACTTACTTACTTATATTGCCTCCAAGATACGTAAAACTGTAGTGATATGTGTATATATAAACAAGATAATTTGTACTTTTTAAAATTTTTTTAGATTGTTTGTGTATTTATAAAGTACGAGTAATTTTTTAAAAATTGAAAATTAAACTTAATTTATGTGTAAATAATAATAAATATAAAAAAATGAAAATTTTAATAATTTATAAACTTTTTTTAGAAATATTTATTATTTTTTCTATTAGTAATTTTATAATAATTAAAGTATCACATAATGAAACACGCAATTTATGGATACTCCTATTTTTAAAATCAACCATCTCGATGTTACTAAATATGTAATTGCATCAAAATATGCTCATCTACATATTTTTTTCATAGAAAATTATGTTTAGTTATTACATTATAAGTAATAAACAATTATTTATGAATATTAAAGATTTATATACTTTAGTCATTATTGGTAAATACGCTGAAAACCGTGCATTTATTTTAGAAAAGTTATATCAAATAAAAATTTGTTTTACAGTCGCCAAAAAAACTAAATAAGGAATATAATTTAATATTTGACTAATTCAATAATGAATTTCCAAACTATTCCTTTATTTATAGTTAAAACGATTTTAAATGAGAATTTTTTTTATTTATTTTTATTAATGTGGGGCTATCCTACATTCAAAATCAGTACAATTTAACTGTAATTTGTACATAGTTCAAAATATATTCCTTTTTGTATTATTGATCGTTGGTGTTTGATTTATTGTGCATTTATGCAATTATTGTCTTAACTTGCATTATTTTCTAGTCTTCAAGTAACCTTTAAGTTAGTCACGTTCTTATATTTTGTACAAATGTGTTTATTTAGTTTTGAAAAAGAAAATGTGCAGAATTCCGAATAAATTAAATACGTTAATTATTTTAAATTATACTTAAATCCAGGTTTTTTTCCCCTCACTTAGTAAAATCATGAAAGGATTTTTTTAAGTAAATAATTAACTGGGAGACTCATGAAGATATTTTTTATTTCTAGATGCTTTTTAATTGTTTTTTTAATTAAGACCGAATCATTTCAACAACAATGCATTTCAGTATTGTTCCTAACAAGTACAGAGTTTTTTTGAAATCAATTTGGTAACTCTACGACTAACTGAAAAAGTATCAAAATATTTGTTTATGTTAAATCAGGGTATTATGTTATTAATAAAATACAATTCTAAATTTTAACCAAAATACCCGAAGCTGCAATATGTAAAATAAACTTCTATTGCAAAATATGAAGTTTTCTCTTTTTCTACCAAATTTTTTTTCGTTAAGGGGGTGATACTTATCACCAATATTTGTGTAAAAAAATAAATAAAGTAAAATAATATAATTATGTAAACTATTTCAACCCACTAATATAAAACATTTTTATCACAAAATATCTTTTTCTTACTTCAATACAAAAAGATTTACCGCCGTAAATTCTTTTTAGTATTGATGTGAAAAATGTTTTAGTGAATAAAGTGTTTGCACTTCTGCGCTTAACCTTTTGACGCAAAATTTTCATTAAACAAATTTTTCATACTTTTTTTCATTATTTTGTATTATTAATTTAGGTCAGAATAAGTTGAAAATATTATATTTAGCATTTTAATAATTTATGGCTGTGAAATACAGCATGAAACAGCGGTGTCTTTTTCTGCGTTAAATGTTAAATCATCCAGACACGGCTCACTTCCAAACAACAATTTTCCAAATCTCCATTTATTTGCCGTTATTTAGATCTAGGAGAAACAGTTATCTATCATTGAAATTTCTTTAATTTACCAAATTAATTACTGATAAATTTTTGAATATGAATGGAAAAAAAAATTCTAGCTAATTTTTTGGATTTTATGTTTTAGTACCAATATAATTCCGATAGTTTAATAAATTTTTATTGTAAATATTAAACTGTTTTTTATATTTAAGAAATTTCATAATGTATTTTTGCTTTTAATTAGAGCATCAGAGAAAAAAATATATTGGAACACTGTTATCCCCAGAGATGCCAAATTTCTCCCCTCAGCGGATTAATATTTTCGAGTGGTAGCTTTTAATGTATGATTCTTGGTTTAATAAATTCGATTTATAGGGTTTTTACTCACCCCTACTTCTAAATAATTCAAAGCTTAAGTCATTTCGCCAACTTTTTATTATCTTTTTAAAATATTTTGTCGCATCCGGAGCAGATCTCTGTGTCCCATCTGCGTCAAGGGATTTACCTAGTTGGATATTTTTTCATGTTGCATTTTAGGTTTTAAAGAAATCGCATTCATATAATGTCAGATATTAATAAAGATATTTTAATAATTAATATATTATGGCAAACACAAATTTATGGGTTCTTTTTTCCAAAATAAATTCTAAAAATCATAAAACTGAGTTAACAGTCTTATCTTATACAGAAACAATGCTCAGAAATGGGAGCTTAGGCACGTACAGATTTTTTTTTTTTCAGAAAAAAGGGAACTACGTATATTTATTCATTATTCTCTTAACTGCCCAAAATATCTTTACTATCATTTATGAAAGAATGAACTTTCACTAGTCCAATGTATTCACTATCAATTTCTAATTACAACCTAGATATATGATAAGGTGGGATGCAATCGCATGGCTCAAAATTAATGAATAGGTATCGCTGTTATTCTTTCTTTCCCAATGAAGTATCTCCTTACCTGTCGAGTGGGCTATCCCACAGTTTCATATTGAGGAAATTACCCTTGATGAAACATCTAAATCCGTTTTCCTACTGTTTCGTCATCACTTCATTGACGACCGTCATCTGTTGTGACGTGATTAGGTGTCGTCATTAACAACATGCAGTTGTCTGACAGAGAAACTGACAATCGTGTCGACCTTGTCCACAGCCTTCGGCCACCAATGACTGATTTGCCATTCGGTTCAATTTTTGAGGACGATTATTCTCTTCCTTGTTGGTTTTCTATGTTTTTTTTCTTTTTAAATTTTTTTTCGAGGATTTAATTTTGTTTTTCATAAATTAGTGTTGTAGATATGAGGATTAATTAATGTTTTTATAGTTTATTTTGATTTGATTTGTGATAAAATTAACGAAACGTTGAGATTTTTTTTTCTACTTTTAAAGAATGTTTTGACATTTTTGAATTACTATATTTGACTTATTATTTGTGATTTATTGAACTACCCTTAGTGGTATTTTTCAAAAATCTTAAACTTTAGTAAAATAACTTTTTTAAAACAGATTTCACAATCACAATTTATTTAATAATAAATATTAAATCGTTAAGTTGTTTATCGCTGAAATTGCAGCTTTTAACTATTTCGTTAAAAACTTGTTATGGTCCTACTCAAGTGAATAGTAGGATTTATCACGATATCTGTTACGATCCTACTCAAGTGAATATTAGGATTTATCATATTTATTACAATCCTACTAAAATGAATAGTCGGATTTATCATCATATTTATTTCAATCCTACTAAAGTGAATAGTAGGATTTATCATGATGCATATGACTTATTAATATGGACTATAATTTGATTCCGTTTGACTTTATCTGTTAAGATACTTCAGCAAATTTGTACCAAAATTTCCTATCAGACTAGTGTTATCCAATTGAATGCATGGATAAAACCGGTTTGTTATGCTGAAAACAACCAAGTTCTTATCTCACTTAGTTTCGGGTCTTAAAGGTTTAATGATTAATATACTGTATTGATATTTATTAAGGTTCGACATGAATCAAATTTTTAAAGTGTATAATAATGATGAATAATTGCTTTTGTTCACTTACTCAAATATGTGATACTCATACATTTAATTGATATTTGGGTTGTTTTGAAGTGTTTAGATTAGATATTTTAATTTACATTACGTGATATCTAAATTTGAAGGAGTAGAGAAAGATAATTCAGCCATACATAAGTATGGTTAAATACATAATCGTGCACAAGATGACAGTAATGGCAATGTATATGTATTTTCTATTTCATTGCTTTTATGATAGTTTTATGTTTTTTTTAAATGTTCATTTTTTCAAGTGCTTTAGAATTCTTTAAGTACTATCCATAGTTTAACTAGATCTGTTAGTTAACTTGCGTATGGTTGAATTATAACAATAATGCTTACCTGTTTATAATGTAGTGTTGGCTAAAAAAGAAAATTAGAGTTGTTTAAAGTTTCTTTTGATGTTTTGAAATTAAGCTTGTATTTTTTATATATTAAGTTAAAAAATCTCACTAACGTATTTAAAATATTGCATTTTTTACTCAATTTAACTTTTTTTTGTTCCGTTTTCTACATAATTAGATTGTTTTCTCCAATTAATTAAAAATTCCAATCAGAAAAATTATGAAAGATAAAATTGCGCTAATTATTCGGGCTCAAGCGACATGTTTTCAACATTTAATGCTAATGCTGCTTTCTTCAATTGATTAAAAATTTTAATTAAAAAATTCTAAGAGTTGAAATTGCTTTAATTATCAGGGCTTAAGTGTATGTTTTAAATTTGTAATGCAAATACATAGGTTGAAATTTTCAATGTTGCTTTAAATGTTTAGAAATCAAATACTATCAAAATTTACGATTATGTGAAATTTCCAGAAAAAAGTATTTTCTAACAATTATTCTACTCTTTGATGAAGAGTAAAAAATTATTTAGAAAACTAACTTTTTTTTCTTGACGTAGTAGAAAAACTACTTTGGAATGGTATTAAAGAAGAAAAAAAATTTCGACCAAACGTTTGGTATTTATCGCTAATTGAAGGAAATAAATACTTAAAAATAATTTATAAAATTTATTTGAATAAGTCTAACAGGGTTGCAAAAAATCCGGGGTTTTCCAGAGGGTTTTATTGGGCTTCTCTGGGTTTTTCATGTTTTCTTGATTTTTTTTTCAAAAGAGAGGGCAGGGATAAGTACCTTATTTTGAAAAAGCTTATTTTAATATTAATAATCAAGTTTAATTTTATGAATTGACTTAACATAGGGGAAACATGGGAGGTTTGACCCACTTTTTACAAAGGTATTTTTATTATTTTTTTGGTATGCAATAAAATTGCAAAGTTGATTTTATTTGTTAGCTTATAATGTTTGCCATCTTTTCCCATAATTTTTTTTCTCTTAAATTATTTTCATTTTTTTTAATTTTTGATTTTTCAAGAGTATCCAAACTGGATCAAACCTCCCCACTTGAGGGAGGTTTGACCATACCTAAGGGAGGTTTGACCCACATAAATAAAGGGTATTTAAAGTCGCGATGCAATAATTAAATGTCCTTAAAAAAGTTACTACAAGCTATAGACAATAATAACTAAAAGAATACAATAACTTTTTAATTAAAATAACAAATAATCAGGACCAAAATGTTCAATGAATTGAATTTCAATCAGTATAGATTCTGATACTTAGAAATATCACAGTCAAATTTTATTTTCAGTGCAACTCTTTCGGTGCCTCCACTGATATTTGGATGAGGGAGCTTAATAATATCTCCTTGGGACACTGTTGCAACATCTTCTATCTGGGGATAAATAAAACTAAAGCTGCATGGATCAGATCTTCTAAGAAAATTTAATGTGAGATCATCTCCATTTTCTTTTGTGACACAACCAATATAATGCACAAAACTGGATTTAGTTGTGAATTTTGCTAGAACAAAATCTCCAACTTCAATACTAGTTGTGGAGTCTTTGAAATCATCTCCATCTTCATTACTTGAGACGTGAAAATTTTGGGATTCATTTTCACTATCTGAAGACAGAGCAATCTTTCGTTTTTTCTCTTGTTTCTTGGCACTTTTCTTAATATTTCGTGTAGTTAACTTAATATTTTTACTATTGTGCCGCTCTTCAATTTCAGTTTTGACCGGGGTGTCTGTTAAAATTCTTGACTTGATACGTTTTCTTCCACCCCTGCCTTTTCTAGGTTCTGCTTTGGGAAACGGACGCAGCTGCTCCGGGGTTACTAGAATTTGAGTAGATTCTGATGAATCAGGTAAATTGGTAACACTCGCAGATGTTGAGGGATATGGAGATGCTGGTGGCAGATTGTTTATGCTAGTCGATGGTTTTGAAGATGCAGATGAATTCATAACATCTGGATCTGATCTATCTGTGACATTAGATGGAAGAAAATCAGATTCAGAAAAAATATCGGAGTTTAATGGCCATATTCCTGTACAAGCAAATCCACTTTGTATATTTTCTGGTGTAAAAGCTTTTGAAAATGATCTGCCAACCAAATGTGGAATGTCATATATTGTTATAGGTTTACCTGGATGCATGATCATAAAATCACTGGCAGCAGAATTGTAAAACATCTTAAAGGGACTGAAAACAGTTTTATCAAGAGGTTGTAATTTGTGACTCGTGTGTGGTGGCAGAGTTAACAGAGTTATCCCGTGATCTTTACACAGTTGCAAACCCTTAACAGATATATGTGATTCATGATTGTCAAGTATAATCAATACCTCCTTATCTTTGCTGCATTTACTAAATTTTATGAAATGATGAAGGTATAATTGAAAGTTCTCTGCTGTCATCCATCCACTCGGATGAGCTGCAGCTTGCATTCCTAGAGGCCCACCCCTTGTCATTATTTCTTTTACATGAACTCGTGGAAATACTAAAAATGGTGGAATCGATGTTCCAATTGCAGAGATACCACAGCACATTGTGACTAAAGTTCCACGTTCTGCAGAGGTGACTTGAGACACTTGCTTCTCTCCTTTCATTGCAATAATTTTTCGTGATTTGTGTACGGTTGTGATTCCAGTCTCATCAACATTGAAAATTGCTTCCGGGCCAAATTTCTTTTTTTCCAAGATGCAGTGCAAATTATTGAAAAACTCTCTGACGGTTGTTTTATTGAAAGCAGTGGCTCTGGACAAACTAGTTGATTCAGGCTGACGTAATGATAAATTTGCATGCCTGTGAAAAAAACCCTTCAACCAATCATAACTAGCAGTTTTGTTTAAAGTCCAATTTTCAGGAATTACTTTATTATTTGCAGCAGCATATTGGTAAGCTAAGTTTCGCGTTGCTTTTGAAGTTAAACCATAATTTAACTTTGAAGCATGCAGTAAATAAGCTTTAAGCACATGCTCTTCTTCATTGGAAAACACCTGGCAAGAAACATGGTTTGCCTTAAATTCTATTTTGCCATCTTCTGATTTTTTGTATTTATCTACATATCTGCCTAAAGTTTTTCGGTCGATTCCATACTCAGTAGCTACAGCTCTTATACTTTTACTCTTTTCAGTTACTAACAAAACAGCAGATTTCATTTTGGTTGGAGATACCTTGCATCTTTTATTATTTGACTTCCACAAAAAAGGCATCTGAAAAAGTTAACTCATATTTTAACAACCATAAAAAAAGTATTATAGTTAGAAATACAGTATCTCTAACTTTGTTAATTCTATTAATATACCATAGTAGACTCTCTCTTATTCTATAATTGCATAAATTAATCTCACTCACAATGTGTAATAAAATATTTATGTGTAGTGTGTAAAAGTAAAACATTTGATATAATTCAAGGATTTATTAAAAGTAATAATGGATTAGACAATATTAATTTTATAAACTAATTTTGAGGAAAATCATTATTTCCAACTTAATTTGTTAATTTTCATATCATAAAATATTAAATACTTAAGTTATATTGAAATCCAGTAAGTGATGAATTTGAAAAATGGGTTGAAATTTGTTTGCCAACAAAACAGAAAAGCAAATTTTAGTTGTGTTTAGTTTTAGAAGAAACACAGTGTTCCAAATGAATATTATTTTCATTGCTTTAAGTGACTTTGATGTCAAGTTAAAAAAATCTTTAATCTGAATTGAAAGCAACATTTATATTTAAAACTAATTAAATATTGTACATTTAAAAAATAAAACAATATCACATGAAACTAAATAGGGAGGTTTGACCTGGGACAAACCTCCCAGAATTGATGTGGGTCAAACCTCCCTTAACAACCATTTTGGAAAAAGAGTTAAAAAACACATTACAATCAGAAGTTAAAGTAAAAAGTAACTACACTGTCTTTTAGCATGTTAATTTAAGTATACAAACAATTCAACTTACTTCTATATATGTTACTGACAAATGGCACAGGAGAGATGAACCTGCAGCAACAGAAAAAACTTTTTGGGCTGAAAAAACTATCACTTGTGATTACTCCTAGATTCTAGTTGCAAATGGCTACCAGACAGAAATAACAGGTTATTCTACTTGATGTTGTGCTGCCATCTAGTGCTCATCAGTCAAATACATGTTTAAATATGAAAAAGGTAGGGTGGGTCAAACCTCCCCTATGGTCAAACCTCCCTTGTTTCCCCTATAAGTAATTAAAGTTTAATTAATAATTAATACAAATGATTTGGTGCAAAAGTCTGGAAAAAGTTTCTGACATCACGATACAAAATGTTATATGTACTCACATACTCTCACATTTGAAACTTATTTTAAAACAGGATTACTTTTTATTTATATTTTAATCTTAAATATTTGAGGAAATAATTTTTTCTTTCTTTTTTGCATAGAAAGCGAATCAAGGGCGCCGTCTAATCGAATCGCCAAACAGTCGAATCTAGCCAGCAAGGTGATTCTCCAATCTCCAAACACAGTTTTTTCACCAGAGGTCATTTTTTTAGGCTAGACTACATATATATTTCAATAGAATAGCTCTTTAATATAACAGAGGATAAAAAAGAAATCAATTTTAGAAAAACCCACTTTAGGGAGGGTTTTACTGGGTAGGTGGGTGTTTTGCAACCCTGACTTGTAAAGATGCATAAATGAGCATTTATTATTGATTGAATTCAATCATAATTTAGTCTCAAACAAGTACTTGGGGGAAAAATGAAACACATTTGTTTAGTAACGCATTGTGCACGTTAAATAATGCGTTTTATTTCAATTTCAGGATTACCTCCTTGCTGCATGTTCAGATAGCAGCTCTCGTTGTGAACGACGGTGCCAATATGCTCCTGAGATTTTTCATCAGCTAGTCCCCATGAGGGATGAAGTGGAGAGAGAATCCAGTGCCATGGTTCGTTTCGAAGCCACCGATTGCCAGGTTGTAATGTGTGGTCAAGAGAGAAATGTTCTTGCTGCCCTCAGGTTTCTGGACTCCAAAGCACAAGACATCGCTTTGTCGAAGGGAAAAGCCACTGAAAATGTGGGAGAGCTTACCCTCATGAGCCAAGCTGGAACACAGTCACGAGAGGTATACTCCATTCCGCATTATTCTATCTTCTTGGCTCAACTGCGTTGTGAGTCGTTTCACTAGTTACTACTATTTATCGGTTAAATGGGAATTTCGGTCTATCTCTGCCAACAATAAAAGACTGATTCTGTATTTGAGATCCTTCCTCGATCGTTGAGGCTTTTAATCCTTCTTATTTAATTTTCCCAAATTAACCGATGATGGATATTTATTCTATTCTTCCGTATCTTTACATATAAAATACAAGGCTGCATGCAAATCTTACATGTAAAATACAAGGCTGCCACCCAGTTACAATTTAAGATATAAAGCTTGCGGTGTTTTAGATTTTCTATAAAAAAATTTTTTTGGACAAAATTATGCCAATAATCAACAGTTTTTGATAGGTAGTTAAATAGTATACAGTTGCCTGTTTTGAGATTTTATCTTTGTTTTTATGCAATCGACGTTGAAAGAATTTTTTAGAGTCATCCAAATCAGTTTTCATCATTTTAAACTGCAATAAAATTAGATTAAAAAAAAATAATCTAAAAACTGAGAAACGTGAGAATTGTTTTCAACATTTTAGAGTAGCTGAAAACCTGCTGTGATTTCTTTTTCAATTTATCACCCTGATTCCTGATGATTACTAAAGCACCACTAAATATCTGGCAAAATAACTGGGTAGCAAAGTAACTTAAATATCATATTTGACTTTCCGAATATTTATTTTATTCTATGCGAATCGATGTATATAATATGATAGCTTTGAATTTGTTTCTTCTTGCTGGCAACAACAATGTGCCAAATTTTAATAACCCATAGTAAGTTAAACATCAATAACTTGATGAGTGAAATTTAAGGATCGGATCAAAAGGTCGCTCGTTAGTTGTAAGTGGCAAACATCACCATGATATTATTTGTAGTTGTGAAAAGCTTTCTTGATCTGAATTCGATTCTTTTTCAAAGAAAAGGGGTAGAGTTTCTTTATTTTTACTTGAAAAATTCAGTTTTTATCATCATAAATACTGATTTTATCTTAACATTCTAACTATTGTATACATTCCGTTTGTCAATATTTTAGCACTTACAAGTCAGCTGTCTGAGTACTGCCCAATTGCCCGGCAATTTTGGTCTATGTATGAGCTTATTGCTTAAACAAAACTAAAATGTTTTAGTGAAGCTGTTTTGGGGATTGGCGAGAGATATCGAACAGGGAGCGGTAGACCCCTAGTTTATTAATAAATTCATTTGAAGGTACTTAGTGAACTTGTCTTTTATTATTTATCTTTTTGATGGTGTATTGATGCATTTACTTTTTCTTTTTCTAGATATTTCGGCAGGGCCGAAATCTCGAATCCGAAGATTCAAGCTATGATTCCGATTACGAAATTGCCGATCCTGCTGGTACACCGCAGGGTGAATTGCCAGGAAGAGGAGGTGATCCATACGATTCACATCATGACGATGTCAGTCGAACTGTGTCCGATACTTTAGCCGCCGAGTTTGCCGAATATGTAACCAGAGATCCAAATGCTGGCGAAATCATCACTCAAGATCTCGATACTATTCTCGCCGACCCTAATTACACTGCTAGAGTGGAGTTTGCTCTTAAACTTGGCTACACAGAAAGTTTGGTTCAAATTGCTCTTCAGAAATTAGGACCACATCCTAGCCAAAATGAACTGTTAGCTGAATTAATAAAATTAGGAGCATCATCTTCTGCGCTCTTTCAGCCACCTTCTCCGATCAGGAGGCCGACTGAAAGGACTGGTGTTGAAGAACTGGTGGCTGATATCGAGCGAACCCATAATGATACATTTCTAGATGATCCTTCGAATTTGAGACACATCGTCATCGATGGAAGCAACGTTGCTATGAGGTGAGTGATAATGATTATTTAAAGACGCATTTATCTTTTTGTGTGCCGTTTTATGAATTGAATGACTGATTTAACAAAAATTGTAATTTAAATCTTTGGCAGAGGTATATTAAGAAGGAAAAAAAGAAACGTTTTTCGATAAATTTTAGACCATGTATTGCCTAATCCATGGTCTTAAATTAAATCACTTCTCAGTTCTATCGCAAATAAGTGTGAATTTTTTTTATTTATTTACTTATTTACTTTTTTATTTCCAATGCCCATTGCGTTTGGCAACTATATGCCATTGTGGTACTTAACGGATTGCATTGTGGATCTCTTTTTTTTTCGTGGGCACCATATACGTGGCTCAACGCCCTCCCAGCATCTTAAGGAAGGCAGAACAGAGATAAAGAAAGAGAAATTACATGATTACTCGAAGCAAGATTCGAACATGGTACCTTTCTGATATGACATCAGCTCCCTGACCACCATACTGTACGGTCAAGCGGAAAATTTCATTATAAGATCCTTTGCTTTAGTCTTTTTTTTTTTGAAAATTGAGTTTTGAGATTCGTTCCCAGCCAATCGAGAGGAAGGCTCTCTCTCTCTCTCTTTAATGTTTTATTCTGATTATCTTTAAGCACGATATATATTCTTAACGTGTTGTGCTATGAGACAAATTAAATAAAAATAATAATTAATTTTTAACAACCTATTTACTTTTTAATGTGTTCCACTTGCCGGAATTTTATTTAAAAAAAAATTAGAATTAAAAGTATTAAAATATGTTTATAAAAAATTATAATTATTTTTTTCACGAGACAGTTGTTTTTCAAGATATGGAATTTTTGTAGCAATGGATAAGCCATAAAAGTTTTTATTTTTATTTATTTAAATATTATTAAATGCTTAAAAAGTGAAAAATATAATATTCTAATAAGTTAAAATTGTTTATAAGTAGTGACTTGTAGTAACCTGTACTTTCACAAAGTATTAATGTTAACTTGTGATCTCGATTGATTTCGATAAGTGATAAAAGTAAGATTTTGGACACGTATATTCTAATGGTATCTGTAGGATCTATCGTAAACCTGTATCCATTATATTAATAGTGCTTTTTTTTCGTCTCTTTTTGAGAGACGGGGTATCGCAACAGGTGAAGAGAGGGGAGATGATGATCCCGCGTCCAATTAGGTCATCGCACGTCCCCCTGACACAGTGACATTCCCACTACACGCACATCCGGTTCCACTTCCTTGCTCTTTCTATATACATCTCACGACCAATATTTCGCATCTATATTCAAAAATGATCTAAATCGTTGTTTAACGTCATTATTAATTATCTCGCTGCTATTCCCCTTCTGCATGTTTAATATAGTTATAATCCTTTCGCGCAGAATTTTTATTAAACATATTTTTCATTCTGTTGTATTTATTTAGGACAAAATAAATGAAAAATATTATATTAAGCATTTTAATAATTTATAATTATGAAACAACATGAGATACCGGTGTCTTTTTCTGGGTTAAATGTAAAATCTTCCGTACACAGCTCACTTCCAAATAATAATTTTTCAAATTTGCACTTAATTGCTGTTATGTAGAGAAATAGTCATTTATCATTGAAATTTCTAAAAATTTACTAAATTGTTGATAAATTTTTAAACATGAATGGGAAAAAAATTTCAAACTACTTTTTTTTGGTTTTTATATTTAGTGCAAATATAAATCTTGTGCCCGGGTAATGGGTCCCCCCCCCTCTTTGAACTCTATCTAATAATTAAATTAATTTATCTGTTTGGGATATTTGGGCCATTGTTTGCCTCATCTAGAACAACGGTTCCCGATTTTTTAGTTATGGAACCCTGAATGGTCGAGCTTTTTTTGGCGGAACTCCGGCATGATAAAAAAAAGTTCATTAGGAGCTTTACATATACTTAAAAAAAAAAGAAAAAAAAAGACTGCTACTTATTTTGGAAATATTTAATATTAAGAACGAAATATTAAATATTATGAATTTGCTCTTGGTATATGTATTTGCTGAAAAGAAATAAAATAAGTTGAATTATGATTTTCAAAAAAATAAATAAATGTTATAAACGTTGAGAATTAAATGTAATTCTTTATTCTTGGATTGAGTTATTTTATTTTAAAAATTGAATTGAAAAGCTCGATGAAAATATTTATGGAATTTTTCATTGGACCTGTTCAATATAATGTTATTGAATATTTTTTTTTTAAACATTTTGCTGCTTTCTTATTGTCATTTTGCTTAAATAATTCATCTAAACATCAAAATGATAGATAAATTATAGGTTATTAACTGGATATAAATATAGTTATTACTAGTATAACAGAAAATCCTTCTCCGGAACCCAAGGGTTCCAGAGAATACCTTTTGGAAATCGCTGCTCTAGAAAATCAGCTATACTCGCAAATTGCTGAGTGGAGTATTGAGTATTGAGTGAGTATAGTTAAGTGCTGGAGCTCTCTGCTTATCGCTTATAGCTCTGCGTTTTTGCTGAGTGGATTTAGTTCACAATAAAAGTTCAAAAAATTTGATTCCCAAATTCAGATTTTTTATTTATTTCAGCGTGGAAGATGAACTGGGAAAAATATTAATCACATGACTTTGTTTAATCTATCTGATATGTAAACAGATAGATTAGCGCCCTCTGGTCTCGGTGGTTGGAATCTATTTTCTTTGATAAAAGAAAAACCGAATTCTTTATCTTGTCGAAGCTTACGCAGGTAGAGTGGATTGCTTACCTGAGATGATGCACCCGGACGAAGCGTTTCAGAGTGGGGGAGGCCAGAGAGAAAAATCCTTGCTGTAGGTTGTGTGAAGCGAGTGACGTTGGGGAGGGGAAGGGAGAAGATTACAGGGAGTGGGTGGGAGAGAGGAGACGGATGCAGAAACGGATGTGCTCGACAGGTAAACGAGCCGCGCGTTCTCCCTTTTCTTCTTTTTCTTTTTTTTCGTGATGAGAAGGAAACCAAAAGTGATTTTTCTTTCTTTATTTCATTCTTTTCTATTCCGCGATGCCATAGTTGTTCCTGACGGAATTTGAAGAGTAATCGGTATTGAGCACGCAGTAATCGAAGGTTAAAATGTATCGAATAAATGTTGCGGATTTTTTTTTCTTTCTCCCCCCCTTGTTATTTGTTTGTGCAATTTAAACTTTGTTTTGGCAGCGTATTAGTGTTGACATGTGTTTGAAGGGACCGTGGAATGCGGAATTACATGCCTGAAAGTGATTTCTTTGCTTTACGTTTCTGTAGTTTTAATGAAAACGATTTACTGAGTATAAATTTCGTCTTAAAGAAGAAGGATTTGACAGCATGAGGAGAAATGCGCCTAGTTTTGAAATTTTTATTTGTTTTCCGATTTTGACGCATTCTCTATTACATGCAATAGGGGTCTGCAACCTGTTTGTACCTAAAATCACATATTTGATTGCCTGTGGACTAGATTTTGTGAAATTAAAAACTGAAATATCTTTTAATTGTTTGCTGTACCAACAGTACAAGATAATTTTCTTAGTTTTAGATTTATGATGTTGGATTGTTAAATTTTTGCTTATTTTAAATTATGGATATTTTTGAAATTTACTTGAAAATCTATTTATTTATTTATTTTCATTATTTTCGTATTTTTAACATGTTTCAAATTTGACTTTTTAATTTTTTTTTAAAATTTATTTTTTATGTTTTTTAATTGGCGTAGAACTACGTTTGTGGCTCCCCCCTAACGTATAGTATCTTTGTTGATTTTATTTGTTTAAAATTAGGGGCATCAATTTTTTTTAAATAGAAGTCCTCGAGCTGGGATGACTCAGGTTCGAATCCCAGCTGGTTGATAGGAATTCTACTCTCGGCTCGCACCGTCCACAGTGCTGACGTAAAATGTCCTCAGGGGTGGATGGATCATGGGTTAGAATCTTCTTGCCGTTGGACTAATCGTGGAAGGTTTTATTGGTGTCAAATGATCTTAAAACCGGGGGCAACATTATGATCAAACTAAAAAAATGTCAATTTTCTTTAATTTAAGTAGAACATAAATAAATGTACATGTAGTGAGAAATAATTTTTTTAAGGAAACATTTTTTTCGTGCTCTTGAGAAAGAGAATGTGTCTAGTAACCGGTGATATTTTTTTTAAAAATAAATATCTGTGCAGATGTAGCTTTCTATATCGCAGTCTCTAATCTCTTAGTTAAATCGATTTTTAAAAAAGATTTTATAAATGTTCACGGAAATGAAAAAAGTGAATTTTTTAGATTTCGAATTAAATTTTAATTTTTGCTTTAAAATGTTTCGGTGACTCGCCTTCAAATCCAGAGGTTCAACATCCCTGGTTAAAACGGATTAATTTGTGTCCCTTTCTCGAGGATAATATTTTTTACTTAATTAAATATTAACGAACTCATTATAATGAGCATTGAAATTAAATAAAAACAGAATATATTGATATTTTTCTTAAAAATTTTCAATAAAAAATAATAAGCTAAGACATAAAGAATAGTATTTTAGAGATTTGTGGCACACTAAAAGCAGATGATAATATGCGTAATTTATTACAATTAATGAAAAAAAATTGTCCTTTTCCTTTTCGTCGATGCATTCTGATTTATAAGGAAAAGTTCGATTACAATTAGAGATTGGTAATTTTTAAATGTATTTAGAAAGCGTCGGTTTAAAAAAAAATGTCAAACAAATTTTTTTAATTAATAATAATTTATATCCTATCATTTATATTTAGTTTGCCATTTATTTAAGTGATTTTAAAGAGATTGACTTTTAATTTTAATGATAATAATCTTGTACTACAGATCGTATGTACAAATATTTATTGATACTTTTTTGGAAATTACACATAACTGATTAAGGCAAGAATCTTACACCATCGCATTTCAAGTGTTCATACATTTACACATATTTCTTTTCTTCTCTTTTTTTTTTTTGTAATTCAAGAAAATCTAGATATATTTATGTACATGGGTATAATTTATATTAATATTATTGTTAATACATATTGTTAATACATATTTCTATACTTGCTAACATGACTGTATTGTAATACAATCCAAACATTCTAGTGTAGATACTTCACTATTGGCAAACGTTGAAAATTTATGTTTCATAAATTAAATATTATAACTGTTGTTGAACAGTCGATCCATTTTTTTGGGTTTACGACTACTAATGTTCAACTCCGTAGCCTTGTAATTTTGAAACCAATCTAGAAGACAAGGGAACTCCTGGATCAAGCATTGGGAGAAATTTGTCCTCCTTCCAGGATTTTTGATGGAAGTAACCCGCATTTGCGTCACACAAAGAGGAAAACCTCCCACGATTAGCCTGACGGCAAGGGGACTCTAACCCATGATCCATCTACCACTGAGGATATTTTACGTCAACATTTAGTCGATGCAAGCCGGATGCGAAATTCGTGTCTACCAGCCATTGCTGGGATTCGAACTCATTGAAAGGCGAAAGTTCTATCCCCTGAGCTATCACTGATCTATAAATTAAATACAAGTTCACAAGAAAACTTCTATACGCTTTTTTTTTAATGTTATTTGTTATGTTATAGATTTTTCCGTGAATAAAATTAAATCCCAACAATCTATTTCGTTTGGAACATGTCTGAAATCTACCAGGTTCTTAAAATGGATATTGTCTTTTAATTGTTCGAATAATTAATTAAATCTTTTTCTAAACAGAAACGTTAATTTGGATAAGGTAAACTTAATTTTGTTGCTATAGCATCTTATAAGCCAGTCATTAGTAAGCCAAATGCGACCAATATTTGGCTGATCTTATTCATTATTCATCACTACAGCGATACTGCAATAAATCTAATGGACTTAAAAGATACTATGAAAAGATACTACATGATTCTCTTATAGTGAATCCCTACAAGTACACCTTGGGTTTCACATGAGTCTCTTCACAAGACTGGTCAGATCGCCAAAAATGATTATAAACCGGTCACGCTCAACATGCTGCCTTCGCTGCCTCCCTCTACCCTGCGAGGGTTAAAGAGTGAAGAATCTTGTGCCCTTTAAAAAAGAAAAAAAAAATGTTGTGGGAAAAAATAATAATAAAAACCTGTATCAGCTATTCTCTTCCCGCCCAGCGTCTCTTGTTTTTTTCTTTGCTCTTACGACCCTCTCATTGAAAAAGTTTGTGCGCCCTCTGGTCCTTTTTGCCCGAGGTCCGGCTCACGACTGATGTATGATGGGATCAGTGATTTTGAAGATGCACAAATTATTCTTCTCCTTCAAAAGAAAACGTGCATTTAAAAATATTATGGCACTTATTTTTATTTAATATTTTTTTTCTTCTTCTCCTTCAAACTTTCATGTTTAGTGTTTTTATCCGGTTGATCACTATATCCCGGAACTATTTTGACATATGTAATTTTATTATTTATTTATTTTTAACTTGGCTTTTTTGTGTGCTGTATGGTCTAGCGTTGGATTCATAGGAGCTATTCTTTGTAACTCTGACGTTTATTTTTATTTTATGTTTCGGAAACTAGTTTTGACGAATTGTGCAATTATTCTGTAAACAGGAAACACGTATCTAAACCTATTATGATTAGTTAAAGTCTCATATAATGGTAATAATAATGAAATTTTAATGCCTTTACCTATCGTTATTCAATTCGTTAAACTAGACAAGTGAATCTTATACTCGGCTACTTTTGTACTTGGGGAAGATAAAGTATTTGTAAGTAAATTAATTTGTGGAAAACACCCACCAAAAAAAAAAAAAAATTAACTGGAAGAAAAATAATAAACAAAGCATAAATATCTTCTTTCATTTTTATGGGAGGGGCTTCATTCGTTATATCTAGTCTGCGAATAGCCGATACGTATTATTGTCTAGTGTCTTTTAAGAAGCCAAGTATAAAATTTGTAGGAAAAAAAAAAGTTGATGGATACCAAATACTTCATACGAGATCTTACAAATCTAAAAGAATATTTCATTCCTCAAAGTATGCGCCTAAATTTTCTCTACACTCTAGCCATGTAAGCGGCTGGTTGTTCAGGCTAGTTTTACAATATTTTTGGAATAAATTTTTTTCCTATTAGAAAGTTATTCAAACTGAGAAAAAAGTAGTACTCCTCAATGGGGGCTAGGTTTAGTGAGTATGGAGGATGACGAAGAAGTTCCAATTCTTGTAACATTGTCATAGTTATTTGTGTAGTTTGGAAGTGCCATGCAATAAAACGGGAGACGATCTGTTGACGATCTAGGTTATGTTTCTTAAATTTTTATGTAATTTTGTCTACTCAGTTGTAGTATATTTCTATTGTGATCGATGAGCCAGGTTTCATAAAATCATAAACTGTGCCACCAAAGTTTTATTTGTCGGATATTACGCTTTGGAGTGTGTTTTGTGATTCATCCTTTTGAACTATCACTTTAAGTCAACTAATAGTATAGCCAAATACACTAACTATTAATATTCCGCGTGGTTTGTGCACACTATTAATATTTTGCATAGTACCACGTTAGAACTCATACTTCGTTACAATGCGAATTTCTGTCTATTCCCTTTTCAATAAAATTAATTTTAAAAAAGTGTCTTAGGTATTTCTTAGACCTAAAGAGGATTTCGTTCTACTGGTGAGATATGTAACTTTTCAATAAATGAAAAAAACCTTAAATATTAAGCTAATGTCCAATGGCCCGACTTAGCCTAATTTGGGCCCTGGGCGAAAATTTCTTTGGGGCCCCCCTCTGATTCACTACTTCAGTAATGAAGAATTGAAAATTATGGAGGAATTTAAATTTTTCACCTTATTATACACATATTACAAGAAAATTTACTATAACCTAAAATAGCTATGAAGTCCAAACCCCTCCAATGATCAGACGAAATATCGTTCTGTCCATTTTATTTATTTTCTGACAATTGCCCATCATGCCGAATGCAGTTTTCTGATTGTTAACTTTGTCATCTAGCTACGAAAAATTCATATCCTTGTTGACATTAGGGCAGAATTCAACTAAATTTTCGCAATTACATTGGCTCACTTAAGCCAATCAGAAGCCTGTATTTTTGTAAACATATTGCAAAATGCGATATGTAAAAATACAGGCTTTTGATTGGCCAAATTTGCCCATCGTAATTGTGAAAATATAGCTGAATTCCGCACTAGAAAGCCGTGGATTTACAAATTTTATATAATATTTTACACTGTACTGATATTTTGTTTAAAAAAAGTTCACTGAAGAAGGAAATCTAAAATAAATTTTCTATTCGATTTAGGGGCCCGCTCTGATGTGGGCCGGGGCATTTACCCCGTATGTCAGGCTCCGCTAATGTCAAATCATAAGCTGTTAAATTTGACATATTCTAGTTAAATTTCATCCTCGCTCTTAAGACCTAATAGTTGTACCAATTCAAAAACGTTAAGTTAGACTTTGAGAAATAAAAACATATCGTTATCTAGGATCAAAGAAGTGAGGGTTATAAAGTCGGTTAATTATACTGTATAGTATGTATCATTATGTAAAATAATGTTTTAGCCTTTACACTTAAGAGTCGAAATGTGTAGTTTGCTTTCTAATTGTTAAATTCCCGATCTTAGTAAGTTTTTTTTTTGCTTACCACTGTAAATGTAAGTCCATAAAGGAATAATCCGGCTAAATGTTAATTTACGTTATACATAAGGCTATCGAAAAATTTTTGTTCTTTATACATTTAAAAAGAAGAAAAAAACTATCAGCTTTTTGTATTTGATCTTCGAAGAGGGCATTGATCCTTTAATCCAAGTAGACTTTTTTCCTATTGACCTGATGGTAGTTTCAGCAGTTGTTTATTTTAATGCCGTGTCATTCAAGAGAACTAAAGCTTTTTGGAATGAGGATGTGTTAATTTAGAAGCAGGTTTTGCTTATGAACATTCTCAAGAGAGTTTTTATTGTTAGTTTAATTTGAAAGGTAATTTATTCCCTTTTCACCATCTGGATTTGAAAGTATTTGCTATACACTCGTTGCCGGTAAATATCACGCAAATTTGCTTCAACAAGGTGTTTGCATTCTGCAATTTTACACTCCATAATGCGGGATTGCCTTAAATCGGAACATATTTTAACCTATTATTCCATTCAGTTTAACAGTAAATTTGCAATATATTATAATTTAAAGAGCCGAGTTTTGTGTACAACTTCATTAGAATGTTACGCAAACGCCAAGGGATAATTTTTTCCATTCATATTCAAAAATTTATTCTTTTATAACTAAAATTAGGGAAGTTATAATTTAAATTAATTTGTTAAGTTAATTGTTTCTTAACAAGTAACAAATAACTTACCTGTTAAGAAATAAAGTAAGAAGTAATTAAAGCTTTTTTTTTCGTAAACAATCTGGAAAAAATCGAGACTACCCGGCTTTTGCCTCCGAAATTAGAAATTTTTCTGAAAATCACTTGCAAAACTACGAATGGCCATTTGATTATCAGATTGGATGCAGTTTTCGCTGCTAATGAAAGTTAGCAACATTCTACTCAAAGGATTTTGAAACTGATAAGCCTTGAACCTATCAGGTAATAAGGGCCTGGATGGAATGTGGAAGATTCGAAGATTGACCCCCTCCCGCCTTATGGGTCACGCCTTGTTCGCTATCCTACCTTTTGTAGTGCTTGAACCGACATCAATTTACTTCTTAACGCCCATACCCCCCTTCCCATCATATAACGTGGGTTCATTTTTTCATGAATGAATGCAGCAGCAGGGCCGGAAATTTGCGGGCATTAGTTGCCTTTTTTGTATCTCGAACATAGATAATTGTTGAAAATGACTTAAGATTCAGGCCACACCTCTCTTTCTTGGCGATTGTTTTTCTTTCATTCACTTTTTTCAGGAATTGTATATCTTAGTATGTTAACAAAATTTGAGATTTTATCATGTGGTACTAGTATTTTCTGTGAAGTTTCGTTTGTCGTAGTTGTCACTATAAATTTATGTCACTAATATATTGAGAATTCTTTGGATTTTTCTAATAAATGTAAAGGAATGTACAGAAATTGTTTTTGGAATTACTCACGCAGTCACGCATCCTAAAATTATTATGAGATTCAAGGAAATTTTAGGGTGCATGATTTATTAATAATTTCAGGGTGCACCAGTTTCATGCAACTTCCCACATGATTATGTATGTTTTTTGTGCAATGTAGTAACTACAAAACAATCTCGGTTCTTTATAAAGCATGCGCAAAACGTGAATTTGCCAAATACTATGTGAAAAGGGTAAATCTTTCGACAATTTTTTAAACACCTTGTAATCTCAATACGATTATAAATATTCATCACTGCGTGATGAATACTTATATTCGTAATTTGAGTTTAAAAAAATTGACATACAATTCAATGAATCAAACAAAGTGAGTTTGGAATCAAAATTACTAAAATCCATTGCAATCCTACATAAGTGCCTAAGTGTAAAAAATTAATATAATACCCTTTGACTTAGTTCCTCACTCAGTACTTCAGTGATTTTTTTTTCGATGTTTTTTTCTCACTTAGTTTATATTACCGTCAAAATTAGTTTATATTGCTATGTGATTTAAACTAATAATTTCTACTAGTGTAATTTCACTAGTTAGAATCCGAAATATCGTGTTAATTTTTCGTGGTTTAGCACTAGCTCTTGTGTCATTGAACTCTGTAATCAGTTTAGTTCGAATATGTGACTAAATCTTATGCTGGTAAAACAATCTTCTGTACTTTCAATTAATTGTCCTCTTTTTCTAGAAAAGTGTGAGACCAAATTTAAAAATATATAAATAAGAGAATAACGGGACTTGGCAAAGCTGAAATTGTTTTGATTAACTAAAAATCTTTATAAAAGTAACTTATTTTTTATTTAAATAATGCATTGTTAGGTTTTCAGGTAAGTTTCCCGAGTTTTAAAATGCTATTTCATGTGATTTTTGAACGTAAAATGAAATTGAACTTTCAGGTTAGAGATTTTGACTTTTAACTATTTTAGTTAATGGGGATTAAAACTTGAATTAATTTTTCCACGCGCTTTAATGGATTTTATAATCGATGTATAATTTTCGTGGAAGTTAGCTATCACAACTCTCTAAAGTTAACTGAATGGGTAGTTTTGAAAAATGTTTCTAAATAGCATGCTTGCCTTTTTTATATTTCTAAATAGCATGATTGAATTTTTTGTGCTCATGAAATTATTATTTTTATTTTTTTAGTCATGGAAACAAAGACTGTTTTTCTTGTCGGGGCATTAAAATCTGTGTCGATTGGTTTCGTGCCCGGGGTCATCAAAACATCACCGTCTTTGTACCTAGATGGAGAAAAGAAAATTCCAGACCTGATGCACCTATTAAAGGTGAGAATATCGCCATTTAAAGAACAGAATTACAAATATTTATTAATTTCTACGTTGGTTATGCTTGAAATATTCTCCTTCTGTCTTTCTTTTTTAAAAATACAATGCACCTAAAATTGCTTTATTTTTACAATAAATTTGAATATTCTTGTTGTGTTTTCAGACCAGGACATTCTCGCTCAGCTAGAAAAAGAACGCCTTTTAGTGTTTACACCCTCGCGGCACGTAGGTGGCCGCAGATTAGTATGTTACGACGATCGTTACATTTTGAAGTTGGCGGTTGACAGTGATGGCATTGTTGTGTCCAATGATAATTATCGAGATCTTCTCAACGAAAGTCCGGAATTTAAGAAAATCATCGAAGAGAGATTGCTTATGTATTCATTTGTTAATGACAGGTAAGGGTATATTTAACTTCCCTGTTTCAGATTATTTAAACATTCTCTGGATCTATTTAAACAATTAGCGTTATTTTGAATAATTTAAACATTAGTAATTACCAAATCAGAACTGTGTTAAAGTTTTGGGAAAAATTTAAAAACGTTCACAAAATGAGTTCAATAAAATCGTCTGCAGAATGTGTCCAAACATTGTGAGTTTGAGAAAATCAACTGCAGAATGTAAGCATTATGGAGATGTTTACCAAAGCATCTTTTTCTGATACAAACTACCTTATTTAAAGACTTGGCATAATAATTTTACTTGCAGTCAACTTGGAAATTTTAGTGTTTTAAAAATATTGCTTAAAATTTTTTTCCCCAGTAAATTTTTAAATTAATGTTTAAAGATTATTTTAAGATCAAAACAATTACAAGATTTTTTTTCTTATTCTTTTTAACTGGAAATTTGAAGAAAAAAAATCGTTTTGTCCTAGCTCTTCTTTATATATCTCTAAATTTTAAAAGTAATCCAGGATAATAATTCAATCTGATATCTGGAAGTGACGTCATTGTGGGTGAACCTTTAGGTAAATCCTGACAATTGGGTATACTATAGCCTACGTCACAGATCGTGTTATTCCTACTAAATTTAACTAGTAAAATATTTTGGTTTGAT
>NC_092210.1:19646411-19655206 GCF_043381705.1 Parasteatoda tepidariorum | reverse complement strand
AGGAATTTTTCTTCAAATGTTTGGCGTGTTCTGTTCCTGAAAGATTTACTAATATTCTGGAGATTTTTTTCAAGTTCTTCGGCCTTTTCCTTAGGGAAATTTTGTTTCTTATTTGCTGCTAAAAAATGGCGTCTGATTCAGTCAATGACTTTGATGGAACTAAATGAAAACGTGATAAATTAGTGTCCGATATTTACAGTCTCCCGCTAGACGGCGTACTCGAGCGTTGCGATCGCGAATAATATAGATTATCCATATGATGCTCACTACGTGCTCTTGCGCGCCGAAGCCAATAATTAAAAATGAAAACTGTTGCCAACGCGAGAAAAGAAATATCATCGGTTTTATTGATACAAACGTACGTATTAGCGTTTTATATAATATAGATGGTTAGGCATGATCACTTCACTTTTCACGAGTTGCAGGCACCAAATTCTCAATTTTTGCAAATTTTTATGATCCCAGATAATGCAACGTTGGTGTAACTTTTTAAATATTAATATACTAGATTAGAAATGTTTTTTATTTTCACAAAACTTTCCTACATATTGACTGTTTGCTTCATTTTCATATTTAGTTAATATTGGAAAAAAGAAAGCAAAAATTGACCAAAGAGTCATGGACAACTATTACAAATTCACAACATTTATAAAAGTGGCATATTATCTTTTAAATAGCATCTTTATTTTAACAGCCGTTATGATAGAGACGCATCATGTAAAATATTTCCATTAATTTGACTGCCAGTCATTTGGTTTGTCCATAACAAAGGACTACTTTCTATTCACTTCACTTACCTGTCCACTGATATTCCATAATTGAACAATTAGGTACAGTTAGCAACCAATAGAAATACGTTTATGAACGTGAATATGAATCATCCATTAGGAATGGTGCAAAGGACTATTGATTTATTTATTTCCTGAGTGATATATTTCAGCCTCTTGTCTTGAAAATCTCAATAAACTGTTGTTGAAAAGAAACTGTTTGGGTCAAATGCAAAACAATTCTGAATTTTTACATTGCATTTTCCTATGTATTTTTTTTGTTCATGAAAAGTTTGTATATTGTTTTATTCATTGAAGAAAACTTAAGTAGTTTAAAACATGAAATCTGACTTTCTAAAAATCCTTTTAAATTTAATTGTTGTGTATAATTTTTTAAACACACTAAATGCATAACTTTAAATATTCAAGTTTTTCTTAATAAAAATAAGTATTAATCACATTTTTTAAATATTGATTTGATTGCAAATGCTTAGTAAGTATGCCTCCTTTAACTAATTTTCCTTCTTAGGTTCATGCCACCAGATGATCCTTTAGGGAGACACGGCCCCTCTTTGGAAAGCTTTTTACGTAAATCCCATTCTGCATATAGACCAGTAGAACCTTTGCCCCCTCCATGTCCCTATGGGAAAAAGTGCACTTATGGAAATAAATGCAAATATCACCATCCTGAGAGAGGGAACCAGCCACAGAAATCTGTAACTGAGAGATTAGCTGAGCAAGCTAAAATACCATTGCAAGAAGTAAAATCAAGGGGTTTACAAAGCAGAGAATCTTCTCCTGGTAAATAAATTAAAATGTTATTATGTTATGAATAAGCAATAAACTAATTGTAAACCATCGTTACAAGTTAAAAAACAGGAGAAATTAAGAAAATAAAATGAGTCACAGCCGTACATTATGTACATAAATTAAAATGTTATTATGTTATGAATAAGCAATAAGCTAATTGTAAACCATCGTTACAAGTTAAAAAAACAGGAGAAATTAACAAAATAAAATGAGTCACGTCTGTATTTCTAGGCAATATTGCAGTAAAAATTTTGAACAGAAAAAATTTTCATATTAATTTAAGGGGAATTATATGAACACAATTTATTATTTATTCATTAACTAATTTATATTTAGGAATATTTTTTGTCTTATTTTAATCAGTTAAATGAACCTAGCTACCAAATATACTAAATTTTAAGGTTGTAAGTATTTTTAATTGTCATTATGAAGTTTAGTTTTTGAATTCGAATTTTGATAATTTTAAGTATTTTTAAAATTTATTTTAAGCTTAACTAATAATTTATCGTCTATTGTCACTTCGGTAAAGATTGATCAATTTTAAATGTACTTAAAAAATGGTAAAAGGCACTTTAATGAATGAATAAAATTTAATAAAAAAGACCCAAAATATTAATAAGTGACTTATTAAAAAGGAGATTGGTATTAATTCTCCATAAGTTAACGCAGAAGATGACAGATGTAGAGTTTTATTCCAGAACATTCTTAAGGAAGTTCACTTAATTGTTAGAATGTACATAAAATTTGGCACCTTGAAATAAATAACTTGGTGAAAACCAGTGATGGGATGTTAAAATTTTTAACTTACTTTGTATAGAAACTCCTATACTGGTTCTTAAAACTTGTAGATAAAAATACTTTGAAAAAAAAGTTGCTATGAAATTATACAAGCTTTAAAGTTGACAATAGCTTTTTTTAAAAATATCCATGATCAATGTTATGTACCTCCTTTCTTTGAATTTTAATATAAATCTATCAAATTTATGGATTTTGCATTGAACAAAATTCATTTAAGGAAAAAAGAATTGTGTTATCATTTTACTTGTTAGATCCAAGACCCTTTTGGGTGTAGCGTTATTTGTGAAAGATCTAATTTTATTTCATTCTCTGCATAAAAAATAAATATTTTAATTTTGTTTGAGATGCGTATTATGAACTTTTGAAGCATAAGAAGATAAAGATTGCAAAACCCACAAAAATTTTTTTAATCATCAAGAGGATTATCATCTGGAAGGTTTTACTTTTATGGGCCACATTTACATTTATTTTTATATAGGCTGATTCACTGCTTAACCTAATTTATTACATGGTATTGAAATTTTTGAGTGTTGTGTACTGCCATGCTTAAAAATTTATGCATCTTATAAAAGCACTAGTTCTTGAATGAATTGAATTCAGTCACCAAGCTTTGTGCCATGAAATACTTGTTATGTGCTATAAAATATGGATTCCCGAGAGCTTTAGCTAGTCAATTTATATGCATTATAAAAAAAATCCAACAGTTGTACCTTATCTACAATCAAATAAATTTTACTGAATTTATTACTTTTGAATTAAGCACATCATATTTTTATAGAGAAAATCACTTTTACCTGGATTTTTTTTTCTTTGTTTATGTGGATATCTAATGTTTCTAATAAAATTTAAACTAAAATTTTCTATGCTTATATTTTTTTAGTTTGTAAATTTCACATTACTTTTTTAGGAGATAAGCTGAAATCACAAGCAGTCCAGAGCTCTGTTAGTGCCAAGTCAAAGAAGCAACCTCTCTCTCGAACTAAATCCCTTGTGCCATCCTCTAATCTTTCTGAAGAAGGATCATTAAAAAGTAATTTAGTTGAAAGAACGAAAAGTGAAGGAGCTGCAAAAATAGAAGAAAGAGAGAAGTTACTTAAAATGGGAAGTTCTTGTTATGGTCCGTCTAGTGGGTTTAGACAGTCTTGGTCGACAACAATGCCACAAATATCTCTACCATCAGAGTCTTCGCAATCTCCACACACGCCAAGTGGTAGTTGGGCAACAATTCCTACAACATTGCCACCAAATATTGTAGGGTCCTGTGCGGAAAGGTTTTTAGAACCAGAAGGAGGCGGTGGTCATCTTTTTGTAGCTAAACGATTATCTGATCCGGATAATAAAAACATGAAAAGTTTTCCCAAGCAAACTTCTCAGACTCATGGTCACCAGGCGCCAGAGGTGGTTAACCTGCATCGAAAGTTGCAGCGTCAGCTTACTCTGAATCCTGCATATGACCCTCGATTAATGCAATTGGTTGGCAGATCACACCAAATGATCTCACCACTTGCAGAACAGCAATACAGTCTTTTAAAGCCACAACATGAACAAAGTGATTTAATTCCAAGATCGAGCAGCCAAGAAAATGTGCACCGTTTACAGACTGCTTTAGGTAACATCCCTCATCAACCTTTAAGCAGAATGGGTAGTGATAGTAGAGTTGCTTCAAATGTACCCTCTCACATTTGGGACAGTGTTGAAGCCGAGCATCAAACTGTAACTCGAATTGCTAGTGCTCCAGATTCATATAACCAATGGCCGCCTTCATCTAGAATGCAGCATTTGAACAGCACATCAGATACACGTTTAAATATGTATCCAGATCTACAAGTTCAGACTCATCATCTTCCAATCAGTGGTATTCCTGATATACAACGTCAATGGTTATCACAAAGCCATGGATTAGACCCACCAAGACCCATGTCATCCGCTGGACTGCAGATGATGGGTTCATCTTGGCAAGAGCAATCACCTTCAGGTATTGCAAGAGGTACATCTCAAGTGCTTAGCCAGCCTGTGAGACCCTCTAGTGTTCCACCTCCAGGAATACATAGTGGACTGATGAGTCAACATCAAGGACGAGCAGCCTCACCAGATTTTTCAGACAATGCAAGATATCGTCTGTTTTATCATTTAGCTTCTATATTCCCAAAAGAACAAGTACAAACAGTAATGGATTTATATCCCCAAGAAACAAATCCTCAAAAAATATGTGCAGCAATACTAACAATGTTCCCAAAGGGCTGAACATTTGTGACAAGCTAATTTACGAGAAAATGTAAAATAAGTTTGGTTCAGATATTATGTTTATGAGCCTCTCTGTTCAGACAAAAATATTAAATTTATGTATTATTGAAAAGAAAGAAATTTTAAGTTGTGTTTTAGTAAGATTGTTTTGCAATCAAATATAAATTGTTGCACATGGAACTGTCTGAATGCTATTGGTTACAGAACCACAAATTAACTGTGAATCAAATTTTTTGACTAATTAAAGTTTTACGTCATTTTTAAAATTTGGAATATATTTGAACATTGATAAGTGTTGAATTTGGCTACAAATGTTTTATTTGAGCTTCCTATATTAAATACAATGTAAATAAGATTCGTATGAATGCATTAGAATGAAATTTATAACGTTACAGTTCCTATTGGCAATCAGAAATGCATGTTACTGGTTGGTGACATTTCTAGTCTTGTTTTATAATCTGAAATGACTTCCATGGAGTTTCAGAACTCCAGTTTAGTTAATAAAATTTTTACCGTTGTTTTAAATTTGTAAAATATCTTTTTAAATACTGTAAAAACTTGAATGTAAGATGTTTGAATTGTGAAAGTTGTTAATTAACAAAATTTTATCATAATGAATTATTAAGGATAAAATGCAGGATTGCATTAAGACATTTTATTAAAATAGTGGGTAAATTTTATCATAAGGAATTATATAGGATAAAATACTTAGGATGTTGTATTAAGACTGTTTTTTAAAATGCTGGAAGTTGAAATGTTTATGTAAGAAATATTTTTTAAATTGGTTTTAAAATTTGCACAACTACATTATTTTGCAATTAACTATTGCTGTAAAATAATGTATTGCTCAGAATGTAATTTTAATTGAAGAAACAAGATACAATATTTTCTGATCATTCTGTATCTTATTACTTGCTCATTTTAAATGGTATATGGCAAAATAACTTTTGCATTACAAATCGTTGTATTGTGAACAATTTTTGCTTGCATAGAAAAAAATTAGGGGGATTTTTAATAAATTATATTTCCTATAGGAAACGTAAATGTATACTTTAATTGATGGGATATTAGATTTATAAATATAAGGGACATTTGCAAATATGTTTAAGATAGTTTTTTTTTTATAAGAAAAGTAATTAAATATAGCAAATTTTTAAATTTATGGCAACAAACCAACATAGTCTATTATGAAAAATATCCAAAATCTCAATTGTTAATCTAGCCGATTCCAGGATTTAAATTTACAAGTGAAAAATTATTTTTTCCTATTTCCTAGTAGCTAGGGATGTATTTTAAATTCAAAATCTTTAAATTTTTCCCATGAATTCATTCTTTCTAATTTGCTTAATATTCAGCTGTTATATTAATTTCTACTTTTATGTAAATTGTATTTCTGTACGTTTTGAAAATTAAGCGACTTAATGTAATTTAAATTTCTGTAAAAACTTTTATTAGGTGGTTTACTTGATCTTTTTTTCATGTAAGTTTTTCTATTTTAGTAAATTGACAGCCTCAAATATTACAAAATTAAAACCAGCAATCATCTAATACATGAACATGATATGTAAAAAATGCAAAAGCAGAAATTACCAAAGTTTTGATATAAAATTAATTAATCAATAACTTTCTTGAGTTGCAATATTTTTATCCATTTCAAGAAAAAACGAATTTATTAAAGAAAAGTTACTTTGATATGTTGACATAAGTATTCACAACTTGATTTTTTAAAGTAGAAAATCACAGTTAGTGAAGCCTTTCTAGTTGAAAGTACAAGGAAACAAAAATTAATTTAAAAAAAATTATCATGCATTATCACATAAAGCAACTCTAAAAAAATGTGTTACTTTTTGTAGTAGATGTAATTTTTTGTTTTGTTCAAATTTATGTATACACAATGAGCAGGCTCAATGTTGTATATTTGTTGTACTTATAATATTGTAAATAATTTATAAATGTATATTAGAAAAAGTTGATGTGACAATTTTGTGGATATATTTAATTTTGTTGTCACATATTCTCCTTTGCACTGCTGTATATTACTTCAGCACTTATGCTTCTGGCTAAGTTTGTATTGTGATACAAAAATGAAGCCAGGAGCTTACTTCCTACATACATAAAAACATGTGTATCATTATATGAATGGTGTTTACACTTTTATCTAGTTAAACAATACTGTGTATTGTCATTTTATGTAAAGGGCCAAATAAGGCAATTTTATTTCCCTTGAACAGTAAATTAAATGTACAGATTAGTATTTATCGTACGAGGTTGTATGTTTCATATCTCATTGGAAACAATGTAATTAAATAAAAAGAATTCTACACTAAATGACAAAGAATGTTTTATTTCATTTTAAGCAAGTACACATAACATTTATGATAATGATACGAGTTTACATAGTTCATATCTCAATGGATACATAAAATAATTAAAAAATAATGAAGTTAACACTGCATTGTTTCACCTTTTCTTTGTATTCTTTCCTTTTCTTTGTATGTTTTCTTTCATGCTGGTAAAATTGGGGCGTTCCTTGAAAATAAAATTTTCAGGTTGAGGTGTTACAATAGGTTTGCTTTCTTCAGTATGCCTAAAATAAAATTTAACCTTTCTAAAGAGAGTGGCATATTTTAAATTATAATTAGCCGCCACAAATGCATCTCATTCAAATACAACACCATCTGGCATTTCACATGTTTGGAAGCCAGGTTCTGGTTGAAAAAATTGAAATAAATCAAATTTACATTTATGGAGTGTAGAGTACCAGAGTGTCACATTAAGAGGGGGTGGGATTTCAATATTTTTAAGCGTGATGTCAACATTCATTTACATAAGAAGTCCCATTACATTCATCACACTAAATGACAAAGAGTGTTTTAATTTATTTTAATTGTAAATCACATACAATTATTTAATGATGATACGAGTTTACATAGTTTATAACTTCATATCTCAATGGAGACATAAAATAAAAAATGAAGTTAAGACAGCATTGTTTCACTTTTTCTTCGATAAAGCATGCTGGTAAAATTGGGGCTTTCCTTGAAAATAAAATTTTCTGGTTGAGGTGTTGCAACAGGTTTGCTTTCTTCAGTATGCCTAAAATAAAAATTAACTTTTCTAAAGAGAATAGCATATTTTGCATTATCATTAGCCACAAATGCATCTCATTCAAATGCAACAGCATCTGGTATTTCACATATGTTTGGAAAGCAGGTTCTGGTTGAAAAAATTTAAATAAATCAAATTTACATTTATGGAGAGTGTAGAGTAGTAGGGTGTCAAATTGAGAGGGGATGGGATTTAAAAATTTCTAAGCATGATGTCAACATTTTCAGGGTTGTCACAGGCGACTAAAATGCAACTATTTTCAACATGAGGCGACTATGGCAATTTTTTGTTGTTGCCTGAAAAGGCTAAAAAAAGCAACTATTTTCAGGAAAAGGAGACTATTAGGAGACTTTTCTGTACTCCAGCAATGTTTTTTTTTAAACATAAATTGGGTTGAAAATCTGCAGCCCGCGAAATCTTCTGAACACACTAAATTTTTTTTCTTCAAAAATAAAAAATGTGAAATAAAAATAATAAAAATTAAATAAATAATTAAAACATTAATAAATGAAAAAGTTTAGATTGCAAATTTGAGTCATCACTTTTCAATGCGTTCAATTTGCACAGATTCTATCGTAAGTCTATTTCGTTTCTTGATCGTCTTTTCAACGGGTTTTTGCTGAGAAATTCTGCACAATTTTAAAAAACCTAATTTTTAATACGATATTACGATGCATGAATTTTGAATTTGAGCAATCACTTTTCACAATATATATTATTTGCCACATCAATTATTGATGAAAGGGAAAATTTCTTAGAATAAGTGTTTTTTTTTTAATGAAAAAGTATTTTTTTGAATGAATTCTAGTAATTAAAAGTATTTAATTTTCGGCAACTATACTAATTTCTTTTATTTACAAATTTAGTGCTAGAACACAAACATTTATATAAAAATTATCATATTTGCCACTAACTTGACTAAATGGATCATTGTATATGACAATTAAGTCTAATAAAATTTTAGTCTTATTTTTGTTCTTATTTAGGCAACTATTTTCATGCTCTAGGCCAGTGCTCCCCGTGGATCAAATGGTACCAGGCCGCCCATTTCATTGAAACTGAATTTAA
>NC_092210.1:19555821-19645911 GCF_043381705.1 Parasteatoda tepidariorum | reverse complement strand
CTCTAGGATTAAATTTTCCTTTAGAAGTACTTTGAGATCGTCTGCGGCACTGAGAATCGTTCCTTAAACGTGGTCTCGATATATGATAAATAGTCATTTCAGTAATTCGCTGTTCAAGGGATTGGATTTTTATTAATAGTTCTTTATTCAAGCAATTATCAGCTGCTGATATGCCAAAAATCTCATTAGAAGGTGTCATATCTGAAATCTTGTCAGCCATGATAGCCAATTTGGGTAATTCTTCGTCACTAACAAGTATTATATTACGCATAGAATCTGACAGTTTTTCTAACCATAACGTTTTGATTAAATTTTCGGACACATCCGATGTTGCAATTGGCTTGGTTTTAGGTTACCCAACTCAATTCCAGTTATAAGTTTTTTTATTCGAGTACTTTCACTTTCTTTAAATAAATCTAGACGCCTTGTTTTGGATTCTGAATATTTCGTATCAGAATTGCTTGTTACAATATCCCAAATATTTTCAACATATTTCGGTTCTAACTGCGACACTAAGTAGTTAAATTTGGTTTCCTCAGAAAGAATTCCACTTATTTTAAACTGGGCTTCCACTTGGAAAAACCAAATTTCAGGACGATCAATCCAAAACGGCGGAATTTTTACACTTACTTTGCATAGTTCATTTGTAGAATCTTTTACAACTTTCTCGTCATCAGGCATTTTTATTTCTTCAATCCGGGTCACCAGTTATTGGGAGCAAGACAGGCAAATATTAATTGTATCATTTATGTTGTTTGGATTTAATATAATAATATTCTACGTTCAGATATTTTTACAAAAGATTTTTATTTATCGCTTTTCTGCAACTCCTGCATTCCATCATTTTTTAGTTGTCATCGCAACCAACGTTGCCACAACCCGCAACACTAATCAAAACATACTTATGCGCTACAGAGTAAGCTATAAGCCACAACAACTTGTTGCAACGTGCATGAATATTGTTCTTGATTTACTATGTTTCTATGTCTAGTTTGGATTCGAATACGATTAAATAAAGATATATTTTAAATATACATTAAATCTGTTCAAGAAATGAAGAATAAATTAGTTATAAACCTATTCTCAGACCTACTGAATATACATAGAAAATTTCATCAAAATCGGTCAAACCGTTTCGGAGGAGCATAAACACTGAAACTGTGACCAGAGATTTTTATATATAAGATATATATATATATCACAATACAAATCCATAAATTTTGATCAGATACTCCTGGCATTAGGATTTATACAGCAGACTATAGATTAAAAAAAAATGTAAGCAATATTTATGAATAATAAAATGCGGCAATTCATGTATTTTGTAGATAAATTATCAAAGGAAAATTTTCCAAAGAAAATAATAAGTTTTACACTAGGGTTTACAGTTTGCTTCATAAGTGAATCAAACGAAAAATTTAATGAAATTCTGTGAAAGTGATACATTAAAGAAGAATTTTTCTTTGAGTCTTGACAAAGTATATATCTGAAAAAATTTTAAAACTTGTACCAGTATGTATTACATTTAAATACCACTTTTAATTTTTTTAAAAAAGTAACAAGAACCTTTTTGAAAACCTTCAATTAATATTTTAAAATCCAATACTGAATTTTTTATTCTTATTTTGAAGAAATATAACATTATTAATTGATGAAAATACCAAGATTTATTTACGGTTCTTACCTTCTAGAACATCTTCTTCTAAGTCTTCAACAGTAAATGTAAATTCATCAAATTTTCGCTTTCTTCTGTTCTCTCTCATTGTTCCAGACTCTGTGCGAATTGAAGTTCCCAACTTTATATTTATCATTGCAGTTAGTTCTGGTACAAAATGCATCAGCTCCAGCTCATCCACTAGCCTATATGTATTAAGTATAGATTCTTTCTTTTATATGTAAAGAATAAATAAAATAACAAATCACTGTTTTACTAAAAAAACTCAAGTTTGTGTCAAACATATATAGCATTATTATTGAATTCATGAAAGTTTCAAATTTTCAATTTACATAAATAACCATTACCCATTACAATGGCGATATTGTGAATGAAACATAAATTTTTAGAATTTTGAAACATTTTAAACTTAAAATGATTTCTGCCTGAATGTATTTTCATTTTTATGCTAATGAGCAGCTTTCTCTAAGATATTCTGAATTTGGATGCCACATTTGTCAAATCATAAAACAAACATAAGTAATAAGTTGTATAAATATTTCAACTTATGAAATAATTTCTCAAACTAAGAAGTCTAAAAAATTACTAATATTACAAGTATATTAATACCGCAGATATAACCAATGAAATTGAACAAACTATTTTTCTCCGTCTTCACATATTGTAAAGATTGGAATTACCTTTAGTACTATAAGAAAGATTTTTTCTATTTAATTTCTGGAGAACCTCTCATTTTTTCAGCAAATGATAAGTGCAGAATATTCTTAGCATGAAAAAATGATCATTGGTGTTCTGAACAATTAGCAAAACTTTCTTCCCACTATAGAAACACTTTACCAAGACGCTTTTCTGTTACAACAAAACAATGCTTCAAAACAAACCGCAAAAACACTTGATGATAATGAAATAAATATTTTAAAATGGCCTGTTTCATTTCCTGATCTCAGTAGTGCAGAGAGCAGATCAATATATGTCTTCAACTGAATGCAGAGTTATTTAAGCACAGTGATGAAGATCGTGCCAAAGCACAAAGTTCCATAGGATGCTTTACAACAACTTAGAAAAAGTGAACAAGCTAGCATATCTCAGCTTGGCGTAATAAACAATAATATGAACATTAGCAACGATAATGCAACATTCGAGGTATTTATACATAATACGGTTGCATCAAGAACCGGTTCGAAATATTCGGATAGTGCATATCATTAAAATAAAGAAACAGTAAAAAATTTAGTTGTATACATCATTCTCCGTAAAGTAAATATTTAAAGATTTATACCGAAAGGTACGTTTCTCTTCTAGAAAGGTAACAACCTTGAACTTCGATTTCACAATATAGTGAGTTAGGAAAAGACTTAATACATTTACATGATTTAAGATTGCACACCATGTTTTCTATTTTCTCAATTTTACATCAAATATCATGTTTTGTATTAATGTGATTTTAAAAAGAAACATCGAGATTCATAAATAAACAAACTCAAAATCAAACAGCACAATTCATATTCACCAATTTTAAGATTAAATGTTGAGATTTGTATTCGTGTGACTTAAAAATAATGCATTAAGATTCATATTCACACAATAAAAAAAATATATAATTTTTATTATTATAAAGTATTGGATTTCTATTTTCAGCAGTTTTTTTTACCAAACTTAATTCCAATGGTAAGAATCAATATAAAGTTCTATAAAAAAATAAAATTTTTTTAAAAATCCTTGATTTTTATACAAATTTTGCCAAACTGAGATGGTTGAAACTAGTTACAAGAGTTAATGAATGCGTGCAGAAAGTTTTTTAATCAAAGTTGTTCATTTTATTTAAGTCTGACAGAGAGTTTGAGGGGAATAAACTTTAAAAAAGTAGGAAAGAAGAGAGTTAAAGATACAATTGAAAATTTGGCAAAAATATGGGACAAAAACAGTTTTCAAGACTCTCAAGTCTCTTGCTGAATCTGTGCCAAGATGGCTACATGGTTATTATCTATAGGAGAAAGAATTTTCAACTTATTTATGTGTAAAATGTTGCATAAATGTAAGACATCTTGAAATGCATTTAATTTTTTATTTCTATTTTTGCTTGCTTAAATGAATAATTTTTCGAAAGTATCAAAATTTTTTTGGCTCCTTTCTAACAAATTTGACAGAAATAGTAAGGAATCCATATTTTAAATATTGATTGTTATAAATTCTTGTCAAGGATCTTTTTCTTAGCCTTATGCATTCAAATGTGTAGACAGAAAAGTTATGAGAAAATAATAGTACTTTTTATTAAAGATAAAACATTTTTGCAGCATGCAATGGTTTTCACATTTTAAGCAATTGTATTATGCAGAGATAGACGAAATCTCTAAAAGATTAATTATGATTGTAATAAAAAAATATAGTTCAGCACTTATGAACTTAACAAAATACATACCATTCAAAAACAACTCTTACAGTAGTACTACATCCTTTTACACAGGAATAAAGCAATCTGTACTTATTGAGATTAGCACCTTTGCAAACAAATGGCATAGCTGTTTGCTTGGATACTCCTAAAAATTAAATACATTATAGAATCAATTTACTTAATAATATATGTCTATAAAATTTAAAATTCAAATATTAAATGGACAAAAGAACAGTTAAAGAAATCAACATTAAAGTAATGGTTGCTCATTTTGCAGTAAAAAGTCAGCGATTTCTCTGAATTCAAGATGTTTAAAGGTTATTAATATTCAGAGTTGTTAACCATTAAAAGAAAAATGTTAAAAGTTTTAAACCTAGTTAAAATTCTTATGTTTAATGAATCTAGACAACATTAAAAGAAGATAATTTTAAGAAGAAATTATAATTATAGCTATTGTATCGCTATAAAAATAACAATAATAAGAGTTTACCAAGGTTTTCTTTAAAGTAATACCAACTGAAAGTTAAGTTCAACTGTTACATAAACTTGCCCTTACATTGAAAGAACCAAGAAAGTAACTGCCAGAAAAACAATTGATTTATCAAAAAAATTTTCTTTAGTAGACCTTAAATAAAATTCATGTGTTAATATATTGAATTCAGAGTGTTTTTTTCATACCTCCAGTTCTAGAGAATGTACACAATTTGACTTTTTGGATAGCCTGAACTTTTTCTTAAATTTTGATCAACATTAGACTGTATTTGGTTGTCTCTTAGCAACAATATCCACCGGAAAAGTAAATACTCTTCCAGTGAAAAATGTTGTTTCATAAAACTTTATGTCCTAGTTAATGAAATAAAAATTCCAGCAAAATATATATACAATAGACTCTTCATTAACTGGGATGTTTGGAAAATGCTTCGTCCTGGATAAGCAAATATCCTAAATAATCCAATTAATAAAAATTTTGATGAAAAAATTAACGAAAATGTAAAATTAATATACAATAAAACATTATTAACTAAATTAATTGAAAAGAAATATTTTTTTATGACTTATGTCACGCACAGTTTGATCACCAATTTCACACACAGGCTATAATGATTTAACTGTTTGTCCATTTTCTGACTGCCAGCTTTTGATTTATACTAAAAACAACTTTTTTGCATCTTGACATGTAAAGCATCTGGAAAAATTTAATCTGAATAACACTTATACTGTGATGTGGATTGAATTATATCTCACCCTGTCTTGTCAAGCCAGACTTCCATAATGGAAGCAAAACTGGTTGACTGCAAGAGCCCAATTAAATAGGAAGAAAGGGTTAAGTAGAATGCAGTTTTCCAGCTTATTTTAACAGCTGCAATATGCATTTTTTTTTGGGGGGGGGTCGTCTTGAATAATTTGTGACAGGGAAAATCTGATCCCAGTGTATCAAGAGTCTACTGCATTATAAAGTAGAAAAGGAATAACTACTGCCTGAGGCCTTTGTAAGATGGAAGATATACAACACTGCATAGTCAACAATTTTTTGCAATACTACGTATTCACGCTTTTCTTGACTAAGTAGTAACAACTCTAAAAAGGTTGAAATCAAATTATGTTTATGCAAAAGTTTGATCAGGGGGTTGTAAAAGTGCTGGAGAGTTGCTGGCAACATCATACTAGATGGCGATATATTATCATCCATGAATATTTCATCTGAAATAAAATACATAGCTGTAGTAATTTTATAGCAAAAAAAAAAAATAAATAAATAAAAAATAAATAAATTAATAAATAAATAAAAAATTGTTCACACAAATGATTATTCAACAAATTTACAACAGAGCATTTTAAAAGAATTTATGTCAAATGTTTGATTTTAAATAATCTATATACAGTCAGACCTGTTTTTCTCTAATCTAACAGGAAAGGCGAAAAATTCAGAGATAATTCGACTTATGCAGGTACTTTAAATAAAAATTAAATTTAATTCAGAAATTCTATTAAAGTGCTTTAACTATTTTTAGTAGAAAAATATAAACATTTCTGTAAATTAATTGCACCACATATTTTTTTTTTTAAAAATAAAAACTGATAATTGAAATTTAAAAAATTAAAATGGAAAAATGTTTGAACATATATTTTGAAGCCTTGATTGCTTTGAATGTATCTTATTTTGTTTTAATAAATAAATAGGTAATTAAAGTATTATTTTGGTTGTTCAATATAATTTTAAAGTTCTAGAGCATTTATTTTAACATTTTCAAATCTGAACAAATTTTCTCACAAACCAAATAGGCAGATTATTAAGCAGATTACCGACTTTTGATAATTAAATAAAAAGCATATTATTATAAAATGGAAATAATGCCAAGTAAGTGTCAAATAAATTTTTTAATTCTTTTTTGAATAATAATAAACTCACTGGTTAAAGAACATTTATTCCATGCATCATACAATATATTATCGTGTTTTGTAATAATTTAACAAGTTACATGAATCCTAACAGGATTAATCTACGAGAAATAATTATTAAAATCCTAATATGAAGTAAAAATAGATTGAAAATTAGAAAATAAAAAAAAAGAGCTATAAATAAACATTCTTTGATTCTTTTTTGAATAATAATAAGCTCACTGATCAAAGTACATTAATCCGATGCAATATAGGATATATTATCTTGTTTTGTAAGAATTAATAAAATCCTAATAGGAAGTAAAAATAGCTTAAAAATTAGAAATGAAAAAAGAAGAGCTACACATAAAAATTCTTTTTTGAATAATAATAAGCTCACTGATCAAAGTACATTTATCCTATGCATCACAGGATATATTAACTTGATTTGTAATAATTTAACAAGTTACATGAATCATAGCAGGATTAATTTAAGAGAAATAATTTACGTGTTACATGAATCCTAACAGGAAGTAAAAATAGATTAAAAATTAGAAGACAAAAAGGAAGAGCAATATATAAAAATTCTTTGATTTTTTTGAATAATAATAAGTTCACTGATCAAAGTACATTTATCCCATGCATCATAGGTTATATTATGTTGTTTTGTAATAGTTTAACAAGTTACATGAAACCCAACAGGATTAATCTACGAGTAATAAATAATAAAATCCTAATCGAAAGTAAAAATAGATTAAAAATTAGAAGACAAAAAGCAGGAGTCTGTCCAGACATTTTGTAAAAGGTCCGCTTTTCGTGAAAAAATTACTCACATTCTTTCAACCAGGGTCCGCTTTTATGAATTTGTGCAAATAGGGTCCATTATTGCAAAAAAAAAAAAAAACTTTTTCAAGGAGTTTTTAAGTTGTAAAGACATACAAGATTATGCTCAACTAATAAATAATAATTAAAAAAATTATAATTAAAAAAATTAAATTTTAAAAAATAAACAACTGCTGCTTCTAAATTAGAGATGCAACATACAAATATTTGGTATTTAGCTTATACTGTTGAACGCAGAATATTAATTTTGGATGAATAATGGAAGAATCGTCTGCCGAAGACAAAACTTAATTCGTTTACATCCATCTTTCTTGTTTTCTGGGTTTATTCGATTCAGTTTTGTAATAACTAAATAAATTACACAAATCATAACAGGATTAATTTCAGAGTTACATGATGCAGGATGTAAAATAGATAAAAGAATTAGAAAAGAAAAAGAAAGTGCTATAGGATCTCTTGAAAGTTTTTAAGCTATCTTCTGGTTATAAATTAAAAATTGGCAACTTTAGTATTAAAACTAGAAGAGATTTATAAAGAACAATCAAATGAAAAATAAGTGTAAATGTAATGAGTGATTTTTTTAAGAGAAGAAACTAAATATTATGTTGCTTTGAAAAATTTTATTATTGAAAAAATTACCTTCAGTGATCATTGCTTGGACATCATACAATGTAATAAAATTTTCCACAAGTATGTCTAAAAATTTCCTTTGAGATCTGGAAAAAAAAATTTATACAAATATATAAAACAAATTTAGCTTCTGAAAATATATTTTAGAACAAATTCATAAATTTGTTTTAGTCTCAAAAAGGTTACAATACAATAAAATATAAAATGAAAATTAATATTCAAGAATAAACACAATACTATTCGTTCTTCCGAAGTTGTAACAGAAAAGTTTTAGAGGCGGTCATTAACAAAGGTTTTACTATTTAATGAAAATAACTAATTCATATTTAAAATTTTTTTTAAATACCAATTCGAATAAACAATTTGAACAGGAGGACTAAAAACAAATTTGAACCTGACAGTTTAATTAAACTAAAAAACATTATTCAATTTATACAATTAAGACACTTGGCATATAAAGAGATGGATGAAAATGGGAGTTAAGAAAATGAAACCAACATTCAGAGGGAGTAAAAAGAGATGGATAGATGATGTAGCATAAGATTTAACTACAATAAAAATTTATAATTATTTTTAAGCAAACCAAGGCTACAAGTTATAGTGTCAAAAAAAAAAGGAGAATTCTGACTTTTTTTGCATTTAAATATAATTTGATAGCAAAAGATGATAAAGATTTTTAGAATTAATAAATAAATTTAGGAATTTTAGTGATCACGTCTAATAGACTTAGAAATAACAGTTTTTTTCTTATATAGATAAAAATAGTTTCAAAGAAAACAACAAAAACTATAATGTTTAATAAATACTTACTTTGGTTTTCTTAAGATTTCATCGATTTTCAACAAAACCTTATCTCTCGCACCTGTATGAACCATCTCTTTGTCTTCTATACCTTCTTCTACAATATTTGCAACCATCTAAAAATAATGAAGTTAAGCGTTTATATGCATCTCAGTGTTTCGTCAGTAAAATAAATAAACAAATTAAAAAGAACTTCGCGCAACAGTGCATATTCTCTAAAACATGTAGTTATAATTATTACAAAGTAAACAACATTAGTTATAATTTAAACTTCAATTTTTATTACAGTTTAACGAAATTATAGTATTAAATAATCCAGTTATAATTCAAGAAAATAATTATAACTAATTTATTAAAACAACTTAGTTATAACTTAAGAAAGATACATATATTTAGTAATTTTACTTCTATTTATATATCTTCTCTATGACTTGTTTTAAAATTTAATAACTAATTGTACCATCAATTAGTATTAAATTGTACATGATATATGACAACCATAAAAAAACCATTGTTTGATATTATTAGATTTCAAATCAGCAATTTATATTAGAAGTTACAGAAAAACAAATTAGAAGGATCAATTAATTTTGAGTCTCTTTGTCAAAAGTTGGTATCTTCCAGTTGCGAAAACAGTCTACTCTGATTCTAATTTTGTTAGCTGATTAGTTCCTTCAGATATCAAATTTTGTGCAACAGTCATCTCCACAATGTTTTGCGTTGCTGTAGCTTTTTTCAACCTTTCTGTTTCTTCCTTTATGAGACCTAAAGTTAATTCTTTATTTTATTTCGATTCATTGATTATTTTTGCCAATCTGCAAATTGAAATCACTTTTTCTTTTTTCTTTCCTTTCTAGTGTTTCCTTTGCAATTTTTTCATTTCCTTTTTTATGCTTATCTTCCTCTTATTTCAATTTGCTAATTTATTCTTGAAATGATCTGATGAGATTCCTTCACTACCCTCAATAGTGTTGTTTTTTTAGGCACCTTCAACACTCCTCTATAATTTTGAATGGTTTGACTCGCATTTCGTGGTGACTAACATGAAGCATAGCTTTATTTATCGAAAAACCTCTCTCAGGATCAGAATTCCCATGTGGCAAAATTAAAACAGTTTTGATAAATGTAATTAAATTTTCATATTTTAGATTATTGCTTTTGTCTTTCAAAAGAAACAATTCTCTCCAATATCCATCTACTCGCTTTATTTCAAATAAATCCGATAATTTTTCACGGGCAGTAACGTAAAAAATAAGAAGTTTCCATTCTTCCCTGACATTATCAATAAATTCATTGGAAAAGTTTAAATAACGAGATATTCTTGTAATTGCATGGAAACCTTCTGAGTTATCATTGGAAATTCTTGGTTGAAAAATTTCTAAGTTTTTAAAAAACCTATCAAAAAAGGGTAAATTTGATTTCAAATAATTAACTGCTTTATTCAATGCAAAACGAGCATTCAGGAGAAAATTATTCCTTTCACTTAGTGCTAATTTAATTAAAAAAACCTTTTGCGGACATAACTTATTTAGAGTGAAGATTATTTCTTCCAATTTTTACCATTATTAATTTGAATGTCCCTTAAATATGTGTCTTCCTAGTTGCAACAATGTAATCTTTTATGAATTGCATCATAACTTGTCTGATCAGCTTATTCATTCAACTAAACAGCAAATGTATTTTTTCAGTGATTTGCTTTGAAAACATAAAGAGAAGGCTCTTTTAAATTCTCACAGATACATTTATATTCGCTCCAAGTACTTAGTTGCTTAAGGTAAAAAATTTAAGAAATATTCTGAGACATTTGCCCATTGCTCAACTAGCTGCTGAGCAACAGTTTCGACTGTAAGCCATCCACTATTAATATAATCAATAAAAACTGAGCAGTCATTTCTTCCATATGTTTAAAATCTTCCCCGCGTACAGCACTGTTCGTTAGAAAATATATATATCATTGGCGAACTCATCAAAGTTTATTTCTAAAAAAATTAAAAAAAACTTTAAACGCATTATTTGTCACATGAAAATTGCAGGTGCCAATTAACAATAATATATTTGGACCAATTTCTTCAGAAAATTACTTCATCACACTTTTGTTAATATTAGGATTATCCATTGAAAGACATATTACTTCATTCAATCAGGGGTAATTGTGAACCCAAGTCAAAATTCTGGGAAATTAAAAAAAAAAAAAAAAAAAAAAAGAGAACAAGAGAGAGAAAAAAAGAAAATCATTAAAGTTCCAGGCTAGCTATTAATGACAATAATAACAATAANTTTCTTCCTTTTTCTCAATATTTCTTAGTTTACTTAAAATATATTTAAAATTTTACACATACCTATGGACCTGGAGAAGTAATTAAACAGGGTTCCCACTCTTTTATCAAAGCAAAAATTAAGGACTTTTATCAAAAAAATTAAGGACTTTTTTTCCAGAAATTAAGGACCTTAAAAATTGCATAATTATCAATAATTTATCATCAAATAAAACATTATAGATTAATAATAATAGATTAAAAAATGGAATAGCTTTTCTTCAACTCGGTCATCCTTTTAAAAAAAACTAAATAAAGAAATGTTTAATACAAATAATCTGTGTTTAATTAAAATTAAATTGCATTTAATCACCTCACGCAAGCTTTTAAGAATATAAAGAAAAACTCAAAGAATACAGATTAAACAAGATTTTCTATTTTAAAAATAGAAAAAAACTAAGTAAACAGATAGAAATATATAAATTAAGATGGTAAATTCATTAAATTAATAAAAATATTATTTTGAGTGACTAATACTAAACCAAGGCAAAAATAAACAAACAAATATAACTTTAATTATTTTAAACTAAGTAAAACCTAATTATAATAAGCTAAAGATTTATTAAAATCACAAAATATAAAAAAGTTTATGATTAAAATCAGAATATATTTAGTACCTAACAAACAGGAAAAAAGAAATAAATAAAGTACAAGGAAAGCTTATCAATTAAGAACTGAGAAACAGAAATGATTGTTAAAATAAGAGATAACATAAATATTGAAACACAGGACAAGGCAGGTCATCAATTGAAATAAAAATGAAAAAATTCCATATCTAAAAATTGAAAATGTAATGAAATAATTCAGTACAAAATTTATTGTGAATGAAGAGAAAAAAAAAACGTAGTGGAATCAGAAACATTTATAAAAGGAGATAAAAATCTTTATAAAATAGTCTGCTTTTAGTTATAAAAAATTGTATGCTTACACTGATAAGCAATACTGCACCTCTGAGGAATTAGAATTTATTCAATTAAAAAGTATTGTGTCTTGTATAGATATTGAAGGAACTAAAATAATCAACGATAAAAAAAAATTTTTTTTGTAATAATTAAAGTATTGTCTGAAATTATAAAACAATAATTTGTCAAATAAATCAAAGGTAATGAAAATTGGATGCAAATATGGATTATATATATATATATTACTTATTATAAAATAGGGAATAATGAATAGTGATTTGGTCGAATAGTCAAATATCTGGCCAAATAAAACGGCCGCCTACCCAGTGATCAAACAACATTTAAAAAAAGAAAATCCTCAAGAATTTTTATTGTTTATGTAAAAATAGGCCTGGGCATTGTAAGAAATTTTATATCATGATAGATCGTCAGTCAGACATCGCGATGTATCGCAATTTAACATATGTTTAAAATTTATCAATCAGAGATCTTTAAATCAATCAATAATAAATTTATAACAAAAGAAAATGTTAATTCTAAAAAAAATTGATTCTATAACATCAATAGCATTGCTTAATTTTTTCAATTAAAATAAAGATGGATTGACTTAAGACTGTCTTAAGGATTGACTTGTTTTAAAGTAAAAACAAACACAAGCTTTATTTTAAATTTTTTAAATTAAAAACGACTTAGATTTTTTAAAAATAATAATAAAACTGTTACAAAATATTTTACATACATTACAAATTAAAAAAAAAAGAAAATGTCCACTTAAATAAAACATTTTTTAAATTATTTGTTGGAAAAAAAAATGTGCTTTTGAAACATTGTTAGGCTTTTGTTAATTACTTATTTAAAATAATAAAGTTGTATTGACTAATGGTCAAATGGTTTTAATGTAAGTTTTTTTATTTATTTATTATTATTTTCCTTTCTGAAAATGAAATAGACTAAAGATTTAAATGTTTAAAAATAATACTCACTATCTGACAAATTATTAAACGAACATGTATTGAAGGGATTTTTAAAAAAATATAGATATATATTCTATATTTAAGAGCACTATTGTTAAATTATTGAAAAGCGTTAAAACATTGCTTAACTTTTTATTTATTTTAAAAAAATTTAGTCATTTTAACTAACAACCAAATTAAAAAAAAAAAAAAAAAAGAAAGAAAGAACACAAACTCTGTTTCAATTTCCTCAAAAATAAAAGCAAATTAATTAAATGTAGGCTTTGTTCTAATTTTTTTAAACTAAAAGCGACTGAAGATTTATTGGTTTAAAAGCTAATCAAATTATTATACTTAAAAAACTAAACTCAATGGCGCGACAGCCCATAGAGGGCCAAGGCCTACTATGCCCATCTTAGTTTTCTTAACCTTGGGCTCTGGGGTGCAACGTGAATTAAATATATTTTTTAAAAAAAATTACTTTTTATGACAAAATATAAATTACTTAAATACAAAATATATAAAATATTAAATTGTATCACTTTTAAAAAAATTGTGGATATTTTCCCAAGATAAAAAAATTGTTCCAACCAACTAGTGATACTAGGTATTAAGGACTTTTAAGGACCGTGAATCAAAATTAAGTACTTTTAAGGGCCCTTAATTTTCAAAATAAAAACTAAGCAGTTTTTAAGGACTTTTAAGGAGCGTGGGAACCCTGTTAAAATTTACAAATATGTCTTTCTTTTTTGAGTTTATGATTATAACAACTATTTACTGATAAAATATGAATATTAATCATGAATATGAGCTTATAAAGTATCTCTCTGGCTCTCCCTTACAAACAAATAAAATAAACTGTGTTTTTAAGTTCCACCTTTGAAAATTTGATTTCCTGAAGCTTCGGTGATCAATGATTTTTTTAAACTTCTGAACCTTCGATATCCGGAAACTTCCGGATCACTGTTAGCGAAAAATTCGGAAATCCGCATTTTTCCGGAGCACAATCAGCCATGTTCAATGGAATCTTATAAGTAAATAACACATCCAAGAGTTCATTTAAAATAATATTGGCTGTAGCATGGCCTAAAAATAAACTTTTTAACTATCTACATAATACCAAATTAAACTCAGTTGACCAATATCTGGCATATACATCTAGTTGCTGCTTGTTCTGCATATTTGTACTTTCATCAAACGCTAATGTTATTTTTGTTGCATTCTCAATATCCTTCATTAAAAGATTTTCAAAATCTTTCGATATACCATGGTTTAATATATAGGAAGTTTTTTTCCTTATTTAAGTTGCATTGCCGACGCTATGGGTGAATCTGGAAACATTACTTTGAATAAATCGGCTGTATCTTTACAAGATTTAAAAGAAATATTTTTCTCAGCTGCATGCAAACACCGTAAAGTTTCAGCTTTCAAAATTTGATTTTTCTGGCTAAGAAAAGTGGTATCTCTATTTTTATTTTGCACCCAATTAAATATTGTTGCTTAACCACTTCCTTTAAATCTTTCATAAAATTTCCGATCATGTTTTTCCCCTTTATAACGCGGTCGTACTTGCGTGACTCCACTTCCCGATACTTTGAAAGCTTTGCAGCATAAACTGCACTTCGCGGAATAAACATCTCCAGTCACAGACTACAACCATTCTTTTAGAAAATTAATATCGAGTTCTATTTTAAACCAATCTGTCTGAAATTTTGTTCCTTCTTTTCCCACAGTATCAATTCATAAATAACAAATAAACCACGATGGACAAAGACAGACAGGTGGGGACTGGCACGTGACGTCTTAGAAGGGAAAAAAAACCATATAATGAAACAAACAACAAACACTCGCCTGAATGTCAGCACACTGCCCCACGTCTCTCTTCACCCTCCTCTCCTTGCACACGATGACGTGAACAAATTACAGTGAAACCCCGATTTCATGTTTTCTGTCGGACTAGTGATAAAAAACGCTCGAAACGGAATAACGTAAAATCGGGGTTAAAAAAAATCTATGCATATTTTTAAAAATTGACACCCACCAGTTAAATTAATGGAAAAAATGAGTAATCTTTACTTGCTTTTCGTTTCTAGCTACAATTTCGTATACAGCTCGTTCAATACTAACAATTTTTCGCAACTTTGCTTCTTGATTTACATTTGCAAGTAAAAATTGTTTTAGAGTTTTTATACTTTGTATAGCTTGATCAGCTGTTGGCACGTCTTCTGTTATTTCATCTTCATCGTCATCAACTCTATCGTCAGAATCAGGCATTAAATCACTAATGGAAGGGATTTCTGAAGTAATGACGTCTGTGTCACAGTCGATGCATGCATCATCGACTTCCGGAAGATCCTTAATTTCAGACACGCTACCTTCTTCTTCTTCCAAAACAACAGTGCTCTCCTCCTCCGATATTGAAAATCCTGCTTTATTGAATCCATTGATAATGCATTTTTGGTCAACACTGTCCCAAGCTGAAGATATCAAATAAAGAGCCTCAAGAACATAAATTTTTTCCTTAGAAGCATCCTGAAAGTCACCAGAATCAAGAAACATTAGAGATTTTCTAACCAGTCGGTAACTCTCTTTAAATGATCGTATAGTTCCTAAATTCAGTGGTTGAAGTTTGCTCGTACAGTTAACTGGAAAAAACTCTATTCGCACGTTTTTCAATTTAACGTTTAAATGAGCAGTGCTGCATTGGTCTAGGAATAAAATTATGTTGCGCTTTTGAAAACTCATTTTCTTATCCAGTTTCCGAAGAAAAATTTTAAATAATGCTTGCGTCATCCATGCTTTTTTGTTTGAATCGTAATCGGTAGGAAAACTTTTGATATTTTTGAAACACCGTGGTTTCTCTGCTCTACTGATCGCAAGAGACGTTAACTTTTGGCTTTCATCGGCATTTGCACAGAGCAAAACAGTCAAGCGCATTTTTGAAAGCTTTCCTCCATGGCAATTTTCACCTTTAATTGTCAATGTCTTCTTTGGCAATAGGTTGAAAAACAATCCCGTTCGTTAAATATATCACTTGGATTATAGCCCTTTAATAAATTTGGCAGAGGTTCTTCTTTCCACTGTTGTCATATCCACACTATCGGATTCTCAACTGATAGATTTGAAGCATCAATTGTTCCTCTTTTTTTAATCGATCGATCCAGCCATTTGATGCACTGAAGCCTTGGAGTTTAAGCCTTTCAGCAATTTCAAGCGCCTTTCTCTCAGGATGGATCCATTTATAGGAATCTTTGCTGCTCTGTCTTCCTTGAACCAGTTCATTAAATTTTTTTCTAACTCATCATACGGAGATGTTTTTAAGGTTTTTCTCTTCTTGGCAATTTTTCCGAGTTTTTCAGCGTTTAGTTCTACTGAAACTTCTTGCTTTAAAATCATTTGCAAAGTTGAATAAGCAGTACCCAAAGATTTAGTAAGATCAACTTTAGTGCCATGAAATTCTTTAGCTTTTTTCGACGAATTCAGCCTTTTCGGCCAGAGAAAAGCATTTTCGTTTCGACATCTTCTTTCGAGAAAAGAACACGATCACTGAAGTTTCGAAAATGAAAAAAAAAATATGCTATAGCTTTCAAACTTAAACAAAACCGACTGAAAATCTCATTTGGTATGTTAGGACGGAAAAAAAATGAGTAAAACCATTTTGAATAGAATAATTTTTTTTTTTTATCTGTTTGTAGAAAATCGCATCAAGCGGGATTTTCATAAAAGGGGTAATGCAAAATCCGGGATTTTTTAACATTATCGGTACAGGCAATTTTCACGGATCAGCAGAAAATGACGTAAGAAGCGGCATAACATATGAAACGGACAACGTAAAATCGGGGTTCCACTGTATGTTCAAAAAGAAAGAAGCAGCTTTTTCCCTTTATCTGTGATTTTCCCCCATAACTTTAATTATTAAGTTACACCAGTAAAATTTTATCAGACTTTTAGGAATTTTAGGGTGAACATGATCTCTGTTAATCTTTAAAAAAGGCAGTATTCATGCAATATTTATGAAATTATATTTTTAATAACATAAATACATATAGATCATTAAATGTAACTCAATTGGTATCAATTATAGGAAAATAAGGCTATTTCAAATAGACACATGATATTAGATTTACTTTAGAGCAGTACCGTTTTAGAAAAGGCTATAATACGATTGACCAAATCTTATATTTTTGCCAGAGTGTAAGAGACGCTCAGAATATGCGGCCCACTAATCATACTGTGGCTGCATTCTTGGATTTAACAAAGGTTTTTGACAGAGTGTGGCGAAATAAGCTATTAATCAAGCTTTTTGATGACTTTAGAATTAGAGGTAACGCTCTCCCCTGGATTTCTGATTATTTAAGGGCCAGAACCATCAGAGTTAAATTCAATATGACCCTCTCAAGAAATTTTAGACTAGGCCAAGGAGTCCCCCCAGGGTTCCGTCTTGGGACCTCTGCTCTTCTGCCTATTTTTTGCTGGCATTGAAAAGGTGATCTCTAAGAGATGCAATGTTGGTATTTTTGCCGATGATGCCGTCCTCTGGCACTCTAGCGCTGACATTAAGACTATTGAAGGCAATATCAACCTCACTCTAAAAGATGTGAGTGACGTTTGCTCAAAAACACAAACTGGTTCTTAACTCATCTAAATCTGTTGTTAGTTTTTATACTACCAATAGGCACATATACAATTATAAACCTACTATTTGTTTTAATGGTCAAAATTTGCCTTATGAAAAGAATGCAAAATATTTGGGGTTTATTATGGACCAGCAGATTCTTGGCAATAAGCACATCGAACTGCTGGAATCGAGGTGTAGAAAGAGGTTAAATATTCTAAAATATATTTCTGGGCAAGACTGGGGAGCAGCTGCTACAGCTTTGAAATTAACTTACACTGCACTTATTAGACCCATATTGGAATAAGGGGCACCTATTTACTCCTGTGCTTCAGAGACAAACCTGAATAGATTGGAAAGAGTTCAAATTAGTGCTGCAAAAATTATTACAGATTTGAGACGTAGCTGTCCAGATAAAATTGTTCTATTTGAATCTGACCTCCAGCTGTTATACATGAGAAGGAACTCCAGTCTCAAGAAATACTACAATAAGCTTATCAGTTTTGGTGACCAGAACAGAACCTCTTACTATCTCAAAAATTGAAAAAATAACCATAGACTGAAGAGAAACAGTCCCTTCTCATTGGGTGCTCAGCCAGAGTTACTTTCCACTTTCAATGAGGTCTTTGCAGAGTGCAAAAAAATGTTTATGGACCTCTGGAGAGTTCCTCCTCCGCATAGTTGGTATTTCAGAAAATGACCTGGAAGTGCCTTGTTTTTTGAGGGACCTAGAAGCCAGCAGACTTGTTTATCTCGCTTTGCAAGTGGTCACTTGAGGTGTCTCTCGTATGTTCAGGGGCAAAAGACTTTTGGACTTTGCACTAAATGTAGGAATGCTTCGGCCTCGCCCGAGCATATTCTTAACTGTATCGATTTTAAGATCTACGAGGTTTTTTTCAAAACCTCATCTGTTTTTTAGACTTTCTGGACATTTTTGGACTTATGGAATTGGTCTAATTGGGAAGGATCTCTTGGGGATTAGAAACAACACAACAGATTTACTTTTATTTTATTTTACACTTCATGCGGACGGTTTACATGCTTCATATTGGGATTTTTCACAGCAGAAATGTTAGGATAGGGCGTACAGTATTATAGTAGTGAAATTATAAAAAAGCCACAAAAATTCAGATGCCACACATTTTATTTAGGGATTCTTAAAAGGAATTGATTGCAATGTCATCAAAAATGGTAAATTTAATTATCTACGCCATACGGATTGCAGGAAATTTTCAGGATTTTCTTAATACGTATATTTCTAGCAATTGTTACCCAGTAACTCAGAAAAATGGCCTTTTTATGGCTCTTTGTTAAAGAACTATTTCGAAGTATTAAAATTAATAAGAGAATCTATTTAAGCTATATATTTATATAACAAGACTGGTATGAGACATTTTATATTACATAGAAACTCAACAAAACTTGATTTTCATTTTTTAAAAACATGGCAGATGAATTTACAGAGGTTCAATTAAAAGCATTAATTAATTTTTATTACTCAAGATATTTAGCATTATAACATTATTAGAATAAATTTATCTATCCTTATACTGTAACTAACCAGCTAACACATGATTTTATATATACAAAAACAACTTTATGAAACTGAAACTCCCTTTATTTATGATAGTCCTAATTAAAGCATTTCATGTTTAAGCCTAAAAAACAATAATAAACAAAGCTGAAATATTAGAGCAACTCCAAAATCTGCTTTTCACATGCAATTTTGAAGTTAAAATAGGTATTCACATATAATTATAGATATCAAGAAATATAAGTGAAACACATGTAAAAGTAAGTACTCAAGTAAAATTACTTTAACAACATCAAAGAAATTTAACAAGTACAAATGGTTAAAACTAGGAAAGGTAACTATCAAGTATAACTATTTATGATAAAAAAAAAGAATAGTTATAAATTTAAAAGCTTGTTATAATAAACTTGATTTGATACAGTTTGTTTGGTAAAATTTGAAAAAATTTAGTCAGTAATACCTGATATTGAAGTAATTTGTAATCTTCCAGTAATTCCACAATAGGTGCTTCATCAACAAATTTTATTATAGCACATACACGAGATTTCTCGGGAAGCCAAAATATCTTTTCAAGATATGCCATAATAGTTTCATAAGCCATGCGAAGTATTGGGAGAGTTGGGTGAAATCCATGAGTACTATTATGACGAATATCAACAATCCAAGGTGGGATATTTCTCTATGAATAAATAAATAAACTTATGAGCAGGGTTCATACAGAGATCAGAAGAAGAAATCAAAGGAGTACTCAAGGAGTACAAAATTTAAAAACTTTGTGTAAAAGATAACTAGACAGTTTTTTTTTTTAAATTAAAAAGCAGTTATTATAAAGAACTTTCAAAAATGTATATTTTGCATAAGATATTCTTTTCTAGCCATTTTGAAATAAATTTTGACTTTGTCAAACTTCATCAAGAAAAATAAAGTTATCACTATCACTTTCAAACATAAATACATGTTCCAATTTCAAACATTTTAATAAATCTTGTAGAGTAAAGTAATAGTCTATGTAAGTACATAGTACAGATGTTAAAGATTAACATAAAAACCTACTAATCCCTTATTTTTAAACTTGAATACATAAGAAAATCAAAGGCATTTTATACAAAAAAAAAAGTCCCGCAGTGGACTGATCGTTAAGACACGGTTTCCAGCACATCACTGAAGTCAAGCATCACTGGTTGCGGTCAGTGTGCGGGTGGGTGACCACTTGGATTAGTCTGCCTAGGAACCGAGGGTGTGCGGTATCGGTCCCCGTTAAACTGTTCTACCGTAAAGTGCTCGACTTTGCATGCAGGTCGTCGGGCTACCGAAGCAGGGGTGCCATCCCCTCTGCAGAGGATCAAAATTGTGATGGCATGTCTTCGGATCATCCTCAGGGATGTTTCCCAGACTGTCGCCAATAGCTTATTGTGCAGCTCTAGTGCGAAGAACAATACAGAAAAAAAATCTCAGAAAATCATTAATTAAGTTTGCTTGTAACATAGAAAATTAAAATTATTTGCTGTTGCTTTTTTCCTCTAACTCTTGCAATTCAAATTTTTTTTTCTTTTTAAAGTTTTTCTTATCCTATTAGATTTTGACAGCTAAGTTATATCATTTTGTTTCCCTGCTTGAACAGCAAATTCATCAGCTGACTTAGTAAGTTCATCTATGCAACGCAATAATCTAAGGAGTTTCTAAGGACTAATTTGGAAATCTAAGTAGTTCCAAGTACTCCTTGGAGACTTTTTTATTTCCAAGGAGTATAAGGAGTCTGTACGAACCCTGCTTATGAGAGAATTCCTTTCATTTTTAATACAAAGAATTATTAAGACTATTCTAAGTGTCGGCATCAATAATTCTGAAAAAGAGATGAAACAAAAGATTGAGATTGACTATTGAGATTTGACTATTTGAGATTGACTGAAAAGAGATGATTTTTTTTAATACTACTTTCAATTTTAGTGAAAGTTACAATCTCTGCAAACTCCATTAAACATGAATATACAGAAAAAACATGACAATGAATAATGGCTTTTGAAAATAAAATAAGTGTGCAATTTATAATTGCAAATTTAAAATTTAATTTGGAGTATTTTATGTATGTTTAGTAAGTGATTTATAAACTTAATTGCAGTTATAGAGTTTATGATATTTTAACAGTTCTTTACATAAATATAAAATTGTGTTCTACTATAATCTTTTACGTAAAATATTAAAGGAAAAAAATTGTTTAATTAATGTTAATTATTTTAATTACTTGAGAAATTCATTGTACTTATTTTTCTTTACACTTGCTGCGCTTTAGTTTTAATTTATTTAGGAATGAGGCACTAACTATTTTGGGAATTAATAGGCGCTATTATATAAAACGAATTACAAACATAAACCATTAAAAAAGATTTAAATTATTTCTTTTCCATATATTATCAAGTGGGTTCCCCCTCCACTTGAGGGCTAGTTTTTTTAAGAGTTAGGCAGGTTTGGATACTTGATACTTTCAATTTTGTTGAAATTTTCAGGAAATATTTTTTTATGTAAAACTATTAGACGTATGGCTTTTTAATATTGCGAAAATTTAATTTTTCTAAAGGTTTTAGGAAATCATAACTCATCATCATGAATCTACTGGAGTTTTGAGAAAAACATCTATTTACATGAGGGAATAATTTTAGTATGAAATAAGTAAACCATGACACTGATCATTATTTTGAGTTTGACTACTTCACACATAGGCCATAAATACTTTCAGTAGATGTTTGCATCAAAGGTTAAAGGGCATTCAAACATTTTCCAAATAAAACTCTTTTCTTTGAATTACACTGTCAAAATCTATCCATGCCAACAGTGAACCACAAAGGCCATCTGATAGATTACTTTGAACACATACTAGTAAGTAGTACCTAAAAAATGTGTGACAAACATTTGGCATGAAATTAAAATAGCAGGAAACTGGGATTTTACACAACTTTCAAGGTAATGAACTGCCTTCGCTAAAACTAGACAAGTACAAAATTTGTCGCAAAAGAAATCTCAAGCAAAGTAGAAACAAAACAAATTCACAGATCTGTAGTTACTGATTGAACTTTCTTTTATAATAAATTCAAAACTTTGAGGTCTGTGCTAACATAATTAAATACAGAGATAATTATGAGAAAGCCATAAAATGTTTTAAAAAATGTGATTTATGCTCAATATGATCATTTAAAGTAAACAGAGCCATGACGGCTTAGGGGATAGAGCGTTCGCCTTCTAATGAGGTGAACCGGGTTCGAATCCCAGCGATGGCTGGTCGATATGAGGTTCGTATTTGACTTGCACCTACCACAATGCTGACGTAAAATGTCCTCAGGGGTAGACGGATCATGAGTTAAGAGCCAACATGCTGTCAGGCTAGCCGTGGGAGGCTTTCCTCTCCATGTAATGCAAATGCGGGTTAGTTTCATCAAAAAGTCCTCCGTGAAGACAAATTTCTCCCAAGACTTGATCTAAGAGTTCCCTAGTCATCTGGATTGAGTTGAAAATTACTAAGCTATGGAGTTAAACATAAGTATTTGTAAACCCGAAAATTGGGGCGGCTGTTCAACAACAGTTGTAATGTAAAAATATAAAATCTAAAATAATCTCTTAGCTCTATCTGGAATTTGAGGAGAGGAGGTAAAGGGAGCAAGACTAACTCCCAGTTAACTAGGCAAGTAATATGTTTCTATTGCAATTTTTAGGTTAAATCAAATGAAATCACACTCAAGTCAGTATATCTAATAGTTAAAAAGTTTTATAAATTTTACATAGCAATTGAGCAAATTCTGAATCATACATATTTTTGCTTCTGACATTGTGATCCAGGCAAATGAGAAATTGATTCCAATGTGATTTTTAAGCCACTGATAGTCCTTAGCATGGGTGCAAGTTGGAAAAAAGGCCAAGACTGAAAATTTTTTGACTGAAATACCTAACATACACAATACCCCCTCGACATAAGCAATAAGAAAGCTTTACCATAATACATCAAGTTTAAATACTGTACAAAAAATATTTATTCATCTGTCTTTTGATAAAATAACAACAGGACATAAGAAAGTAGACCAATAACGTAGACCTAAAAAATATTTTTAAGGATAGAAGAAAAAAAAATTCCGATTTCCGTCTTCGAGTCAGTCTTGTTTCCGTCCGCGGATATTTTCGACAGACGGAAATCCGTCCTGGGGACGGAAGACTTGCGCCCAGGGTCCTTAGGAACACTAAGGAACTCCAAGAAGGAGGGTGCCAACATTTAATGGCCTGCTTGCTTACATAGAGAGTGAAGATATGAACAGCAGAAAGCAAATTTACTTAACATTAAAACGAAATATCAACAGTTTACATCGTTATAACAAAGGCCAGAATCATCGATCAAAGAGTAATATATATAATATTTTTATAATTAATTAACAAAACAACCCCTCATTAAGTTATGAAAGGAATAAATAATTTTTTTCAGAACTTAAGTTAAGGAAGAGAAAACTAATCATTGGTACTACATACAATATAAACAAATTTAGAATAAAACCTTCTTACCTCTTCTGCTAAAGTAAATAATCTTTTTTTATTTCTTGAGTTTTGATCATTCTCTAATAATAGATTTACAAACCTGTAAATTAATAACAGCAATTTAATCTTTTAAAAAAGAAATATAGTGTTTGGTCAATAAAATATATCTAAATATTTTCAACATACACCAGTTTTACACAATGCACTTTTACTTTTAAGCAATGGTGACCACTTTGAAAAGACAAGTTAGCAGGAAATTTATGCTACATGCTCTTAAGACCTTGCACAAAAGCAGTCTGTCTTTGGGATTATCCCGTTGACAATTTTTGCCAAACACGATATAATCACCAAAATGTAGCTTCAGTACAAAAAGCAGCAAATTTTATCATATTTACTCTGTAATCCTTGACTATGCGAATTAGTTTTCTTTAGCATGATGAAATAAACTGGCTTTTCTTTCTTTTTTTAACTATGCTGCAAAATGATTCCAATCTGGGACAGCACAAGGATAATGACGTGTTTGTTTGCGCCTTAAAAGCTATCAAGGATTTTTGGCCACCAAAATGATTTATAATAATATATATAGTTAGATTTAAGAATAATTCAATGTGTAATTATAAAAAAACAGTTTTTCACTTTGATTTCATTTTATAACTTATTTTTACACTTAATTTTTTATTTTATTATTATTATTTGATTAATTCAGTGTGTTTGGAAACTGCTTTTCATTATGATGGCGATAAAAGATTCGAGCATTTTCGCATGCGTTGAATGCTCGACGGGTAATCCCAAACTACCTTTTTATCATATGAAATAATGCTTTCTTGCAAAAAATATGTTGTTTTTATATGTACTGTGATTTTGCAATAGTAATTCATGACTGTTAGCTAATCTTAAGCCAGTTCCTTCAAAGCTACTTTTAAAAACAGTGAAAAATGTCAAAAAGAGAAAAAGCCATAATTTTGTAAAAATGAAAAGCATTCGTGATATGATTTTTTAAATACTTAAAAAGTTAGTTCAATCAGTGGCATACATAAACTTTGGTGCAGCACCCCTTAACAAGATTTAGGGTCTGAGATAAGTGCATCCTTTCTCAGCCTTACCACAAAAATTTTAAAATTATAATAGAAAACAAAAACACTATGGCGAAAAAATATTCAGGTTTTCATAATCATGAATTCTATTTTAATTTAAGANAAAAAATCGAGTTAAAGGGAGTAAAATTCGAGTAATCGAGAATAATTAACATGAAATTGAAGATAAAAGAGTCGGGACTTCATAAAAAAATCGAGTTATAGTAATATTCGAGTTATCGTACTTCGAGTTATAGCGAATTGACTGTAATTCATGACTGTTAGCTAATCTTAAGTCAGCTCCTTCAAAGCTACTTTTAAAAACAGTGAAAAATGTCAAAAAGAGAAAAAGTCATAATTTTGTAAATATGAAAAGCATTCGTGATATGATTTCTTTAATACTTAAAAAGTTAGTTCAATCAGTGGCATACATAAACTTTTGTGCAGCACCCCTAAACCAGATTTAGGGTCTGAGATAAGTGCATCCTTTCTCGGCCTTACTACAAAAATTTTAAAATTATAATAGAAAACAAAAACACTATGGCGAAAAAATATTCAGGTTTTTAAAATCATGAATTCTATTTTAATTTAAGATAATGAAAATAGTAACTGCAATAAAAAGACAAAATTTAGAAAAGGTACTGAATTAAAACTTCATACTCACCAATTCTGCATTGATACTAAATTTTTCTTATAATACAAGAAAAAACACAGTATCTTAATAATTATATTCAAAGTTTAATTAATTAATCGCAATAATTATTTATTGCGATTTTTAAAAAAAATATAATTCAAATTTCATTTTTTTAATAGTAACTCACGGTGTTGTTTTTTGTAGAATGTGCACTTTTTAAACTCATGCTTTTTTTTCCCTACCATATCAACCAAATAAATCTAGGCAATTAGAAACATTCTCCTTTTTATAGGCTTAAAGATTAAATTATTAGTAACTTACCTTACAACAGCATTTGAATACATCATTTCAACTTCTTGTGCATTGCAAAAAAATTTGCTGGCCTCATATAAATGATCTTGAATTTTGCTTCGCACTAATAAAAGAGTTGCTTCCACAGCAGTTGGAAGGCTTGGCCAGCACCTTAAAAATTAAAATCTTTAAACAAACAATCATTTAACATTTTTAATGTAAAACTTAATTGATTAAATGTGATTTCTAAATGAATTTTAATACGCTTTGAAAATAAAGTTTTAAATAAAAATTAAAATTATTTCATAAAATCAATAATCGTAATAGTTTTGACTCTTGATTTGAGTTTATATAATCGATTTTAACAGAAATTTGCTTCTAAAAAATATGCTTATTTTTTTACCCAATTTGCCAGAAAATAGACGCTGTTAAGTGGTTAAACGAAACCCGGAGGAGTTATACTATTCTCAATAAATTCTGGAAAAACAAAAATTTTAAAATCTGTTTTACTATATGGGTCTGAGACATGACAATGTAACAAAAATAACAAGTAAATAATTTAAGTATTCATTAACAACTGTTTAAGAAGAATCTTACGTATCGAGTGGTTCTATAAAATTTGCAACAAGCTTTTGATTGGATCTTCAGGGCAATACAAAAAGAGGATGACCTAAAAATACTTGGTGCAGGACAATTGTAAAGGAATCAAAAGCAATAGAATTGAACATAGAGAGGCAAAATATCTGGTCCAGAGCCAGATTATACCTTTCGTAGGCCCTAGGCATAGCCGTTTTGGGGCCCTCCTTTCCCCACTCCTCCCCTCTTTTCAAAATATATGCTAAAATTTTCTTGCATATTTTTTTTTTAACATTTTTATTAATATGGATTTTAATTTACAAATTTGCTTATCGAACTTTATCTGCAATACCGACATTCTGCCGATTTTGCAGTTGATATTGATAATACCATTATGATTAGTTCGATCGATAACTACGTAAACACTTCACAAAAATTTGTCAGAATCTGAGATTAAACTAAAAGTGCAAAATTTGGTGAAAATTTACTCATCTGAATTAGAGGAAAACTTTGCAGATGAATTTTTACTATTTTCAAATTTGTATGAACATAAATCTGCACAAGAAATGTTGAAGGCTCAAATTAAAGATAAACATGTGAATACTTTTCCTAACGTTCACATTGCATTAAGAATATATTTGTCGATTCTTGGGTGTTAAGCAGAAGGAGAAAGATCTTTCTCCAGATTAAAATTGATAAAAAATTATTTGCGTTCAACAATGAATCAAGATCGTTTGGCATTGCTCGCACTTATGTCTATTGAATACGACATTTTGCGTAGTTTGGAATTTGACAGCATAATACAAGATTTCGTTTAATCCAAAAATCGCAAAAAAGTAATATATTAGATCTATTCTGCAAAGTAATTTATTACCGAAAAATATTATATTTTTATTTGTATCTTCATAATTTTGTGCAAAATACACTTGTTTTTAAAGCTAAATTATTTTTGTCAACAAATTTTTTCCTCCCAAGATTTTCGTAGGCCCTAGGCACGTGCCTAGTGTGCCTATAGGCTAATCCGGCCCTGATCTGGCCACAAATAGAGTGAGATGAAAAGCTATGATAGAAGAAGTCCTATGCTCCAATTCGTTGTAAAACGGAATAAGTATGATATATGTATAATATACAGATTATGTTAGAAAAACCATGGGAATCATCAAGTTAGTTGATGGCTTCTTCCAGTGAATTTCGAGCTGTTGTTTTTATTTCATTGTTTATCCCCCCCCTTTCAATTCAATATTGTCTACCTCAGAAAGCTTTTTAAAATTTCTTTATTTATAATTTTTATAGCTTTATTCATGATCAATTTATATCCGTTACTCATAATATATTTAAAATTCATTGCAGTTTGTTTTCCAAGTTCCTTCCCTGTTTTTCTGTCTTTCCATTGTCTTTTTCTTCAGTTTTCTTCATGTATTTGCATTCTTCCATGTAAGCTGCATATTTTGAAATAACTTACAATCCATCTTCAAGCAATTTATCAGTCACTGACACAAGATGAGAAGAAAATATCTTTTATGGATATTTTATGGATTTTTCTTATCTTTTATGGATAAAACTGCATTCAAATCTCTTTCAGTCATTGCAGTTTTCTTTTCTTAGTGCCCACTTTGGAACTGAAAATCTAACTTTTTTTTTATTTTATCAATACAATCATGTGAGAGCTGCTTTGACAGTTTCCCCAAGATTTGACATTTTGTAATCCCCAGAAGTGTCTCCTTCTTTGTCAGCGCAACAGCTCCTTGCAGGGCTTGGCTGCCTCAACAGCTGACAAATGCTATCGCCTCCTATCCATGGCAACTCCCTCTCAATTTCTTTTCTTTAAGGTTTTTTGTGTCATTTTCTATGTCATTGAGCCATCTAGTAGAGGGTCTGCCCATCAGAGTTCTTAAAGGTGATGATTCTCATGGCGATATTTTCAAGGCTTCTTCCAGGTGGCCTGCCGTCTCAGCCTATTACTGCACCTCAGAAGTGTCTTTCTTGGTTAATATAGTAATGTCAAAAAGTATCAATTTTTACATTTCCTCTAAGGTTATTTTTTACCAGTTGAAATAATTTCAACCCATCAAATAAAATATCCTCAGAAACATAAAAGCATACTTTAGCAACAATAACTAGTTCTTTACACAGGGTATCTGCTATGTTTAATATTTTCAAATCCGTGACAAAAGCACAGCAATAAATAAAAAAAACAAAACATTAATTGAAATGATAGGCATAACCAAAACTGTTAGACGCTATAGATATATAAAAAAAAAAAAAGAGTAAAGGAAGAGTTGAAGCAATAAAATAGCTTAAAAAAATACAGAAGCAAATTTTTTTCTTCTTTTTTTTCTGCAAAATTATATTCTAAAGATACTTATTTATTGGAAAGGAAAGAAACACTCTTGATTTTTCTGTTCTCATTTCAGAATTTAAAAAAATTGCCAATGACTGGCTTGCTTCAGCTAGAATTTAAAAATTGATAAAATAAATAAAAAAATTAACAATAATAAAAATTCTGAAATCACAGAAGTTTAAAATATAATTTGCTCTAGAAATTTTATATTTTAATAAAACATGACTGTGAGTGGGGATTTTGTTACAAATTCAGATATTCAGAGCACCATGAAATTGGGGATGAGGGGTAAAATCCATTTTGAAAATTAGATTTTTCGGTGATCTAAATCCATGACTTTTTTAAGAAAATAGTTAAAATCATAACATTTCATGAAAAATTTTGTTCAATACCAAAATTCACGACTTTCCAGGTGCGCGGATACCCTGTCTACAGCTTTTTTTTTTGTTTTGTTTTTGTATGACATTTAATGACTTTTCTCTGTCAAAAGTGATCTTCGGTGACTAATGAAAAATTTGACTTTTAGAAAAATTAGTGATTGATTGGGAACACTGCAATAGGCTCGGAAAGAAATTAAAAGAGAAAAAGTCTGAATTAAAAACCAGGTGGTAATACATTTAAATATAATTTTGATAACATTGGAACATCAAAAATTACTATAAGTAGACAAGTGCAGTTACTCATTCATCACACCAATATTGCATAATCAGCAACAGTTCATGTTAGCCTCTGTTCCTATAACGTACTGAATCAACATCTGAAGAGCTCAAATTATATATACTTTTAGTTATCCTCCGGTGGGGATATAATCATCAAAGGGAAATCAGGGAAAAAAAAAGTTTTTTACATGGGAAGCCTGATTTGCTACATCTTAAAAGCTAACATGCTTGCATAGAAATTTTTTTAATTTTAAAAAGTTAAAATTTTTAAAAACGTGAGATGATTACTTTTTAAAAGAAGGTGAAAACAAAAGGTGAGAAAGGTAACTTACGACTAATCCTAGCAGTGTGGAATGGTAAAACTCATGGCTCCCTTTAGTAAAGCCACTGAATTTTTTTTTAGAAATTTAATCAATAGTATACAAATGGGTGATTTTATTTGGCACATTGATGACTTCAATTTATACAAATAGGTACTGATACGAAAATATATCCTAACTATACCAGTGAAACAATAGTTTAAGACAAGCTTATTAAATAAGAAGATTAAAAAAAAAATCATAATTTTTTTTTTTTACCGTGTTTCCCAAACAGTGATTTGCTCAACAGCCCAACGATTTTTCTTCAGATCATCAGAGAAAGCATACTCATATACTTTGATAAATTCAGCTCTGAAAATATTAGAAACAGATTCAAAAAGTTAAAATAATGAAAACAAAACCTAAACATTCTCTTACTAATATATCGCATGGAAATAGTTTTTATTATTAGGTTTAAAAATCAGAGATTTACACTACTAAGTAGTTAAAAAAAATTTATTAAAAAATAAGTTAATTCTGCATCAATTAAATTATTTTTTCGTATCACCTGCTGAAAGTACTAAGTTCTTTAAATAAAAATATATTCACATATAAATAATTTTAACAGATTATTCGTTCATAATATATATTTATTCAATGTTGATACGAATTAATTACTTATAAACGTTTATGAGAAGAAAAAAATTACTCCTTTACAATATGTTTGGTTTATAAGAACATTCAATTCCTTAGCATCGCATAACCTGAAAAAATAATGTAAACCATTTGGACGACTAGTTCCTTATACTTACGGATTTTTCCAAGGTACAATGTCCTTTTTAAATTTTCTACTCATTGTAATCAATGGATAGAAATTAAAATAACTTCACAACTTGAAAGAAATAATTAAAAATCTTGAACTACAGACAAAACCTAAACAAATCTTGTCTGTTTTCACTGATCAACTTTAAACTGTAACCGATAAGTTATACCTTTGCCAAAAATAAAACTCAAATTAAAATTTTAATATTTTTACAAATGAATGTTCATTTAATGTATAAAGCTCTTTACTAAGCAACATAAGAAATCTAAAAACCTTATTGCAGATCTTGTTTAAAGAGTTTTAACTTTTATTATTTTCAGACTTTTTTTCTCACCTTTGAACTTTCTGCGATGGCATGTTGAATTTAGTTTCGGTATTCGGCAATATCGTCTTCGTCATTCATGATGGTGTGTGTTCTAGTGTGTATGATAAATGGTTAGACCGAACGTCCTTCTCTTTAAGGGAGGTAGAAAGGAAGATAATAAATTAATATTTTATATTTTTTAAGAAAAAAAAAGACTTGATTATTAATAACACCAATGCCTTTTTCAATATCACATTACGAGAGTGAGTGCTTTACTTAATTACACAACTAAATTGAAACTCCCCATAATCATAAAACCTGGGTGACAGGAATAAAAAAAAAGATAATATTCTAGATGTATAGTAAATTATTACGCTACGTCTTGTTTATGTTCTAATAAATTTTCCGACTCTGCTTTTCAAAGTATGCATTTTTTGGTTTGGATTCCTGTGGCAAATTCTTTTGAATTGTTAGATTTTTCATACGTCGTTATATCGTATTCTTTCCGAAGGTCGAAGTTACTTGAAATATAATTAAACCGTTAAAAGTTTATTTTCCTTTGAAAATGCAAAATATTTCTTTTAATATTTTGTGAATTAATGTTGAGGTAAGTAAAATTCATTGAGGTTGGAGGGGTATGTAAAAATGTCACCTATCGAATATTTTACATTTAAATTTAGTTGCTAACAAAATTCTTCGTTGTAGAAAACTTACAAAATGTTTTATATGAGTAATTTTTTATACCCATATTTCCTTTATTGTGTGATTAATTACTAATTATTAAAGATGTGTAATTGCATTTCTAAAAAAATCTTATTTATAACTATTTGTATTTTTTATATTTATTTCATCTTAGTTTGTCTAGTAAAATGTAAGAATTAATTTGAAATTAAATTTATTCTTACTTCAGTGATGCCATATTATTTTTTTAGACATATTTTTCTTTGAAAACAGAAAGTAAAGTCAAAGTTTTTAAAAAGAAAGTAAAGTTTTTTATAGTTTCAAAACTTTTTTTTATGTTTTCATTGTTTTTTTATAGTGTTTTTTGTCATGTCACTTTACACATCTATTGTGCAAAATTGAAAAAATAATTTAAGGTATCTTGCAAATAATGCCTAAAAAATGTAGATATTTTTGTAGTTACCGTTTCCCTTTTTGATATTTAAGTTTTTTTCCCTAAATTTAGATTTGTGTACTTGTTGTTTCTGAATTCAGGTTATCTTCAATAGTCTATTGGTACAACTCTAGTGCAGGGCCGGATTTAANGTGTACTTGTTGTTTCTGAATTCAGGTTATCTTCAATAGTCTATTGGTACAACTCTAGTGTGATGCTAACAATCAACAGGGCAGAGATATTTGTATAAGAAATTAAAATCTATGTAATTTGTAGAAATAAATGCATCTATGTCCTCATATCTTCTTCTTTAGAAGGTTTATCTTCACATAAATATTGGTTCCCTGACATCTTTCTCTTTCTTTCATTTTCTTCGTGGGGAGAGCTGAAAAACTTTATTTTCGAAGTTAAAATCTGTGTAATTTGTTGAAATAAATTTTCTTCTTCAGGGTGTTTATTTTCTTTATATAAATATTGGTCCCTTGACTTCTTTCTCTTGTCTTTGCATCAGGCTTTGACTCTATTTATAAGTATCACTTGATTTCATTACAATGAGTATATTGTAATGATATATTGTCATACAAATGAGTATATTGTCATACAAACAGATTCATTGTTATATGTCATTACTTGAGTTTTAAAAATTAACTAAATGTCCACATCTCTTGTTCCATAAAAATCCTGTCTCATTATAACAGGCTTGAAAAGTTTTATTTCATCTTAGCTGATAATTTTTTAGTTAAAAAGAAGTCTAGCTACTTTTGATCATTTAAATTTGGGCTAATATTTATGTAATATAGAGTCATAGATGCCTTTAATTTCATATGTTTGTGTTAGAAGTTAAGAGCATAGCTCATTTTTATTTTGAAAATATTTATTATATTATCATTGTGCATTTTGTAATATGCACTAGGATAAAAAGGCACATCTTGTGCTGCTTATCCTTTGCTGTATAATCTTTATGCTATATCCTCTCATGAATCATGAGAGGATATAGCATAAAGATTGTATGTATCATGAGTCATGATACATCATATTGTAATTGTTTGAACTTTATTTTTACATACAAATTTGTATACATACAAATATATATACTATACATACTTTTTATATTGTATGCATACATACTTTAACATACGAATTTGTATTTGTTTTATTTCTGGTGTTTAAAACTAAGACATTGTTTGTTTTTATGGTTTTACTAAAAGTTAATAAATAACTTAAATATTAATGGTGTATTTTCGATATTTTTATTTTAACTTAAAAAATTTTTTTTAGCAGTAGAACACTTGAACTTAACATTTCTTTTTACTCTTATGTAAATTTACCACAGTTTGTTTTATTTTATTATTTATTTATTTTTTGTACTGTTGAATAGTTTTTAAGGATAAATTTATGCAATAATTCTAAATTTTTTTTATCTCTTAAGTAGATAATACTATAGTTTTTTTTTTTTTTGTATTGACTAATTTTCTAGGATCAATTTATGCAAGAATTCTAAATTTTTTTAAATCTCTTATGTAGGTAGTACTTAAATTGTTAGAATGAACTGCCATCAAGTTTTAACTGGGGCAGCAAATGCTGGAGATCACTGCTACTCAGTTGGTAGTGTTGAAGGTGTGCCCTTTACCGTAAGTATGAATTTAAATAAGCTTATAAATGAATAAAATTTTCAATACTTCTAATGCAAGGATGAGTAAAGAAAAAAACATTGTAATAAAAAATTATTTATTTAAAATTGACAACAAATACAAAATGAATACTTGCCTATCATTTTTCCAAGCATTCATTAAACCTATCTAGGCATTTATCAAAAAGTAAAAGCCGCTAACTTGCTCATTCCTTTTTAGTAGAAATCATGTTTCTGCTTATTGAATCAGTTCTTAGCAGCTGTTTTTGCAGCACTACCTTGCTATTCCAGAACTAGCAGTTTCTAGAACCTTGTTTTGTAAATATTTTATATTAGTTTTATATTTTTTTATACAGTAGTTCAAAATAAGTTTTTTTTTACTTCATAAAAAAAAGCTTTTGTTTTTAAATGTAGCTGCTAATTTCTTTAAAATTCTACTTTTTATTTTTTTAAAAAAAAGAGTTACTATATACTTTAATGTTTTTAAATTATAATTAAAATTGAAATTTTAAAATTCTCTGAATATCCCCATGTTCATGTGTATACACTAAATTTAATGATGGAAACTTTTATGATTAATACCTGCATATAAAATATTAATTTCATTAGTTCATTTTTTTAATTTTGGAATTGTTTTTCAATTATTTTAATTTTTTATTTATTTTTTATTTTATTTATTTTAATTTTTTAATATTTCAATTCAATTTACATTAGCTTTTTTAAGTGGTTTTACATTAATTGAAGTAAATAAAATTAATATTAACCCATCAGGGCTTGAAGGCTCCTTTTAGGGAAGGTTATTAAAATATCTTAAAAATTGTTTTTTTTCCTTCCGAATAAGAAACGTATATTTTTTTTAAAACTATAAATACATATTTTGCAATGTCAAGTAGAAAATTGTTGAAATATGTTTACCTAATTATTAATTAATTAATTATAAAGAATGTTTGTCCATCCATTCAATTTTTTTTTATATTGTAAAAATTCACAGTGAAGAAAACAAAATTTATGATTATATTTTCCTTGAAAGTCATCTTTTTTCTTGCTTATGTTCAAAACTAAACGTTGTAATTTTATTAAAAATGAGTGTTTTTAATGTCTAATAATATATTATTCTTAGTTTAATTTATTTTAGATCCAATTTGATAATAATTTGATCAAAATATGTTTTTTTTAGGCATATGCATCAGGATGCAATATTGTGATTCTTGCTAGTAATTTTCAGAGGGTACAAATCATACCTGGTTTGATTCATGGAAATATTCAAGTTGGGTGTTTAGATTCTTCAACTGATGTTGGAAAAGTATGTAATGTACCTATATTACTTTATAACTTATAATGATTAAGGAAATTTTTTTATAATGTTTTTTGAGATATAAATTTAATAATATATTTATTAAATAGGGAAGTTAAATTTGAGTTTTAAATTAAAAAAATTATGTAAATGGAAGTATGTATATTTTGAACCCATTATATGCATAATTAGTTTCTAATATACAGCATTGGATTATTTAACAGTTGGTATCTCGGCAAACTTGTGTAGAATTTTATTTGTAAATGTTATTATTTCCACCCATGATAATTAATAATTTTTTGTAAAATTGCACCATGATATACGATATTTATTTTCTGAGTTAATAAATAATCAGAGGAAATAATTGCTTTGATTAAGAGATATTCTTTTGTATTATCAATACACTGAAGCATAGTCTTGTTTGAGAAAGCTGTATGTTTTGCCCTTTCCAAACATATATATATACTGTTAAAAATACAACATCAAATGTTTAATAATTCAGTGCTATCTTCACAAATAACCATTCCATATTTGATATGTTAGTGTAAATAAGGTAGTACAAGAATCTAGGGTTTTAATTTTTCCTTTTTATTTTTCATTTACAAAGATGTAAGGATTTTTTGTTGCATATTAAGAAATTTTTTTCAATGCTGCTATTTTTTAGACATTGAATTATGAAGAAATATTTGGAGTATTTTTTTAAACTTAATTATTATTTATGATGTGCTATTTGAAATAAATCATAATATTTCAATAATGTTATTAGTTAATACAAGTCAATATTCATCTTCACACATTTTAGAATACAGAATGCGTATGGAAATTTAATAAAATATTTGTAATACTTTATATTTGCTCATTGCTTAGATTGCAGCTGCTTATGGAAATGAAGTTTGCATTTATGAGCCTACCCCTCTTTTAAATCAATCATCTAGTCACGTAAGTTTTCTTTATTTCTTTATTCATTTAGTTGGAGCATTAAAATGTTTCAAATTTAAATCTCAGATAAGTCGACTCAAAATTGCATTTTTTAAAATTTTTCTGAATTGTTTTTTTTTTAAATTTTACATATATACTCTCTAGTGTGCAAAAGGTTTTTGTCTACCTGTAGAAGCATTTTGACCTTCCTGTGCATTTTTTGCAGGTTTTGTTTCCATTGTTCTTAATCAAGCATATATATGTGTTACTTTTGATTTCAGAATTTTTAATCTTCTTACTATTTAATTTTAAATGTAACTTTTATCAGATAAAATTTGAATCTTTGCATGCAGCTCATCTTAATACTCTTCCCTCTCCCCTTGATTTAATGTGCTGACTTTGATTTCTTGTTGATAAGCATACTAAGCAAGTTTATTATGTTTCAAATCAATAGTTATTGACTATGAGTTGAGTCAAACATTGAGTAAAAGTTGAGTTACTAAAAAGTATTTTCACTAAACTTTCAAAATAATGTTTTTGTTACTGATAAATATTTATGCAAATTAATTAGACAGTAACTTTCCTTAGCTAATATAATTATACTCAAATTTCTTTTGTGAAAGTCTTGTTTTACAAATGATACATTGATTATAAAATTTTTTTGACTTTTATTAGATACTACTTGTCTGAATGAAATATGTAAAAAAATTTCTTTTCTTTTACGAAATATGTTTTTAAAATAAAGTTAATTTTTTAAAACACAAATTAGTTCATGATATGTATTTTTTATTGTTAATGATAAGCTATTTAAAATGATGTGTTGAATTTTTATTTCCTATTAAATAAAAACTTTTATGTTTGACATAACAAACATGTATATTTACATATCCCTTTTTTTTAAAGAGCGTTATAACTGTTAAAAACAAACAATTTCAGCATTAAACAATATACAAGGATGTTGTTATAATTTGCGCTTATCTGTTTTTATGAAATTAAATAAAACTCTTTCTTAATTTTGTTTAGCAAGGAGGTTTGTTCGAAGTAATTTTTATTAAAGCATTTTAGTTAAAAACAAATATTCTGCTTAAAAAAATTCTAAGATTTATGTTCATTATAGGGGAAAAAAAAGATATTTTAAAAGGCTAAATTTTTAAATTTTATAAATTTACTTGTTAAACTACATTTACATTGCAAAAAGTGATTTTTTTTGTGTGCAAATTTTAATGTGTTTCATTGTTATTTAAAAATAAAATTTCGAACTTGTTCTATTCTATTTGTATTTTAAGTCATTATCCACTTAAAATTATCTTTTATAAAGCAAAAACTTATGCACTTTGTATTGCGAGCAATTTGATTTAAAGGCAATGATAAGGATATAACACAAAAGAAGGTTTTGGTTATGAATAAGAGGAGTGAATTTTGGGGAAATTTTAACTTAAAAAACTCAGGGATGAGATTTTTCCGCTTTTTAGCGGATTTCCGCGTTTTTTCACTTTTATCTCTTGAATTTCAGCTGTTTTTTTAATCAATTTCTAAAAATTTCACTTTTTTTTATAAGTATTCCACTTTTTCAGAAAATTCACAGATTTTCAAAGAGAAACGGAAAATTCAAACTACATAGCTACCAATCCTTTCCCATTTTTACTTATTTTAGCTATTTTCTCCCCTTTTACACGCAGCAGATAAGATTTTTCGAATTTTTTACCCGCCTTCCAGATAGATCCGATTTTCGTAGTTCAAACGACGCTGCTTCTGACAAGCCTTTTAGAGGTCCCAAGCCTGGAATCTGCTAATATCTCGATTCTTATTCACACGATTTTAATATCAAACATAGCTTTTCATATTTGCGTGTTGCGATTCTTATTCACGCGATTTGAATATTGTACGTTGCGATTCTTATTTACGAGATTTAAAAATCCGATATTGTGATTCGTATTTACGCCTTTTTAAAAACCTATGTAGCGATTCGTATTCACGCAAGTTTAAAATTCAATGTCTTGATTTGCTCATGCGGTTTATAATATCAAACATTGATTTTCGTATTTATACGTGATTTTAAAATAAGGCATTGGGATTCGCATTCACGCATTCTAAAAATTATGCATCATAATTCTTATTTATGCAATCTAAAAATTACGCATCATGATTCGTATTTACGCGATCTAAAAATTATGAATCGTGATTTGTATTTACGCGTTTTAAAAATTCTATATCCCAGTTTGTATTTTCTCATTTTCAAAATCGTATATCTAGTTTCATATTCATGTGATTTCAAAATCCATAATTGTTATTCATATTCACGCAATTTTAAGATCAACTATCGCGATTCTTGTAAGAAGTAATTTTTTTTAAAATTAGTTACTATAAAGGTGACTGTTTTTCTAACGACGATTATTAGTATATGTAAGTGTTACAACATCAGAGAAACTGGAAGGGAATATATTCAAAACTTACATTCTGTGCTTGCAAAGAAGAAAAAATAGGATTTGTCACAAGATGTTTGAAGATGGACTAACGACTAAATATAGCAAACATAAAAGATATAGCAAACAAAAGCAATCACTTAAAAAGGGATTTAATTAATTTTTTTTTTTGGAAAAAGAGTTAATTAACTCATCATCAAAATTTTATTTATAATTGCTGTTATTTATGCTATAAAATGCAAAATTCTTATCAAATAAAAAACAATTATCTAAACAGTTGCTGATTGTCATGTAATTTTTCAAACTAAAATAGCAATTTTTGTATGTTAAGGAGTTACTATATATTTCTACTTCACTGTTATTGATATGTTTCAGAGGGCTCTAGTTAGATTAGACTATAATATGAACATAATGATTCGGTCCATTGTTAAAGTTTTTTTTTCCAATATAATTTAAAAAGTAATATTACTGATATATTTGCTATAAATCACATAACAGTATTTATTAAAAGAAATGAAATATTAATGTATATTCTCAGTAGTTTTAATTTGCTAAACCAGGTAGTTTTTCAAGTAATAATTGTCTCTTATGTGAACTGTGGGAAAATATAATTTCCAGCTTTATTTTTTCAATTGGTAATTTTTATTTTCACTGAATGTTAAGTATCAATGCAATCATTTATATAATAATAGATTAGTACACAATTGTATGTCAACACATTATTTATTACCTTAAACTGTCTGGAATTTATTATTAAAGGCTTGCGCTTGCGTAAAATTTACTATCGTGGAAATTCAGCTTTTTTGCCTTTTGGCTAATCTCATCCCTGAAAACTAGCAGAACTTTCAATTATGAATAATAGTGTTTACTGCTGATTGTCATGTGTTCACATGTTAACTGTTTTTTCTTATAAGTTCTTGATTTTTTTTTCCCATGTGAAACTACTCTTGATTACTAGCTGATTTCTAGAATAAATTCGGCTCATAATTCAAGGTTCTACAATATATCTCCCAAACTCCTTTTGTAAGAAAAGTAAAAATTGTTTTTTAATTTCCTTGATTTGCTCTGAGTTCTTCCCAGGAATAAAAAGGGCAGGCTGATTCCTCTCTGAAAAAAGGCACTTTGAGTTTTGAAAGGGCACTCACTTCACACTGTAAAAATTTATCAAAATGTGTAATAGTATGTAATAACTAAATTTAATCCTCAATAATTTTTAAATTATCCTCTTATACTATTTTAGGTGTATATTTCAAAAAGTAATTATCTCTCATTATCAAAATAAGAGAAAAATTTGTAGTTTATAAAACTAATTAAAGGCAATCTATGTGCATATATTTATGTCTCTTTTAAATCTCTGTGCATATTTTTTATCTTTTAAAATAAACTAACGAAAAATGATTTATTGATAAATAACTTAAAAGGTTTTTTCTATAATTTAAACTTAAAATTATGAGAAAATAAACATTTAAAAGGACATTTTTTTTTTAAAAAAAAGTTACTTGTTTAAAAAATAGTTTTAAAATTTAAAATCACTTAGAAAATGTATTAATATCTCCCCCAATAAAGATACTAATTAAAATTTAACCAGTTGAGAATAATCTTAACAAAGTAAATATTTATATTAGTAATCAGAATTAAATTTTACCAGAGGGAAATTATTGTTTAAGCAGTGAAGTGACTGAAGGTATAACAGTAAACAGTAACGTCTAAGGGTATAACAGTAATATAAGTGGAATATAACTTGGCAAAAAACTTGAGTAAATTTTTAATTTTCTCAATTTCTGTTATAGAGTAGGGACTTGATGTTATGAAGCAGATTATTATTTTATTGAAAAAATGTGTTATCAACATTCCCACAAAAGTATTCCCCCATACTTTTTATTTAACTGAAGAAAAAATATCTTTTTCTCTTTTCTTGTCTTTTTCTCACTCTCAACTTCTGTTTTAGAGTAGGGATTTATTGTTATGAAGCAGATTATTATGTTATTGAAAAAATTTGTTATCAATATTCCCACAAAAGTATTCCCCCATACTTTTTATTTATCTGAAGAAAAAAAAAAGAGAAAATATCTTTTTCTCTTTTCTTATCTTTTTCTCACTCTCAATTTCTGTTTTAGAGTAGGGACTTATTGTTATGAAGCAGATTATTATTTTATTGAAAAAATTTGCCATCAACATTACTGCAAAAGTATTTTCTCATACTTTTAATTTAACTGACGAAAAAAAAAGAAGAAAATATCTTTTTCTCTTATTAGTTTCTTCTAACACAAGATTGTATTTTTTTGTGAATAATTTTCTTTTAATGTGAATAGCTACGGATAGGTCAAAATGACCTGAGTATATGAATTGATTAGGTAGCTATTAAGGGTATAATTATTGTTAGTATTGTTAGATTTTACCTGACTTTCATTTATATTATTGATTATTTTTGTAGCGTTTAGATTATCAGTGGGTTCAAACAGCTGCTATTAAAACTGAATATCAGGTTCAAGTACTGTCATGGAATTTATCAGGTAAATATTTTGATTGTTTGTTATCAATTATAGATGGCGTTTAAAAATTTTAATTCAGCAATTTGCATATCAAAAATTTTCCTTTAGAGAAACTTCACAGCTGCAATATTGGTTTAATTAGTGATGTTTTAAGAGAAGTGTTTATTAAGTTCTAAACATATTCAAAAATAAATTTATTTCAAATTTTATGTTTTTAGTGTGTAGAGTTACTTCCGTCTAACTTCATGAGAGGGTTGATGATATGTATAACATTCTCTGATTGATCGAGAGCCAAAATTTTACAAGCAAAATGAAATAAACTTTTTCTTGTAGACTTAACATAGAAGGATACAATGTTGCAAAATCATTTATTTTGTGAAATAATTTGATTTTAAAAATTATGATAGCTCGATGCACTTTTTATCAAGCTACTTATATTTACATATGCCGAATAAATCATTATTTTTCGAGAAAAATTTCAGTTTTCATCCTAGGAAATTATTTCTAGGAGAAACTTATGCAAACAAACGAAAACTAAATTATATTTTTATGTTTAAAGAGCTGATTTTGTGCATCAGCAATTAGCTGCACTTGGCCTAGTTTCTTGTCTCTTGGCTGAGAAAAGAAAAATGTAGCATAACATAACTATATATTGATACCATATGAGCAATTCTGGAATGGCTGTTCTTTATTTATTTTCCAATTACAATTAATTATGGCAATTTATCACTTTATTTGTTTACTGTTTTTATTTGTTTATGTTTTTATTTATCAATGTCTTGTTTTGTTCTTTAAGTTTAAAGTTTTTCATTGTTGAAATGTTAACTTTTACTGGTTGTTGTATATTTCTATAGAAATGTAAGTTAGTATCTTAATGATAATATCTAATTTTAATTAATAATACATACAACACCTAATTTTAATGCCTGTTTATTTTTGTGTTTGAAAACAATTGTGTTTTTTTTAATAAGTTACTCATGCATTAATAATTAAAGAAGTGTGTTATGATACTTTGAGTTATATTAAAAATATCTAGATTTAGTAAGTTTCCATGAAGTTAAGCTAGAGATCTTTTAAATCACTTTGCATTTTATTGAGTATTGTTTTTAAAATTTCTTGCAGTGTATTATTTTATATTTTTCATTACTGTTTTTCAAGAAATGTTGTTACTATATTAAATAATGAAAAATCATATCACTGAATTTTATTGAATGCTGTTTTTAGATTTTCTTCCAAAGGGTATTATTATTTTTATTTTTCATTATTGTTATACAAGAAATAAAATGTTGATACTATTCATTTTCTCTTTACTTAAATTATATTTTTGGGTTTCAATGACACAATTGTTCAATAAAAAGATTCAATAAGTGTAAAAAAAATTTGAATTACAATAAAAGTTGGTCACAATTTAAAATAGAAATTCGGATTTAATGATTAGCTAAAGAAAATAAAACACTTCAAATAAAAAATATGAAGAAAAAAAAATGATAGTTAGATTTTTAACAAAACAGAAAGAAACAAAGAAAGGCACATCACACATGACCGACGCTTATTACCAAAAGTATGCTCTTTGCACTTTTTGTATGACGAAATTTTACTTTATTTTATTATTTTCTACTCTTTTGTTTTGCACCTTTTAGATAAAGTTGAAATGTATAAAAAAATTTTTGTTTGTAAATAAATTTAGCTTGAATTCTTAAGAAAATGATTGCTTATTATCATCAGACACAGAGCTCCTGTAGAAATTTAAGCACTCTAGCTAGTCCAAAAGGGGCCAAAATCGAGATTCCTGGTAAATTTCACTTGACGATCTAAATTATGCTTAGATAGGTCAAAAAATAATTGAAGCAACCATTTCCTTCATTTAAGAACTAGTTCATTTAAGAACACTTAAACTAGTAGTTGAAATTTAGATTGAAGACTAATTCCTTTTTGGCAATATATTTATAAAATCTGTATGTGTAGTGAGCAGGAAATGATAAAAACTTGAAATTTCATCCAGTACAGAGCTCCATTTAAAATGTAGGCCCTATGGTTAATCAGACAGTAGTTGAAATTTTGATTGACAATGAATTTATTGTAGAAATAATATGGCTATAAATTTTGTTTGTAACAAAGTTACCAAGAAATAATTATTTAATTTGTCAGCAGGCTAGGATCTCTAGATCATGTTCAAACACTTTAGTTTTTCAGAAAACAGAAAATTTTTTTCCACCAATCAGTTAACTTTTATGTTAATATGGTGATTAATTTTTATTGTTTTGGAAAGGATGAAACTTACATTGTCGTTAAACACAGAGGAGATCTTGTAATGTGAGCACTCTAGTTAATCAAAGAGTGGTTGGAAATTCGTCAGGTGATAAGTTTCCTTTAGCATTAATTTCATGATGAATTCTGCTGGTAATTGTCTTGAAATGATTGCAAATAGTATTGCAATTTAGCATAGAGCTGCAGCTTAAATTTGAGTCCTCTAGCCTGTCTTAGAATGGTTGGAAAATTTTGATTGATGGGAAATTCTCTTGATAGAAATATCCTGATAAGTTCTGCTAGTCGCAGTCGAAAAATGATTGAATTTCGCATTGACATTGAGCATGGAGCTTAAGTACTGTCTTTCGTACTCTAGCTAGTCAGAAAGTGATATAAATGTTGAGTGCTAGAAGTGTTATGTAACTTTTTAAATGACGAAATAAATAAAATCTGAAAATTAAATTTTTGATCTCATAATATTAATGTAAGAAGCTTTAGAAAATTGATCTAAACTTGTAATTTATGAAAGTTGATTTTTATTGATAATTTATGAGTCGGGAGGATTCAGGGGTTAAGGTTCTAAGTAGGGCTGGGGTTCTATCTTCAGAGGCAGCTTGAAGTCCACCTAGTTTCAGATCAATAGACTTCTTATTTTTTGAAAAGAAGCAAAATCAAAAACTGTAAAGAAACTGTGAGATATGAATAATTTTATAAGCAAACTTTTATATAATTAAAAAAAAGCTATCTATATACTTTATAAGCAAACTATAAAATATAATTAAAATTGATTTCAAAATCAAGCCTTATTGAAAGAAAAAATTGTGAATTGCTTACAAAATTGTGAAAAACATTTGTGAATGATAGTGAAAAATTGTGAATCGAGAAATGTAAGCTAAAAATCTTCTCCTTTTTTTTTAGCATATCTTAAAATTTATTTGTTTTGTATTGATTTGATATCGATATGTGGAAAAAAAATTCTTCCCCGAGTTACTACTATTTCTAGTTATAGTTTTCTCAGTTTCGCCGCTTGTAATGAAATTAAAAAATACTAACACTTGCATAAAATAAAATTTTCCATCTCCGAAGAATGTTTTTAAAACTGCCTAGGTAAGTGAACTTTTATAATCTGAAAAATGAACTGGCATATTTTTTTACAATATTTATCATTCTACTTTTGAGGATTTCTTTTCTTAATTTTAAAGCAATGTTAATTTATTATAATTTTATTAAAATTATTTTGCTGCTCTTGAATGAGAGAGTTGAAAATTGTTGTCTTTCTTTTAGAAAAAGATATTATCAACTACTATTTATTTATGAATATTAACAAAAAAGTCCTTTTCTCTTAGGAACACGTTTGTTACTTGGGGGTGCAAGTATACAGCTGTGGCAGTTGTCACTTGCAGGAGAGGATGATGTCATTGAAGAAGAACCTACAAATATTCAAGTGAAATGCACTACTGAAGATGGTTCTGTTCAAGATATTGATGAACAATGTAAATGGAACTGTATTTGGACATGCAAGTAAGTTTTGGTTATTGTTTATTATAGTGTTCAATATTTATTTTACAAATGTCATACAATACAAGATATAGCACCTATACCATTAGTGTACAGTGAGCAAAAAAAAGAAAAGATATCACCCTGAATAACTTTCATTCTAATGATTGGATTTTCACATACTGAGTGTCACTCTTAATGGTTCCTGGGGGTGACCTTAAATATGCTAATTATGTAGTGCTAACTATTAATTAAGTTACGAAATTGGACACAAGTGTACTTTTTCTGAATAGACATTTTTTTTAATACTTATTTGAATTCTTAAACTTCAAAGTATAGGGGGTAGCTGTAATCTGAGAAATATGGTCCCCGTAGTTTGGTCAGGAGAGCAATCCAAAGTTCGAACCACTTAATGTTAATTTTACTTTTTGCGTTTTAAGTCATATTTTTAAAACTAATTAAGCAATTAAAAAATTACTGCCACCCCCTTTTTTTAGGGTCAGAAATCCAAATATGTAAAAAAATTTATATATTTATGCAGAGAAAGTGCGTTTCTGCGTCCGATTTTGCAACTTAATTAATAGTTAGCGCTAAATAATTAGCACATTTGAAGTCACCCCAGAAACCATTAGGATTGACATACTTAGGTAAAATCCGATCATTAGAACTAAAGCTATTCAGATATCTTTTTTTGTGTGTCTCAATTTACATGCTTTCTACTTTTCGACAATACAACTGAAACCACTTAGCGCAGGGCACCGATCAAATGTTCAGCTATCATAAGCTGACCAGAGTCACAGAGAATTCCGTCAGATGAGCTGATGATGCCAATATAATTAAGATGAGATCTCGGGTAGTCATGCCCTGTCAATATTCTAAAGCAAGCTACAGCAGATTTTCTTGGAGTCTCAGAAACACAGATAGGTCTTGCAATGTTCAGTACTTATGCTGATAGAATTGTACTGTGACTAGAGAGCATGAAAAGCTGGAATTCTTTAATCTTTTGATGCAGATGGAACACTGGCGTCCCTTTTACATATTTTTTCCCTGGTGCTCTGATTGCAAGCAAATAAATATTTGGTATTTTTTTTATTATAAAAAGCAGTCTAATAGTTACTAAAAAAATCTGTTAGATTATCCGATTTATTTATTTGTACTAAAATATAAAAGACAAATGTTAAAAAAATAAGCAAACAAAAATACTTTAAGTTAGTATTATGCCAATAACTTAAATTCTAACTAATTAAAAAACAATTCTTATCTATACATAAATAATATATTCTTATCTATATATTATTTACTAAATTAAGTAGCTTAAAAATTAACTTATCTAAAATATATAATATAAAATTTAATTGCCTGAAATACCTTTAATTCTAAGTACTGAGTTGAATTCTCAGAACAGTTTAGTGTTGGAGTGGTATGTTTTGACAATCAATTCTACAGCTGTGGTTTGTGGTTTAAATAACCCTAATAAATCTTTATTATAATCTTAATTTTTTTCATAGATACATTGATTTGCATCTTTGAAAATGTTACATGTTATGCTAATTAATGTGTTTTGTTATTAAATTTTTACAGGACAGCTCAACCTGTAGCTTTTCTCAAGTTTTCTCCTGATGGAACTTTATTTGCAACTGCTGGAAAATCTGACAGATTGGTAAAAATCTGGTTTAGCAGTAAGATAGGTGAGATTTTGTAATTGTTGATATTTGTTATGTTAGTAAAAATTAAATGTTTGATTATAATAATATTTGTTTTTTTTTCTCTAGAAGGTTACTGTTATTCATTTTGTAAACTAATAACATTGATTTTTTAATGCTGAATAGTTATCTATCTTCACACTATAAATTTCAGTACAATAAATTTATAGAAACAATTAATTCATAGAAATAATTGCACTGGAAGTAGTAACAGACATAGTTACTGAAAATGAGTATACTAATGACGAAATGTTTTTATTTTTAAAATTAAATTGAACCTTTTACTCTTTTTTTGTTATTAAAATAAACATACTTTTTAATTTTGCTCTAATTAAGCTCTTGTAATCTAACACTATGTTTAAAAAATCAATCAAATATTTCTGCTACATATTTATTATGAATTAATGTTTTTACATTTACTGCTTAGGTAGTTATGCTTACTATGTTAATTATTATTTGGTAGATGTTTTGATTTCTCCAGGAAGGAAATATCTTTTGTTTAAATTATTAATTTTGTTGACCACAGTTACTTATATAATTGCCATAAAACTTGTGTTATACAATTTTTCAAGCTCTAGTTTATAATTATTTAAAAAAAAAAAAAAAGCAGGCAAAGATTAAAAAAAAACTATTTTTTATGTAACTACAAAACATACACATTTCTTTTAAATTGGTGAAACAGTTGTAGAAATATGGAATACTATTGGTGAAAACAACTCTATATACTGCTAAATTTCTAATTGCACTTACACAGTGAAAGCCAAAGCATTATCAGTTAAAATATTGTCCTATCTGCTTCTTTTTTTTAACAAGCTTGTTACTCTTAAATTGTTTCAGCAAAATTTTAATTCTTATTACAAAATCTATGGTTTTGTATGATTTGATGATTTGTATTTAATTGTACATAATTGCAATTAATGTAAAATTTGCATGTATAAACTTTTTAAAACTAATATATAACTGGGTTAAGTATTTATAAATATTGATTATTTTTGTAATTTTATTGTTTTAGTAAGTTTTTCATCCCAGCGACATACTGGTCATCATGGAGATGTAAATTATACCTTCATTTACATAGCTCATCCTAGAGCTATAACTGGTCTTTCATGGAGGAAAACAAGTAAATTTATGCCAAAGTAAGCAGCTTTGTTCCATTAAATATTTATTTCTTTTGATTTCAGAATAAATTTATTTGTTAAAGGGAATTGGGCCAAGTCTCCATCTAACTATCCCTGCACTCAAGAAAATTTTAATTATTAATTTCCTATGTTAGTATTACCCATGCCCTTCATGACATTTGCAATAATTTAGATTATATTTAAATAACCAAGTTTTGCTTGAAAAGGTTACAAAATCTATTATTTATTTTAAAAAAGCGTCCTTCCGTTATCAGTTCAGAAAAATTAAACATTTTATCTTGTAAAAAAAAGAAAGACAACTGATGCATTAATAGTTTTAATTTCTTAATAATCTTTTATGAGGGTGTTGCTATATTAGTTACAATATAAGTATATAGTTGCCTTTGAACGTATAAGCATTTTTCACTAATTTTTATTTTACTGAGGGGCTAAGCCCTCTGTTGGATCTTAAATAAAGGCACTAGTGTCTAATTTATCTCTAAAGGCAAAATGATCCATTTTGAGCCTTTTTAATTAATTATCACTTGTTCTATCAGGTGCTGCATCTAAAAAGCAGTCGCCAAATTTCTACTAGCTTCTTTAGCTTTAATCTAAGGAAGAATAGTAACAGACAGAGAAAAATATCAATATTGATCTGTAAATTAAGGGTCGGACATTTGTATAAATAATGAAGTATTTAATAGCCGTGTATGTATATCTTAAACTAACTATGATTGAGATAATATTCTGTCAACTAATTTAAGAAAATATCATTGAAAAGAATTCTTCAGTAGACTAATTAGTTTGAAAATTTTTCTTCTTGAAATAGTATTTCTCACTATTGAAATATTATTATATTTGTGTTTGATGTTCAAATGACTTCTTTTAATTTTAGAATAACTACATTTTAATTTAACTATTCTGGCTTAAGTTTTTTTGCCATTAAATAGTACAAGGAAATTAAAAACTTTTTAAGGGACTCTGTTGCTAACATGCTTGTAACATCTTGTCGGGATAACATATGCCGGATATGGGTGCAGACTTTAATGCCTGAAGATGGGTTAGTCGATTTGCAGCAAATTGAAAGTGTTGCATGTCAAAATCTCAGAGTGCAAACACAGAGGCATAGAAGAAAAATCATGCAAAGATTAAAACACATGAAGTAAGCTAACTTATATTCTTTAATTATCTTATTTCAAATTATAAAATTTCATCCTATTTCTTTTTATTAGTTTTTAATTATAACACTAAGCTGTTGTCTTGATTTATTTGTTATTTAATTATTGTAACATTCTCTCCTACTTTAAAATAGTAACATAAATATAAATTAGTTTTTTAATGATCTTTGAATGCATGATTATTTAGTTTGTTTTTACTGATTACTTGTATAATTAGGAGTGTCACATATGCTATACATTGAGCACATTAGCAGTTTAGCAAACATTTAAAAAAATGTAGACAGTGATGTACGTTGATAAAATGCCGATGTATGTAGAAATGTAGACAACTGTATACAAAAGAAAGATGAATAAGCGCTTGTTTTTATTCAAAATATTTAGAAATTACAGTTAGAACACACTCTTTTCTTTTCATCACAAGCAATAAATTTTCAACACTTGTAATCAATTGCTGTGAATTTTTATAAGTTTGAGTAATTGCAGAAAGTTTCTCATTGTTTCAAAAGGAACATTCTTTCCCAAAACATAAGCACCTGTTGTAGTTTTATTTTGTAATTTGCATCAACATAATTTTTTTTCTTTAGTTTTTGCAACTATTTCTTGAACATTGAACATCACAAGTTTAAACATTTCCATCAACTGATGTATAATTATCTAATGTGCTGTGGAAGTGTTTCTACCAAATTATAACAAATCCTCATTTTCTACATCATTAGTATTAGAATTACTATTTCTCTTCTAAAAAAAATTACTGCAATAATTTTTTAAAAAAATCACGATCTAATTTCTGAACGATAGGCTCGGGAATATGCTAATTCGAAAACGATCTGAACTTTAATTATTAGCATTATAAGACTGACGTAATTGACGGGACCTTTAAAACAAGACAATGCATGCGGAAAATTGAAATGCTCAGGAATAGAATAATCAAGGTTTGATTGCTTACATTTTTCTTTATGTGAACTATGTTTTATCAATAGCTGATGTTTATTATTAATTTCAGGTCTTTCAATCAGTTTAAAAAACACCAAGCTAGCCAATTTACTGAAGATCCACATGAACCTATAGCTGTTCTTCCTAGTACATACAGTGTTCATGATTTTCATAGTTTTGGAATACAAGGCTCAGGTGTAACACCTAGTTTGCATTTTCATTTAGCCGGAAGCATAAATGCAGAAACAGGTAATGTCAATTACGAATTAAGTTTAACCCTTACATATTTATTTCTTAATGAGAGTTATAATTATTATTATAATTATTACTCTATTAATAAGCTTATAGAGTTACAACTCTTTTAATTGGAAAATTTTATTTGTTGTTTCCTTATTACTTAGGCTTAGTCTATCACTCTTATATCATACCTGCCAAGTTTCCTAATTTTTAATAAAGACTTCTGTATTTTATGACTATCTCCTGTTTACCCGTATATTCTCAAATTTCTTCGTATTTGAAGAAATTTTAAAAAAACCGATTGGCGATTAAATATACACTGATGGCAAAAGTACTTCTCTTGTTCCTCAACAGATAGTACTGTTTTCAGTACTCCAGTATGGTGATTGTTTATAGTTTAAATATTTATAAATTATGATTTAAAAAAATCTTCTTTAGATTAAGATTAATATACTTGTTTTTTTACTTCACTAAATGTACGTGCTTGTATTTTCAATTTTAAATTTCTCTTTCTGTTCTGAATTATGTAACAAAACTTTACTTGTAAAATAAAATCTCCATTATTTTGTTTCTACAATGTTTGCAGGTATGTTATATTGAGAATTTAATGTAATAAATATGTGTATCCTGGCAAAGTCTGCTGATTTGCAGCCTGGAAATCTTAGGATCATATGAATTGTTTTATGTACTATTAGTTTTGATAAAATTAATAAAGCGTTACTAAGTACATTTGTAATGTTATTTTTAATTGATTATTAAAATATGAACTTATTTTTCTGTGTGCTAAGAATAATTTGTACTGAACTTTCCGTACTGTGTACTACTTCAATGACAAGAGGAGATTCCTGATTTTGTTAGGGGAAAAAGGAAGCCCGTTTTACTTCAGAATAGCCTGGTACTAACAATCGCTAGTGTTAAGGTCTGTAGATTTTCCAGGCATGTGTTATTACTAATTTAAAAAGTAAACAAATAAAATAATACTAAAATCACTTATTTGTCCAAATCAATAATTGATGGATATTAAGTTCTTTCTACCAAGTTGGGAAAGTAATCTTTATGTTGAAATATATCAAAACAAGAAGCAATGTAAAAGGCAGAAATGAAAAATAGTTTGTATGAGCAAAAGCATTTATATTACTAAAACAAATGTATGTTTATTCCATTTCTCGTATTTACATTACTTACTAGTTTGATATCTCATATGAAGGCTAAACACCTCAAGATTTATTTTTGAGAATAAACAATCTTATATAGTGATGAAAAGAGAAATATCTTATATTTAGATTTTTTTCCATCTGCATTTACAATGATGCTGCATGACTGTAACTAGATTAAGTGTGCAGCATTGTTTGTTGTACTAACTGCACAGTTTTTAAGAATATACAGTAGAGCCCTGTTTATCTATGAAATTGGGTGGCAAAGGCAGTGTAGATAACAAAAATCGTGGATTATCCAAAAAAGGGGGAAACGCAAATAATTTTAAAATGTATTTATACTTACATATGTACAGGGTATTCCAAAATTATCTTTACATCACCTGGCTTGAAATTGATTACAGACTGGAAGTGCTTAGGGCCACCAATGGTGCGCATGTTGAAGTGTACTAAACAAAACTTTATTAGTTGTAGTAATGCATGCAAAAGTCAGAATATAAATATCTTGTTTATTTTCGAAGTTATGAATTTTTGAAGTTGTAAAGAGAATTTTGGAACACCCTGTATATTCTAAACACTGAACATAAATCTTTGCTCTACGTCTAAATCTTATATTTAGATTTTTTTCCATCTGTGTTTACAATAATGCTGCATGACTGTAACTACATTAAGTGTGCAGCATTGTTTGTTGTACTAACAGCACAGTTTTTAAGAATATACAGTAGAGCCCTGTTTATCTTTGAAATTGGGTGGCAAAGGCAGTGTAGATAACAAAAATCGTGGATAATCCAAAAAAGGGGGAAACACAAATAATTTTAAAATGTATTTATACTTACATATATATATTCTAAACACTGAACATAAATCTTTGCTCTAAGTCTAAATCACTGAAACTACCGAATTGCAACAAAACAAAAAATAGTGGAGTGTTCGAACATAAAAGTGTTCTGTTACAGGTTTTTAAAAATCCAGTAGCTTATTTTTGCTTCCTGTTTTAAGAGCATATTTTTTTTAATTCAAAATTTAGTACTTTCTTTAACACAAGCTTCTCTGCTTGCTTGTAAATAATTTGTACTGTTACTAATCCACTTATGGCTAATCAGGACTCTACTGTATTTATCCTTTCACTCAGAGCCATTCTTAGAATTATTTACTTTTGAAATTATTTAATAAAGATAGTATCAATAATATATGACTATTAAAAATATATATATTTTATCATTTTTATTCATTTAGACATTCCATTAGTGCCTCGATTAAGTGGTGGACGAACTAAGGAGCCAAACTTTGTTGTCCATTGGTTAAATAATAAGGAAATGGCATTCACTCATGCTGCTGAGCATCTACTGCAAGATGTTAGTGATAAAGTTTTACAATTGCAACGAAAAAATGATCTGTCTCATGCAGAACAAGAGAATGATAAAGTTGAAAATGGATGTGAGTTATAGAAAAAGTCCTTTAAATTGTTTCAAATTTATGAAGAGTATATATCTTCTGTGTCATTCACTACCTTTAAAAGATTTAGAATTTTTAGTTATAATTTGCATATTTTTATTTCTTCTTTAATGCCTTTGTGTGTGTTATATTTTCACTTGTAAAGAATTTATTTTGGTTCAGATGTTGTATTTTATAAAAATAGTAAGGTATATCTCAGCTCTTAATTTTTTTCTCTCTCAAAACAAGATTTTAAATATTTAGTTTATATTGTCACTAATTAACATTTCAAATGTATCTGTAAAAGTTTTGCTTTAGACATTGCCAAGTTATAATTTATGTAGTCTATTTCAATGAAAATTTATTATCTGTGTTCATTCTGATGAATAAATATGTAAAATGATTTATACTGTTATAAAATATTAATATTAACACTAATTGACTGAAAAAGCAATATAAGATCAAAGTTTTAAATGAAAGCAAATTCAACATTATTATTAAAAAAAATAAATTACACAATGTTGCTATGCAACATGGTAGAAAACAAGCACTCTAAGACATGCTATATTTGCCTTACACTATGCTCAAAACTTATTACTTACAAAAGCTTAAAACTACTTTTTTTTAAAGTTTTGGATTTTTTAAATGAGTCACTGTTTGTCCATGGCTGACAGGCTTTGTTGTATTAACCTTTATGACTGGTACAACGTGTGGACCACATGTGATAGTGTGACATGGTATACAGTAAGCAAAGGGTTAATAAAGTTTGAGGTATTTAAAAAAAAATTTTATTTTTGAATTTTGGGATAGATTGATTCGTAACACTGTGTCTGCAACATCATAACATTTTCTATGCCAAACTCACAAAGTTTTAGCTCTCAAAAATGAATTTTCGAATTTTTATTGCTACACAAGATAAATAGTTCATTTGATTTCAAAATAGCTCTAGTAGACAATATTTTCCTATTTCGTATTGTTTCGTGTAAAATTGCAGTATAAATTTTTAATAAGAATTAATTGCATCTGATTCATGACATAATTTAAATTTCAGTCAAGCCAGTCTCCTTGGATCGAAAAGTCAGCCATCCCAAGTCAGAATCGACAGAAAACATTAATGAGCCGTTGGGTAGTAAAGTTAGCTCCCCATCTGCATCGTCTTCTACTTCAATTGCAACAGATACATCTATTTCTCAAGCTCAGGTATATTTATTAATTAAGTTTATATCTTCAATACGAAGTTATTTAAGAGTAATTCATTTAGGACAGTTAGTTCTGAATGTTACGCTGCTTTCATAGCTTTATTTTAAATATGCCAAAAAGGGTTTTTTAATTTTGTTAAACTCTATTACTGCTTTATTTTTTTTTAATAAACTAAGCGGTTTTTTGATATGATTTTTATTTTATTGAAAAAGAAAAGTTAGGAACTTGGTAACTCTTTCAAAAAAAAAAAAAAAAAAAAGAAACAACCATTCCTAGAATAGTTGTTTTTCAAAAATTAAACATCAGAGAGGGGAGAGGAAAAGTGATAATTCATATATTTGTATTTTAGAGATAGATTTTCCTGCTGGTCATACTGCAAAGATGTGTAACTTATGAAAAAAAAACAGTTGTGTTGCTGTTTTTCAGTTGAGACTCATTCTATATCAAATATTTATACTTATATGGTGTATAAATAATTGATATAGAATGACTATACTATAGCAAATGGTATATACTCTATCAGATATTTATACATCAAAATAACAAATATTTGTTCAAATATGGTGACACTTCCAAAAAGCAACCATTTCTAGAATAGTTGTTTTTCAAAAATTGAAGATCAGGGAAAGGGGGATTAAAAGTGATAACCTATATATTTGTAGTTTATCGATAGATTTTCCTGCTGATCAAACTGCAAAGATGCATGGCTTATGAAAAGAACCAGTATTGTGTTGCTATTTTTTAACAGACGCTCACACTACTAAAGCAGAATGAAAGCCCTGGTTGGATATAATTATTTATAGTCAAAAAGTGAAATTTTAATAAAATGTTGGTTATCTTTTTTTATTCCACACTTCTTAAATTGTGTTATTTTTTGCACTTTAAAACCATATTTCATATTTTAAATATTTTTGAACGAAATAAAGCATTTTAATATATATCCTATTGAAAAGAACCAATCCAGCTTTCTTAATTCAGTTTACCTATGTCTTTTGGTAGTTTACTATCACCAAAACACAACTATTTACTGTTAGGAAATAACTGGGGTGTATATCTTTTATTGCAATTTTACTTTATAATTGTGAATTTTTCATATGCATTTAATCTATCTGCCATTAATAAAGCTTTCAAACACTATTTTAAGTTTCTCATCAAAGCTTAATAGCCTCAAATTTTTGCCTTACAAGGAGTCATTACTGATCTCAAATCATTTCACTATTGAAAAAAATTGAAACATCTAATCTCTTACAACTTTTATTGTATTTAATTGTTTTAAATCTTAGACCATAAACAGCAAGATGCATGCATCCTTTGAAATGTAATATTAAATTTCACAATGAGGTATTACAAAATTTTTAAATTTCTTTAACATTGTATCTCTTATGACCAGGATAGCCTAATTGGCTATGCCCTGGACTCACATTTGTGAGAATGGGAGCTCGAATCCAGCTGGCCGAAAATTCCCTGTTTAGTAAATTTTGACTGGTGCACATTAAATCTGTCGGATCACGAAGTACTCCATGTTTCCATAAGAAATCAAAACCTCTGGGGGTACTGAATTGGAGATTGATCATTCTCTGTTTCAGATCAAAATTACGATCAGTGGATGAATGTATGAGAATGATTCCGCACCATAAAAGGGTGTGATGTATGGGTGTGGCAGAAGTCGAGTTCTTGGCCTTAGATAACGTCACTAGAAAACAAGAACAATCACACGCCTTCTGCTTTAATGGCCAACGACAACAACATTATATCGCTTATTCTGAGCTCAGTAGAAACTATATTAGTGCTTATAACTACTTATCTATAGATATCAATATTTTTGATGATTAAAGAAATAAATAGTACTTGTTACCATTTGTTGTTAGGAGATCTACCTTTTTGAGTCTTTTGATCAGGATTTGAGCTAGTATTAAATTTAAAAGTCATCATTATGTCTTAAAAAATGATATTCTAAGAGTGAAAACATGCATCCAAATTTTGTAATTTTCACAGCTATGTGTTCATGAATGTTAGTAAATAATAATGTTATTTTATTTTAGAGTTATTCTGGAGACTTTATAGATAGAAAAATCGAAAAGTTACTTAGAGACTGGCATAGGTCTCCAGATTTACTATTCAGTGTTTACCCTGTAGATGGCAGTTTTTTGGTGTGGTGAGTATTACTTCTTATAATGATAGTCTCCTTAGTCTCATATTTGAGGAAACTTGCAGCAGGAAATAAACTAATCCAATTTCCGGACATGACAACTTATTTTGGTATAACTTACTATAAATGTCTCTCCTCTCTATTTTTTTTTTTTTTAACTATCATAAGAATTCAGGGTAAGTAGCATTTTTAAAAAAGTGCTTAAAGGTGCTTTTTAATTGACGTTTTTTAAAAGCCCTTAAAGGTGCTTTTTTTATTTGGGATTTGTAAAAAGAGCTTAATTTTCTAGTTTTTAAAAAGAAATTTTAATTATTGCACAAATCCTAATTATGATTTTTTTTTTGGAAAGTGATTAAAAATGTTTTTGGAGTTCTTAAAAAGTACTTAAAAGTTCTTATTTTTTGTTGAAAAATCTGTCTACACACCCTGGAATCGCTATTTTAAACATTATTATTTATAATTTTATAGATTTAAAACAAAAACCTGTAAATTCAAGTCAAATGCATAAGTTTTCGATCCAACATCATTTGTTCCAAAATGTTTATGAACCATATAAAACCTGTGGTTAAGTAAATTAAGAAAAATTTAAATTAAAAAGAATAGGCCATAGAAGGAAATGGTATTTAATTAGAGAGAACACTTTTTCTAAAGTCAACATAAGATGAAAACATTTCCTGTTTCACTGAAATTTTTATATTTTAAAACATACATAAAAATTATATTTTACCACAGGGTTATACAAAAATGGAACATCTTTAGAAGCTATGAGCAATATTTAGGAAACGGCATGCTATGAAATGAAAAATGGGAGCTTTTTGGGGACATGTCGACCAGGGGCCTGAGATTTGTCAACCCCTGACTTAGTTTATGTATTGATGTTGTTTGATTGATAATTTTAAACATATATAAAACTAAGGATGTTGTTTTTATTCTGTTCTTAATACCTTTTTAAATAATAGGTTTAATTTATTTAAAAAGTAAATTAAATTAAGCATTATTTATTAACTTCGATGTTCATGTTACTATAAACTTATTGTCTATCAGTAATGTAGTGTTTTCCAAATAAAATTAGAAATTTTCCTTGATGTGTATTGGTTGATTATATTTAATGTACAAATTTATAGTTCTAAAAAACATTTGCTGTATTATAATGATAATGTTTTACTTTTGAAAAATCTAGCTAAATATTTTTTAGAGTTTCATTAGTGTACTTAAACCCTATATCTAAAAAATAAATTAAGCATTATTTATTAACTTTTAAGTGCATGTTACTATAAAAAAATGCAGATAGTTTCAAAGTTCTTGTGATACTCTCTATATGGGTCTCTCTGCATTGCACATTATCAGTCCTCGTTAAAATGTTCTACTGTAAAGTGCTCGACTTCACGAGCAGGTCGTTCATGTTCCAACGCGAGGGAGCCATTCCCTCTGAAGAGGATCAAAATTGTGATGATGTGTTTTCGGTTCATCCTAACGGATGTTTCTTAAATCATCGCCAATAGCCTAGCACTGCCTACCTGTTTATCAACTAGATTTACTGTACAAAAAATATTTACCGAATTATAATATAGCATAATGTTTTACTTTTGAAAAATTCAGCTTAGTATTTTTAGACTTTCATAAGGGTGCATAAAACCATACATTTTAGGTTAGTGGACTGGCTAGATGAGTACAATCCAGGATCCTTTCGACAAGCTCAAGTTAGCTTTGCCTCACGCATTCCAAATGCCATTCCTCTCAGTGATGCAGCTACTATGTCTCATCATATGTATATGTATTCTCCTCACGCAGGGTTAGATCTTCGACTAGCAATAAGCGCAGCTGTCTCTGAACAAATGATTAAAGAAAAGGTGGAGCAGAAGGAAGAGGCAGCAAAGCAAAACGCTGTGCAACAGCAGCCATCCGTGGATTATGTACAGTGGAAACGAAATGTAAATAAGCATCTCTCACAATACTGTGCATTAAGATCCACTACTCCTACAGTATGCATGTTAACTAAACACAGTAATGGAAGCTTAAATTTGTGGCATGTTTCTTTTGCTGATACATCTCAGTATACTCAGGTAATTATCAAAGTTTGTTTGATATTTGTAAAGTTTTTGTGGGATATAAACCAGAATTCTCCGCATATAGTCCGCTCATTACCTATTAAAAAAGTTTTTTACGGAATATAAACAATAACTTTTCATGTATAGTCCTCTGATTAACTATTAAAAAACATGAAAATCGTCACTGCTACTTAATCTGTTATTGTGTATAATCAGATTAAATTATTTTCTGGGCAGACATTGCAAATTTTTTTATTGATTTTTGTCAGCCATAAAAGTGTAAGGGACCAATCACACTGGGTGCGAAAGAATTTGCGTATGTGAACTCAGAAATTCGGACAAGAACCTTATTGGAGAAATATATTTACTTACGAAAAACTTGTAAATAAAATTTCCGATCATATCTCTGAATTCGCATGCAGGTTTTTTTAGCGTTCAGTGTGAATATCCTTTAAACATGATTGCGTGTGTGTTCGTACATTTCTCTGTTGATGCATATTGGATCATGTATGGCATGGATTTGCTCTCATATGGAATAGATTCTACCAATGAGAGGGGGCCTGTGTATTTTTATCGTAAATAGAAGCAGATTTTTGTTTCAAGTAAACCATCATATAATCTGCAGATTATACAGTGGTTTAGATTACCAGATGAAGTTTTTCTCATCAGGTATCTCTGCTCTGTTTGTAGATTGTACGATGCCATGGATAATACACAGAAAATTATGGTGATATTAGACTGTTAAAAATGTCAATTAATGAGTGATTCTAATTTGTAAGAAAAATATGCACCGATTAATTTCAATGAAGTCAAAATGTTACTTTTTTTAAAAATTCTCTGTATAGATACTTTTTTATTGGAAGTTGCAAAGAAAATAACTTTTTATTTTTTTCAACATCCCGCAAAAAATATCCTTCTTTCCCAACATCAGACATTTTAGAAATTGAAATTAATTGTATTCAACCATAATATAGCTAAGCTGAGGTGTAAAACTAGGCCAGCTCTTACAAAAACACTTCAACTCTTTAAAACTGGCATTAAACTTAGTACTCTTTATCTTCAGTTAATTTAAATTTTCCATTTGAATTCGCATATGTGATCCAATCCTTTAATTCTTCAACCATAAAATTATTGTTTTAAATGTTTCTATTTTGATGCAGCTAGTATGGAAAACTATCTAAGAACATTTAAATTTTCTCAATATGGCAATAACTACAATTAATTATCCCAAAAATATTAATCCACAGAAAGTATTGAAATAAAATTCAATACACTTCCTGAGTTTTCATTATAATATATAAAATATACGCATGAAATGTCAATATTTTGTCAGCCAAATGGAATAGGAAATTCACTAAAATCATCTTCCAATTTATTCACAACTTATATATTTGTTGGATTAATATTTTTATGGTTGCATTATTTACTAACTTGTTGCAAGTGAAATGAAGTTTTAAGGATAATGTACTGATTAAACTGTATAAAGTTAATTGCACATAGAAGACATTTATAGGATGTTCGCAAAGATTTTAATGCTTTTGCCACAGGGGTGTGATTAATTATGAAGTTAAGTGAATTTTTTATTTATGTGACAAAAGAATATGTTCTAATGCAGAACATCCTATTTAGGATTATTTGTAGTCTCGTTTTTAGGCAAAATATTGTAATACACAATTGTGGGAGCAAAATCTCATTGATGCAAAATATTACTAAAAATTAATTCATATTTTCATACTGATTTCCACACAAAATCTATTTCCTGACTTTTTTTCCCTGCATTGAATTGTACCATGTATTATAAACCCACTCATTATCAGCAGTTAATTATACTAAATATTTTACTAAGAACTATTAATGATTGTTTTGATTTTTAGTAGGCTTATGTTACAGATTTTAAGTTTGTTAATATTAACAAATAAAATACATTTTTGTTTTATAAAATCAAAACTTAAGAGTGGCATTCCTGTAATGTTATTAAACTTTCTATATTTGAACTCTTATATTAGCAAGCCTTTTTTACACCTTTTAATGAATTGAGTGAAAATTATTTGTATGTTATTAATTTCTTTAAATTTTAATTATAGCCTTTCTCTTTTGTTTTTTTTTCTTGTATTAAATAAGTTTGTTTACATTTAAAAAAAATGTTTTATACTGTTTTAAATTTTCTCTTCATTCTACTATTCTTAAAAGGAACAAGCCGATGTTTTAATTTTATTGAATATCTTTTCTGGTGTTTTTTTTAAATTATAGGCCATTTTATGTTCTTAAATTTATTTCAGTTTATATTGTTAATTTTTTCTTTGGTCATTATTTAGGTATTAAGCATTGGACACTTTAGGCGTGTCTGTGGTCACAGATTTCGTATTAATGACATCACATGCCATCCAGTTCTTCCTCTGTTGTTGACAACGTCCCACCATAATTTGCCTGACAAAAACCAGAATGATTCAGGTGCAGCTAGTCCTACTGTTCCTACTAGTCCTTGTCGCTGTATATCCCAGCCTATGGGATTTCAGTCAGGTTTTTGTAGTGAGCTTATACTTTGGAAAGTGGAGCCAGTTGGTCCACTTTCTAAATCAGGTGGTGTCACCGAATTAGCTAGAATAAATTCACCAGAAACTGCAGCTTTTGCCAATGTAGCTTGGATACCCACACTGTTGCCTAGGTAAAATAAAAACATTACATATTATTTTAGATTTAAGTTTAAAAAAATTTATTAGAATGGTAGATTTAATTAAATTGTTATCTAAAGTATTTTCTTATTCGTATCCAAATTGCGTTTTGGTTTTATCATTCAAGTTCATTTTATAAATTCTTTTAATTAATAAGTCATTCGTTTTGGATTTTGTTTTTTTTGAAGAATTTGTTCTGTTAAGAAGATAGCTTTTATTTAAAATAATTTTACATTTAATTGCTTTAGTTTGTTTGAATGAATTTCTATTGTTTTTATTACTGTAAAGCTGATCTGATAATGTTATGGTAGATTGTATGCTTTAATTTTAGAAGTTTTAGGTTCACAACCCTCACATGTGTGCAATTTATTTTCTCCGAAATATTTTAAATTAATTAATTTTGCTTTTGTTTTAAGAAAAAAATTTTGCATTAATTTATTCAATTAAAAAGTCTTGAGATAATTTTAATATTCATAGTTTAAGAAAATATTTTTCAAAAATATTTTTTTTGAAAAATATTTTCCTTTGAACTGTAAGCACATCTATTAAACTAATTTTTGTTACATGGATTATAAATTTTTTTTTTAATGAGAATAAAGAAACAGTAACTAATTGTGCACATTCAAATTGTATGTAGTTGCTGAAACTTATTTTTTGGCAAACATGCATAAAGTTGAATTTGAAACTTGTGAGTGCTTTAAATATTGAAAAGTTGGAATTTTAATTTAAAACGATACATGCTTTTTACTATTTTTAGATGCCTAGTTTTATTTTCATTTTCAAAATAAATTCTACAATATATTAATTTCATTTCTAAAATCCCAAATGAATTACATTTGATTTCTCTATAAAACTGACAGAAGTTTCTTATTCATGTGTATTTTCTGTAAAGCTAAAATATTTGATAATTATAGTTTAATTTTAATTAGTCTCAAGTGAGGAAATTTTTACGATGCTTTTTTTAAAAATTGATTTGGATTTTCTTCTTAACTGAGAGTATGGGATAATTTTCTTTATCATTTATTTCTTTTCGATTGTTTTTTTCTCTACAGTACTACTCAAGGAAGTATTTCTAACTCACCAAGTGCTTGTTTTGTGGCTTCAGATGGCCATCAACTAAGAATATACCAAGCTGTAATTGATGCTCGGAATCTACTAGCAGAAATTTCTAATTCCTCCCGTCGAAACAATACACAAGTAAGTAATCTCTATTAAAATAATTTTTAGAGCTCTATTTAAAAAAAAAAAAAAAATAACTGTTCCTAGAAATGCAGCATTACAAGAATGCATATTTTGTCAACTTTGAAAAACATTTAAAAATGAAGAATATGAGATGTATTACCTAATATTAGATCCTTAATTAAAAATAACAATTAAAGAAATTTGGAACAAACCAATTAGGTATTGAATAACCAAAAGTTTGTTGTAATGAAAGTTTGTTGTTTGTTGCGTTTTCAAGATTTTAGCCAAATTTGTGTAATATTAATTAATTTACTGTTTTAATAAGATCGTAAGGTTCTAAACTGCGTGTTAAATGTTGTTAATTTACTATCTTTTATAAGTAAAGATTTTTTTTTAGTGACATGTATCATGTATATTTATTTCAGGATATGAGCCAAAGTACTAGTACCTCATCTGGATTAGGTTATAGGCACAGTACATTACAAGATGCTTTTAAAATTGTGAGTGAACAGTCAACTTCAAGACCTGGTTGTGTTATTGAGCTGGACTCAATATCTGATGCGACTCATGTGAGTTTTATATAAATATATTTTTTTAAAGTTAATTGAGGAGTTTATTGCATTTTATACTTACATGAAGTTAAATTTGAAACTATTTCTGGAATTTATCCAATAGATTTCTGACTTTGTCATTTTTAGAAAGTCAAGATGTTACCATAACACTTTTTGCAAAAATAGCAAATATTAATCTTAATCATTTACCTATATTTTGACATAAATAAAATAAAAATAAGCAAGTTTTTAATTTCTAGTCTCTGAATTGTTAGTTAAAGAGTAATATTGGTTTTATAATAGTTACTTCCATGCAAAAAAAAATATTTTTTAAACCTCTACAAAGGTTGCAGTTAAGAAAATTTAATCGCTGGTCCAAAGGATGAGTAACTAAGAGATATAACTAATCAATACACAGTTTTGCTGGTCTGTTTTTATGTCTCTATTAGATTTTTTTTTGTTACATGATTTAAGTGAAAAATCATAAAACAGAGCATGTGTAACACAATTATGAAGTTTGCTATTACTTTGAAAACACAAACCAAAACAAGAAATTCAAAATAGAAAAACTGAAACAGCATACCATCCCATTTACCTCAATTGTTGATTAAGGAGATCACTCATAATTTATTTTATGGCAGAGTTAAATTTTAGTGATCCTGGTCCAATGGACCTTCGTTAATTTTGAACTTTAATCTAATATTTCACATCATATTAAAAACTTTGAAAGGAAAATTATGTTTCATACACATTATGAAATAATGCAGTTTTCTACTATTTCTATATTTATCTATATTTATTTCTATATTGCAGTTTTCTATATTTATAACTTTTATAGGATTGGCAAAACACTCAGCTGTTACATGTGTTTCAAGAGCAGTTACTTTCCAGCTGTCCCATGAGACGAAATCGTATGGCTGCGAGTAGTATAAGCTTTGTTCAACCAGATTTGCAAGCCATTGTAGATCTTAGACATAATTCTAATTTTGAGGAGCCTTTCTATCTAGTCATTTTAGAGAAACAAGACAACAGATCTGTAATACATATGTGGAAAATTGTAATTGCTTCTCCATTTGCTGCTGAAGGTCATTATTTTTGTATGAAATAGCTTTCTTTAAAAGTCAAATGCTTTAAAATGCTTAACCCTTTGACACAGATGGGATGCTGGGTTTCCTTTTATATATATTTTTCTAATGCTCTTAACTACAAGCAAAAATATGTTTTAATATTTTTTAATTATTAAAAGTCTAATAGTAACTAAAAATTATTGGAAGATCATTTATTAAGACGATTATTGTTAGATGAGTTGTTAGATTATTGGAATTATATTTGTATTAAAATATGAAATCCTAAAAAAAAACAGAAGTTTGAAATTTTTTTTTTCCTGTTCATATTCAAAATTTTATCAATAATTGATTTTGTAAATTCAAGAAATTTCAATGATGAATTCCTGTTTCTCATAGATCTAAATAAGTAAAAATTTGAAAAATTATTGTTTGGAAGTGAGCCATGTTTGTAAAAATTTACCTTTAATGCAAAAAGCGACACTGGTATTAAATGCGGCATTTCATAAAAATTTTTTTTAAATGGTAAATATAATATTTTTACTTATTTTGACCTAAATTAATACAAAATGTTGAAAAAGTATGAAAATGAAAATTCTGCATCAAAGGGTTAAAGGACCTTCTTATATTATGTTAGTTAGAAAATCTGTTAATTATAATGGTCATGCTTCTTTAAATTTTTTTTAAAAATGTTATTTTTTTATTTTTTTTTTTTTTAAATGTGCTGTAATAGGTGTTCGCTAATTATTTTCGATATTAAAATTTTTTTCCGTTCATATTCAAAATTTTATCAATAATTGATTTTTTAAATTAATAAATTTCAATGACGTATTACTGTTTCTCATAAATCTAAATAGCTGCAAATAAGTGCAAATTTGAAAAATTATTGTTTGGAAGTGAGCCACGTATATAAAATTTTACCTTTAATCACTTATTTTAACCTAAATTAATACAAAATGATGAAAAAGTATGAAACTGAAAATTCTGCTTCAAAGGGTTAAGAGAGCTTTTTGCATGTTAAAATATGTTATCTTTTTTTCTATTAATTTCTTTAAATTTTTTTAAAAATGTTTTTTTTAAATGTATAGCAATAAGAGGTATTCGCTAATTATTTTATCTTTAATATCTAGATCAAGATCCCAATAACTTTGTTTACATGGCTGATAGTAATTTAGTTCAAGAAAGTGATCACTCTAATCAATCATCTAGAAGCCAAACACCTGAGCCAGCACATGATGGCTCTCAAGCATTTTCTCAGGCATCTCCACTTCGAATAACTACAGTAAAAGTATGAATTTTCCTGTAATAAATTAAGTTATGAATAGTGCTTGATATATATTGACTAAATTATCGAAACGTTAAAAAAAAATTAACTAAATTAGGGAGTGGTTATTTGATAGTTCAAGTTTTCTATTTTATGATTTTCTCTATTGGCAATATTGTCCTTTCCTGAACTGAGGTTATAAATAAAATACAATTTATATTTTCCTTTCGTGTCATTAGGTTAAAAAAATAATCCTCCGAAAGAGTATGTTCATTACATTGTGCATACTAAATCAATGCTAAGCTATTTGCATAAATGCATAAAAAATATCCCTATTTCTGGAAATTATGCTCCATACTAGTTCTCTTTATCTGCTTGATATTATCATATTTGAGATTAAAAAATAAAACTCGACATAACTATTGAAATTATATTGCGACATATTTATTCATTTAGTTCACTTTTATTTGAAAGAGGTATTTTTTTAATCTATCAGTAACTCGTCTCTACATTTTATTTGAATAAAACCTTACCCATATCCTTCTACATTTTGCTTTTTTAACTTATTTAACCAATTATTTTTAATGATTATTTCTCGTTTGTTATGTCTTAAGCTTTCCATTTCATCTTTGGCTAATAATTCTCTTTAAAATACAAAATTAATCACCAACCCGAACTAAAGATAGTCAACACATTGCCGTTTGGAATTGTTAGAACATACAAATTTTCGAGATTCATTTTAAACAACTTCCAGAAATTTTTCTTCAAGCTTCGAATTTATTATTCTGTGTTACATTTTCAAAATCTCAATATTTTTACCTTCATTCGAAAATGAAGAGGCCTATTTGTCATATTTTTATAAATTTATACTTAAATAAAATTTGTACGCATCACGGCAGCTTCATCATAGCCAAAATATAAAACCATAAATGGAAACTTTTTTTTAATTTTAAAATTGGAATTTTTAAAATTATGAATAATTATAAATGAGAAAACTAATGTTATATCTCAATTGTATTTAGTTTGTTTTAAAGGTTCTAGAACTGATGGATGAACTATTGTAAATGATAATTTAACAGATATGTGTTAACAAATTATATGATTATTTATTTAACAATATTTTTGTTAAAAAAATATTTTCAGGTTTGCACTCAAGTAATGCCTTTGCCAGACGATGTTGAGATTGTCCATGCTAGTCCTGCTGCTGGCCATTTAAGCTCATCAAATATTTATCCGGCTTGTTTTGCTCCATATCTCATATGCACTGCTTGTTCTGATTATAATGTTCGGTAAGTATCACAGTATTTTTTGGAGATGTTTGAATGTTGGGTGTTTTCTAATCTTATAAGTATAATTGTAAATTACTCTCGCTTCTTATTAGTTAGTATTCATTTGAGCTATAAGAAACAGAGTATTAAACCTGATACTAAATGTTTATCTTGAAAGATTTTTCCCCCGGTAAAACATGGGTCCCGCTATTTTAAGGTGCCCCTGTGATTTTGTATCAGACTTAGTTAATATCACCATTTGATAAGTTATTCTGCAATTCAGTTTACTTTTGATGTAATATAGCACACTCTGGTTCCTTTTTGCTTTAATTCCAGATTAAGATCACGTGATACAAAATGATACACCACCCTTCAACTTTTGCACTTTTATTTTTAGAAATGGATTTGTTATTATAATCGTGTTATGTTACTGGTTGTTAAATCTTGTTATGCTTGAATAAAAAAAGTACATTACTTAGTGTTCATAAAACAAGTACTTACGGTATTACTAGTTAATAATAATTTTTGAATTTGCTAGTTAATAATTTTATTAGTTGTTGCCATATCTGGTCACTTTATATTTTTGAATTGACAGTTATTAGATACCAATTATTAGGTTTTGGATTTTTAGACCTTCTATTAATTTTTCTGTTAAATTGTTTTTTTTTTTTTTAATATACATTATATGTTACCCTTTCTGGTGACTTAACATGACTAAATTGATCAAAATATGTTACTGAGGTTCAACACGCCAAAATATAGGTAAACTAATGATGCCTAGTATTATTCTGTACTGAAAATGAGGCTAATTATTGCAGCTAACATGTGATTGCTAAGGCTACCAAATCCATGCCATTTACCTGATGAATTGGCACTTAGTGTACAATTTCAACTTTTTCAATTTTTTGTTGACTATATTTAGGTTTATGGAAATGCATTTTAAAAATGTTACTTTACGCAAAATAAGTAAATGATTTAAAGCAACTTTCTTTCTTCTAATTTGGTGATATCACCCCCATATGCCATAGAAACTGCCAGCATTGAATTTATTTGTGTTTACCATAAGAAACTAAAGATGAATAATTATTAAAAATGTGCAATGAATTCTTAGTTAAACTCATTTTTAATAAAATGGAGCTGCAAACTAGCAGAAGTAACGAATGTTATTTTTTGAAAAATTGAAAAAAGAGATTTTTTTTAAAAAAATTGATAAGTCTTCTAGATTTTAAATTTCAACAGTGTATAATGCTATCTTATGATAAAAACTTTTTTTCTCAATCATTCTACTTAAAGGACTACTGAAGTAGAATGTCTTTTTTACACACTCCGCACTTTATTTTGTTTAGGTTTTGGAAGTGTGAAATCACTGATGTGGAAGGTAGTGATACGCCAGATTATTCGTGGGTTGAATGGGAAATGATGCTTAATAAATCTTCTAGTTCTGTTAGAGTCCCAGGTGAGCTTCTCTGAATGTTCTAAACCAAATATGTCAGATTTTTTTTTAAAATTTTGTCTTTTATTTTTCTGTTTTATAGTTTAGTTATAAGCTAGTATAAAATTTTCATCTTTTGCTTTGGTGAAAACTGTATTTGAGAAAAGTTTGTAACTTTTCAAGTAAAAACTTGTAACTTTTTTAAGTGATATTCATATTGATGTTTAAGCTTCAGCAAAATGTAGAAAGATACAAAAAATAAGAAGGTACTCATCATGTGTATTAATAGAATAGTGTTCTAATTTTTATCTCTATTTTCTAAAAACTATAATTTGTAATTCTGTTGGTAACAGGGCTCTTTTTATTTTCTGACGTATTTATTTATATACCTATATAATTTTTTTTCCATGTACTATCTTAATTTTTAGATATCAGTTTTTGTGCGTTGATTTGGAAGTAAATCTACAAGGGCTATGTATTCATTTATTAAAAAGACCTAAATAGTTACTCAGTCATTATCTGTTTTAAAAAAGATATCAGTTGTAAAAAACATGTGACTTAAACTTTGGTGTTGTTAGCTGCTCTTCCATTAGCCCTTTATTTGCCCTAAACTGTGATTATAGTTATTACTTAATTTATCTGTCTTTAAAGGCCTAAAGTATAACCCTAATAAGCTTTATAGATTTTGTACTTCATGCAGTAATAAATATGAAGATTTAATTTTCTATTAAGTAATGCAATTATTTTTTATTTATTTATTTTTTAAAAACTTTTTTTTCAAAAAGCAAACAGTGCAAAAATTGCATGGTTATTCACACCATTTTGGCCCAACTAAATTAATAACTAATTTTTAGGTTATTTATATTCTTTTGATTTGTGACAGAGACAAAATTTACAAGGGCAGCAGTATTCTTTTCAAAATTCTTAAGTTGGTATTTATTTTCTGATTAATGTGTCGGATTTTAATCATTTAAAGTCACAATTTATTGATACTCAATATGAGTTAGAGCAGAGAGCAACCATATGACTGTAAAGAAGTAAATTATGTAAATTATTAGTTTGAAATATAAGTATTTATAACAAAAATTCAATATTTTTCTCTTTCATTGTGTTTTAAGCTTTTTTTCCTTGTAAAATGTAACTAAAGTTGCTGGTATGCTCTTATAGTAAATCACTTGCATCTAAAATGTTTACTATTATTTAATAAATATAAATTTTTCTTAGAGAAATGAAATCAGCATGGTGTAACATGTTTCTTGATTTATATATTCTTTTATAAAGAAAACAAGTTAATTTAGTATGTTTCATTCTCCTAATGGTGTTACTCCATTAATTCTTTTATAGACATTTTCGGTATTTGGTTGGTGCAGAGTGATTTATGATCAAAGTTAGATCAATCTCTGTAAAAGAGAGAAAACATATCTAAGATTCATGAAGTCTGTTAGAGTATTTTACTTAAAACATATACTTCAGTTTACCAAAAAGTTTAAACTTTATTAATTTTTTTCCTGATATAGGTCATCCTTTATATGTGAGCTGTGCTTATAGTGGTCGAATGGCCTGTGCATTCAAGCATGGAAAGTCCTTCTCTAGACACAATTCTCCAAATCCTGAAAAAAGATATGTAAATATTGGCGTATCGATTTTTGAATGTGAATCAACTGGAGGATCTGAATGGGTATTAGAGGACACCATCAATTTAAGAAACATTAGCTTACCTCTCCCAAAGCTGAATTTAAATTTAGACTCATTAGTAGAATCATCTCAAAGAAATAAAAGAACTGCAGACACTCTTTTACAAAAACTCTCGACAGAAGAAACTGCGAATGAGCGTTTGCCTTTACAGAGACTCTTATCTGTACCTAGCTATGCAACACTGCAGACTTTGAGACAAGCTATTGCTGAGAAAGGAAATCAAGATCTTCTTGCTCCTAAGTCAATTGTTCAAATGGACTGGGTATCAGCAGAAGATGGTTCTCATATACTTACTGTAGCTATTGGATCTAAAGTAATTGTAGAAATATTTTTATCTCATATGACCTATAATTTTAGGTAATAAATTTTATAGAACTTTTATTTTTCTGTGTAATATTCAGTCCTTATTCAGCTAATTTTTCATATAACCTATGATTTTCTTAATAATCTAAGGCAGAGCCCTAATGGCTCAGGGGGTAGAGCGTTAGCCTCCCAATGCAGTGAGCTGGGTGCAAATCTCAGCCATGGCTGGTTGATTCGAATTACCCACCAGGCTCGCTCCGACCACACTGCTGACGTAAAATATCCACTGTGGTAAACGGATTATGGGTTAGAGTCTTCTTGCCGTCAGGCTAACTGTGCTAGGTTCTTGTAGTTTTCCTCTCCATGCAATGTGAATGTGGGTTAGCCCCATTAAAAAGTTTCAACACCGAGGCAAATTTCTCCCAATACTTGATCCAGGAGTTACCTTGTCTTCTGGATTGGGTTCAAAACTACAAGGTTATGGAGTTGAGCATTTGTAGTCTAAAACCCAAAATTGGGTCGGTTGTTCAACATTGGTTATGAAATAAAATATAAAAAATTGTCTAGGAGTAAAAAGTTACTTAAAATTTTTATGAGCATTATTTATCCTTCAGCTAATTTCTCTAGTAATTTACGGCAATTAGTTTCTTCTTGAATTTTTTTTTATGAGCAATATTTGCGTTTATTCAGCTAATTTTCCATATCTATTGTGTTCTTTGTAATTTAAATCAAAAATTTACTTTTAATTTTTATTTTTATGAGCAATATTTAACGTTTACTAAGCTAATTTTCTGCAATTTTTGTTTTAAAGTAACTTTAATACTCACCCTATTTAGTTAATTTTATGTACACTTAACCCTAAACAGACATTCTTCCATTTAAGTAGGTATTTTGCATTTACGAAAATCTAGGTAAAAATCGTTACAACACAAAATAAGTACTCTTTATTTAAAATTAAGTTTTTGAGAAATAGAATTTTTTAAAAATAAATGAAGGAGAAAACTATTTGGATTTTATTACATCAACTACCTTGTTTTTCTTAGATCCTTTAAAAAATTGACTTTTAGCAATGATTTAAAAAATCAAATTAAAAGTCTTTAAAGTTATTTAATATGGTGATTGATGTAGCAAGCTGAAAACATTATTTTGATATTTGCATATTTTATATTTCAATTTTAAATTTTTTTTCTTTCTTTTTTTTCTTCTTTTTTGTTGTTGTAGATTCTACTATTTGCTCCTGTATCGAATGATATTGCACAAGCTAATGTGCAAGCAATGAAAGCATCTAAGTCTGCAAGTCGTCCACTGTTAAAGCAAGCCTCATCAATGGTTTTGCCTCTGTCTTGTAATGATGAAATAAGGTGGATGCGAATTAGAAGCACACCATTAAAAACAGCTGATTCTTTACTTCCAATACCAATGCAACTATCTTGGGTTCGTCATGGTATTTTAGTTGTAGGAATGGATAGTGAAATGCACATATATTCTCAATGGCGAGTTCCAGCTGAAGGTAATAACAGCCAAATAATTTATTTTATATCATTGAGTTAAAAGATAAAGAATAAGTTTAATGCGCTAATCACCATAATTACCTGTATACTGAGGAGACGTATTGGTTCAAGGGATAGAGCGCTTGTCTCTCAATGAGGTGAGTCCCAGCGATGGCTGGTTGATTTGAATTCTGCACCCAGCTTGCACCGACCGCATTAAGGAGGTAAAATATCCTCAGTGGTCCACAGAGCCCCTTTGGCTCCATGCTAACCGTGTGAGGTTTTCATGGTTTTCCTCTCCATGTAACGCAAACGCAGATTAGTTCCATCAAAAAGCCCTCACCGAAGGCGAATGTTTCCCAATATTTGATCCAGGAGTTCCCTTGTCTTCTGGATTTGGTTCAAAATTACAAGGCCACAGAGCTGAATATTAGTAGTCATAAACTCAAAATTGGTTTGACTTTTTAGTGACAGTTATAAAATAAAATATTTATTGAGTATTGAATAAACGTAAAGCTAATTATATATATATATGCATCTATACATAATTATTTATAATATGTATTTAATTATGAAAATTAGTGTTGCAATTGAGTATTGCAAATAACAGAAATCAACTGTATAATTCTGAATTTAAGCCCGTTCGTGTATAAACTGAAGAGTACGCTTTTTATTTGGAAATTCACCCAAAATTCTAGACTCGACCATAAGCCAAAATAAAGCATGTTACTCTTGGAAATAAAAATGTTCTTACATACTCTTGTGTACAAATGTACTCTTATAGTAACGATTGCATAATGGGTAAAAGAAGCATGGACCTTTTGAATTTATAATTAGAAGATTAAAAAATAATATTTCTTTCTAATTGTTCTTTTTATGTGTTTCTTTTTAAATTTTTATAGTTAGGATTCAGTTTTGAACTATTTTATATATTTATGTGTTCTGTATGTACATCTCATGATATTTACTGATTATCACTAATGCTCGACAGAAGAAGAAGTATTTCTTATGCAAATATCCTCCTAAAATTTTTCAAAGTTTGTAAATATGTTATGTCAATTCCTTTCTTTAGCTTCTTAAAATTTCTTAAATATTCTCAACTTATATAAGGTATTTGTAAGTAGAAAATCTATGTTCAAATCTTTTAAATTGTCAGCTATTAAGTTTCATTTTCTCGATATTTTTAAGACACACTCCGCTTCTATAAACAGAATGGTAATAGACCAAATTATAATTTTTTTATTAAGTCTTGACAGTGTGTTGTAATACTTAATAATTCATACCTGAATGGTATTATAAAAACATATTGCTAGAGTGTTTGTTCTTAAATTATTGCTTTAGACTGATTACAGTTATAATTACTGCAGCAATTGTTTTTGCTATTTCTTGTGTACGAATTTTTTGCAGACATTCATTAATTCTCACACATTCATGATGATTTAATTCATCTGCTAATGTTCCATACTAAAACATATTTATAATATCTCTGCAGTACTTAATAAATTTAATAATATAACTAAATTTGTTAAATAACAATCTGATTATATAATTTCAACTTCTTTCCTATATCAGAAAGTGCTACTGGGTGGTAAAAAATATTAATGTGAAAATAAAAGTTTTTACATTTTTATCTCATTATAAAAAATAAAAAAACTCTTGAATGTATTTTTGTGGTGATTTCTAGCTTGTAAAATACCATGTGCACATTATGTAAATGGATAGAAAAAAATATTGCTTTATTGATTATGAAAAGTTTATTTTTTGTGTGAGTAATTTTAACAGAGATATCTTTCACTCTTTTTTACTTATATTGGGAATTGTTATTTTTGATATTTTGCTTGTGACAGATGATAAAAATTTTTGGCTTATTTTGTTTTAATCATTAATATTTTTATGTACTGAAAGTAAATTGCTAATTTCCAAATTCTAATTTTTAAGTTTTTGTATGATTTGCATTATTTATATGGTATTTAAATTGTCTTATTCTAACATAAATTTATGAGATTTTTTTTTTACTTAATTTTTTATGTGTGGCTTTTTATTATGTTTGTTAGTGCTGGCTAATGCATTCTGTAAGTGGATTCATTATTCTTCTCTAAAAGCACTTTTTTTTTAGCTGCTGGGCAAAAAACTGCTCCTGAGAAAGATGAGCCTTTAGTTGATGATCGCAAACTTACTGAAGAGGAGCTTCTCGCCAGAGCACAAGAATCATCCCAATTGAGGATACCAACGGCATCTGGTACCCTTTCTCGATCAACTTCTAGCTCTGTTTTGAGTACAGCAGCTGAAACCAAAAGAAAGAAATCTGAACAGGCCACTAATAAACAACAAAGGTAATATTTCTTTCTCTAAAAGGACAATTTTATATAAAATTTTAAAGTTTTAAGTATTATTTCAGCTTTTAAAAAAAAATTCTTTGGTCTTTGGTGAGTTAGCAGCTGTTTCATAAATAATTTTGAAAGTTTCATTACAACTCTTGGGAGAAAAACCTATTAAAGGGGTGGCCATAGACCAGGGAAAAGTCACTGAATTATGTCAATTTATGAAAATCAAGGAAATGTCGGGGAGTTTAATTAAAATGCTCAAAAAGTCAAGGAATTAATTTGAGTTTAAGAAACCTAAAATTCTAATATTCTTCCAAAAAATTAGGGTTTTTTTTTAAAAAAAAAAAGAAAGAACTCTTAATAGCAATTATATGTGTTTTGTAATATATTTTATGTATAAAAATAAGGTATATGAATAAAATTTATGTTTAGTTAAAAGGGAAAAAAATCATAGAAGTTCAATAAAATTAATCTGGAAGAATCAAGGAATTTTTTCTGAGTGCTTGTGACTGCTGAATTAATTACTTTTGTGTTAATGGTCTTGAGTAAGTATGAAATTAATGTTTAATATCATGAAGTGTTATTTATATTTTTATTTTAGTTAGAAACAAGCAAGAAGTTTGCTGATATCTAATTATGTCTATGTATAAAATTATAATCAAATCTTTAATGTGTATAATGTTCTAATATAATCAAATTTTAAATTTAAAATGTATATATTTATTTTTTAATTTTTAACCTGCAAGAAGAAATGGACACTAACCATCTAAGACGCTGCCCTGCACTTCCTCCTGAGCCCTTGTGGGAACGATATTGGCGGGCGAAATGCATTATTACAGACCTATAAACTCTTTATTTTTGTAGCTCTTGTTTCCGTTTTTTGTTCTTTCTTTATATTGTTCTTGGCTACAAATTTCTCTTTCATGTCTGCCATTGGAAATAAATAAAAAAAATTTAATTTTTAGGGAAAGTGTTGGAAGTATTGGACCTATGCCAGACTTTGGACTATTTGAAGCTAGCAGATTGGCATGTCCAGTTCTACCTCAATATCACCCAAAGCAGCTAATGGAATTATTAGGTTTTGGAAAACTCCGGCGCGTTAAAGCCATATTGAGCCATCTTGTTAGATGTCTGTCTGGTTCAGAAAATATCAAGGTAATCTATTGTACTGGATTGCTTTTTAATGTTTCCAGGATTTTAAATTATGTTTTAATTGAGATATATTTTTACAGAAATCTTATATACAGATGCAAGAGTCTGTAGGAAATGAAGAAGATGGTGAAGAAGGTAGATCGTGGTCTCGCACTCGAGCTATGTCTCTCGCTGCTAGTACGTCTCCTCTGCCTCACAGTCCTAATGAGCGCAGCTCAGTGTCAATGTTCCCTGAAGAAGTGACTTTAGATTATGTTGAAATTCAGTCTATTCCACCTTTGCCGCTATTTATTCTTATTGATTCAGATAAGGAAGCAGCTCATTCACAAGTCGCTTCTACTGACAATGAGGGTGAAAATGATCAAGTAATTTTTTTACATTTATATTTCTACAGTTTTAGTTTTATATTAGTTGCATTTAGTTAATGCATAATTTAGTATTTATAAATCATTGAATTCTTGTTATTTCTCTCCAGTATTAATTATAAGTATTTAAAGCAATGCTTTAAAAAAGTAATATATATATTTATGAATTATTATCCAATATTTGAGTTTTTAATTAATCATTTTGAATACCAATTTTCAGTTGTTCTTTTTTGGCAATATAAATTTCAACTGTAAATTTAAGTTTGATTGTTTCAAACATATGTTCTCCCCTTAAAATTAGTTAAAAATACTAAGAAGACATGGACAAAATAAGTTTTTTGAAGGGATGAAAAATTATTAACAAAATAAGGAAAATATATAATCTTGTCATCAGTTCACTCGATTATATCCATAAAAAAGTGTGCTGAACTAAATTTATATTTTTACCAAGTGCAAATCCAGAATTAATCTATAAAAAGATTTTTTTTAAAAATTATTTTTTCAATAAATGTTAATAATTTGTCTAAAATTAATACTAAAATTTTATAATTAAAATGCAACCTCATTAATTATAAACTTTGAATTATCCAGTATATTACCTTACGCACATCCAGTTTCGAGCCAAACCATGATAACTAACAAATCAGTAGTGCCTTGTTAATTCTGTACTATTTCAACTAATACTAATAATAATATATAAACTAATACTAATTCTGTAGTGCTCACCTTCAATTATAGCTCATTAAAACAATATTTAATTAGGCTGATATATATATTAAGTCTGATATGACTAGGTCATAAAATTTCTAAATATTTTTAAAGTAAGCAGTTAAATTAATGGTGATATAAATAAGGAAGGAAACCTTAAAAAAAAATTACCATGCAGATATTAAGTGATGAATAAAACTTGTAATATTTTGTGAAATAGTTTATTTGAAAATACTTTCATTATATTATTTGTACTTTTTAGGATTATAGTGGCTTATTTGACCTTTCTGCCACAGTAGAAGAAAATCTGGACGATTTGCTTCATACCAGATCGGTTTCAAGTGATACTAAAAGAGAAAGACCTTCATTTAGTGTTAATGATAAAAAAATTAATTTGACAAATTTCAGTCCAAATCAGGTAAGTTTTTTCAGTTGTAAATGTTTTAAATAATTTTTATTAATTTTGAATGTATTATTTATTATTTTTATAGTATGTTCTTGTATCTTTGATTTTGTTTTAAAGCCTAGCTTATTGTTGTACGTTTTCAAAAGAATGCATTTGTTGAATAGCATTATTGCAAAACTACATATTTATCAACAAAAAAAAAATTCTATCTTTCATTAAATTATATTCATTCAGTTAAAAAGAATTATTATTGACTATACTTATACTTTATCTCCCTTTTGTAATAAAATCATTAATAACATTAATCACTTTTACTTTTTTCTAAAAAGTATCATTTATTATAATTTGCTCTGCATGTTTTGCAGATTATTTTTTAAAAGTAGTGATATTGATTTAGTTAATTGCTGGTAATGGCCATTATTTTGTCTTTGAATGTATGATATAAGGAAAAAAAGTATTACTGGTAAAAGTATTTGCAAGATAGTTTTTTTTCTGGTTGAAAACTTCTGAGAAAACCTGTTTGGTCTTATTGTATATGATTTTAATGTGAAGATCATTGTTATAATTAATGCTATAGTAGGCATTGATTGCAATTTCTAATTATAATTTATGGTATAAGCATAGCTGCCAACTTTACTGGACTTTCTAATGGACTACTGGATTTTGCCAGTTCTTTCTGATCTACTGATTTAATAAAAATTTTCCTGGTTTTTTACATTTTTAAAAATTCCCTTAATTTGATTAAATTTTCTAAGGAAATCCCTATTGAAATATAATTTTTGTACCGATTATTCCTTACTTGAATATTTAAATAAGTGTTGTTAATACATAATTAAGCAAGTCGCACTTATGAAAATCAGTTAAAACTTTTTTATTCTGAAATGTAGAGTTTATTTTTACTCAGAACTACATTTTTTAATTAATTAAAAGTCTTTTAACTATCTTTGAATTAAATGTGTATTACTATTCAAAATTATGAATAAACATAATGTGTAACATTTCAAGTTCATTTAATGTCAATCATGACAAGAAAATATTGCAGTTTTTCTATTTTGATGACTATAAAAATCCCTAAAATTCCCCATGTGTAACATATTTAGTACATTTTGCAACATTTATCACGAAATTTATATTAATTTGTAAAATCTACTGGATTTTTTCCCATCCATGTTGGCAGCTATGTACATATAAGTGAGATAGAGATTGACTATATTAAATCTAAATTTATTTTTATATTTTCAGGCTGCTTTGCTTACTAGATTCTTGACGCATTCACACCTACCGGGCCTTTCCAGCTTAGATCAAATGCACCTATTAGCACTGGCAGATACTGTTGCATCATTTAACACAGCCCTAACCGATAGATTTGGCGTTGAACCAGGTAAATATTCATATTTATTCTGATAAAAGTTATAAGTGATCGATCATTGCTTTTGGAATGTTGGCTCAAAACATTTCTACTTAAACCCTTTACAATTCAGTGTGTACTTTAAGGCTTATTTCCTTTTTTGTCCTTCTTCAGATTATATTCTTGTTATTAAATTAAGAAATACTGTTTTGAGCAGAAAAATTTCGCTTATTCGCTTTGATTTTTTTAGATGGAATATTGAGAAATAACCTAGCTGCCAAAGCTTTTATATCATGCACTTATCAAAGTGTATTAAAAAATCTTCGAAATCTATTTTGAATCCATGATTGATAAAGATTGCGATCAAGTGCTATCTTCTAGAATTTTCCAATGTGGATGTTAAGGAATCACTTGCTGATTAAATTTTGAAAAGTTACAAATTTTGCTAATTAAACTGAGATTCTCATAGCCTTCTTTGCTGTTTCAGTCTTCCATATTTACATTAACAGTTTTATTTTTATGTAGTGATTTAATCTTATATAATTAAAAATTTGTTACTAACAATAAATTGCTCAAAGGTAATTTGAAAATTTTTTCAAATCTTTAAAATTTATAGATAATTTTATATTTTCTGATATGCTGACCTGTAAGTGATACATGTGATGTATCAATTCTTTTCTAAAATGTTTAAAAAACATGCTGTAAATTTTTATTATGTATATATGTTGTAATAAAAATGGTATTTTTGATACTTTTCATTTTATAAAGCAATGCTTAAACAGAAATATGTTAATATATTTTCTTTTCACGTATTTTGCTTATAATTTGTTTTATACAGTATCATGCCTAGTATGTAGCAGTATATAGTTAAAGATGTTCATTTTCATTTTTTATAAATTATAATTTTTATAAATTTGAGAGATTTTTTTAAATTGTTATTTTTAGTTTACATTTTTTACTATTGTATTGTTTATCAAAGCTTTAGAAATGGTTCCCATTAGTTAATTACTAAAATTTATTTTGAAACTTTTGAAGTCATTTTTTAATTATTAGACCAAATAAAATCGCAAATCAAACTTAGAATAAAATTTTTTTTATTAGCTCAATAAAAGCACTAGCATAGCTTAGCTGTCATTATAATACTTATTCATGAAAATATTTTTTTATCATACTAATTTCTTTATACTTAAGTTTCTGAAATGTTAAGTTCTAACTTTAATTTTTACATTTTGTTTTTTCTTGAACATTTTCTCAAAATTTTGTTTGATTTCAGTTGTTGCTAAAGACTCACCTAAAACTAATCTTGAAGGCCTTAATGTTTGTGTTACTACTGGTATGTAGCTAATATTCTTGTAATCTTATTTAATAATTTTGTTGCTAATGCTTAAATGTTATTTTCTTAGTCTGAATAGAGGTAACAATATGCAAAATTTAGTTTATGTGTCTTTTTATTTTCATTTATTTTTTATTTCATGTATAAATATTTAAAATTGAATACGTTTATAATTTTATATTTTGTTTAATATCTTATACAGCTCTAGATATAACACGTAAGTTTATTAAAATATTCTTTTAACTTTATTTTTGCTAAACTTTTGTTTTTACTAGACATGAAATATTTTTAAGATCTTTTAACTTGAATGGGAAAATTTTGGGAATTGTCATGCTTTTTTTAATCTTGAATTTTTTTACTTCCATTTTTATCACAAACTAGAACAAATATGTTAAAACGGGACAATGTTTGACACAAATATATTAAACTGTTTTTCTTACCATCAAGTGAAAAATATATTACCACTGGTTAGGACTAGAAGGTTTAAAAAATTTTATATCAAGATATATTGTCTGGTAGACATTGCAATATAGCGATGTATAACAATATAACATACATTCAATTCTTGTATCTTTTGAATCCAAACCACACTATTTAAAATCTATCTAAAATAAAAAATTTGTAAATAAAGAAAATTATTAATTATGTAAGAAAATGCTGTTTTTATTGGATCAATAGCATTGCTTAATTTTTAAAATTAAAATAATATAGGTGGATTGATTTAAAACTGAATTAAGAATAAATGTAACATTTGTTTTAATTTATTATTTTTTTTAAATAAAATGATTTAAGATTTATTTGTTTCAAAATAATAAAATCCTATCAAAATATTTTACATACATGCATTGAATAATTTTCTGCGAAAGTTTAAAAAGTTAGGTAAAAAAAATCAAATAAAAATAATTGCACGCTTAAGTAAAATGAAGTTTTAAATTAATTGAAAAAATAAGTGTTTTTGTAACATTGCTCATTTTTTTTAAATTTAAAATAATAAATTAGAAGTAACTAATGTTCGAATTTCCCCTTCCCCTCAAAAAATGTAAGCTCTTTTTTATTTATTTATTTGAAAAGGAAATCGTCTCAAGATTTATCTGTTTAAAAATAATACTGAATTTCTATCAAAACTTACATGTATTAAAAGGAAATTTACTATCAAATGGTACTAAAACTTAACTAATATATTATATTACTTACTTATGTTAGGTAATACATTTCTTACATAAAATTTACTTACATTTACTAAAAGAAGTTTTTGAAAAAATTTGTGGTAAGAAAATTATTATTGCAAATAAAATATTACTATTAAATTGTATTGCTTGAAATAAAAAAGTGCATAAAATAATCACAAGGAAATTCTTTTCGATACATAATGTTATTTTTCCTTCCATTTATAAATTAATTTTACAATGAGAAAATGCACAGCAATTGCAAAAGTCCCACAGAAAATTATCTTGAAAAAACATTAAATTGGGAACTAAATTAAGAAAGAAATGAAAAAGATGCAAAGATAAACATAATGTATTACGTTCTACATTTTGAAGCTCATTTATACGCAAAGCCCTCATTTCTGATTCAATTCACTCAAGACGATTTAACACTACAAAATGAACATGATCTTCATTGCTAGATGAAATGCACATTGTATCAGTGGTAAGGTAATCCAGGATGTTAGATCCTTGCATGTTAGATCCTTGAGCCGCGATGGTTCAGGGGATATAGCGTTCGCCTTCCATTCAGGTGAACCGGGTTCGAATCCCTGGAATGGCTGGTTGATACGAATTCTGAATCTGGCTTGCACCAACCACAGAGCTGACAAGAAATATCCTCAGTGGTAGACGGATGTTAGAGTCCTCTTGCTGTTAGGCTAACTGTGGGAGGTTTTCTTAGTCTTCCTTTCCATGTAACGCAAAGACGGGTTAGTTCCATCAAAACATTCTCCAAGAAAGCAAATTTCTCCCAATACTTGATCCAGGAGTTCTCTTGTCTTCTGGATTGGGTTCAGGATTAAAAGGCTATGGAGTTGAGCATTAGTAATCGTAAACCCAAAATTGGGTCGACTGTTCACCGACGGTTATAAAAATAAAATTTTTTAAATGTTAGATCCTTGCATTGTTTCTTCTTGAGCCTCTTCTCATATCGACTCCTCTTATTACTAGATTAGTACAATTATTATTATTACATTATTGTGTTCATACTTCATATGTTGTCGCAAGTTTTTAAATTTCAGTTGTATAAACTTTCAAACCAACTGAGATACTTAATAGTTCTTTTGTTTTTGAAGATTCTTTGGATGATTGTGGATTGAGATTCCTTTTAGCAATGAGACATTTTATTTATTTGCTTCGTTGTCTTCCTCTTGGCCAACGAGCTCAACTTCAAAATCAAGGCTTGGGAAGCCATAGTTTGGTATGGGCATTCCATTCTGAAACTCAAGAAGAACTACTACAACTCATTCCGTGTGTACAAAAAGGAAATCTCAAATGGAGTGAATTAAGGGAACTCGGAATTGGCTGGTGGGTAAGGAGTAATGCTGTACTCAGGCGGCTAATGGAGAAGGTGTGTGTAATTCTTTATGTCGAAATGCATTTTTGTATTCTTTAAATGTGTATTTCGGTATGTTATAGCTGCATTTATAAATTACTACTACCTTATTTAGCTGTTCTTGTTCTAGAACTTATTTATTAATAAATTTCTTGGTATTCTTTCTGTGTTACTTATTTTTCTATCCTACTGAAAGTAATTAGCTTTGCTGTGATACTGCTATTTCCTTGCACTATGACAACAAAATCAAATTGTTACTATTGCAATTTTTACTATTCATGTTCTATAATTTATTTATTTGATATCCTTTCCATGTTGTATTGCTATCTTACCGAATATATTTAATTTGTTATTATAATGCAATTTCCTTGCACTATAGCAACATTCATGAACTGTTACACTTACCATTTTTGCTGTTCTATGACTAATTTATTTTGTATTGTTTGCATGTTATTTAGTTTGTTTTTTTACAGAATGCGATAAAATAACTTTGTTGTGATAATGCTATTTCTTTATTCTATAGCAACATTTATGAGGTCTTGTAGTTTTATTCAAATTTTTTTATATTGTTTTTTTTCTTACTTATTTCATTTGATTATAGTAAATTATCTTTTAGTAATTTTTACTTTTAAAATACTGATTGATATTCATGACTAGCAACTTAATATAAAGCTATTATTTCTTATTAACTATACTTTTTCAATATAGCTTTATACTTAAATTAGTGAAAATTAATTTTACAGGTAGCTAAGGCTGCATTTCAAACTAAAAATGACCCGATGGATGCAGCTCTTTATTATTTAGCTATGAAAAAGAAAACTCTTCTTTGGGGCTTATTTAGGTATGATGCAATCGAACAATATTTATCTATCTCTTATCTTTCAATTCTATTAGTCTAGTTTAATGTTATATTCATTATGTAAGTAATTGTGAATTATTGTGTCATTAAATTTTACAAAGGTCCCACAACAATAACCCCTACATTATTATATTATTACAATTATAACCCCTACACTTTTCCGGAATGCTTATTATTTAAAATGTGGTGCACTTAAATTAATATATTTGACGGTTATAACAAAGCTTTGTAGGTTTTATTTATTTAAGTGATTGATCTTAATAATTCTTTTTATTAGACTTTGCTCTTTATTCAAATTAATAAATAAACTGAGAAATCTGTTTAAATTTTATCATCTTTAGCTTTTTAAAGCAAATGATTGAATTGTCTATTATTATTTACAGGTCCGTGCAAGATAATAAAATGACAGCATTTTTTCAAAATAATTTTACTCAAGACAAATGGAAAAAATCTGCTCAAAAGAATGCTTATGTCCTCATGGGAAAACAACGATTTAAACACGCTGCTGCCTTTTTCCTTCTTGGGGGAGACTTAAAAGTTGCTGTTGAGGTAGTCTACTTTCTTGACTGAAAAATGTTATTTTTATGTAATTTTATTTGGTTAAACAGTGTTAAAATTAATGCAAAAAATAGTGTACTAAGCTACAATTAAGAAGTGGCATGCAAAGATTATTTTTAAACTAAATACTGTTGTGAATTATTATTTTATTCTATTTTAAAATTTTATCTTGATATTCAAATATATTTGCTCAGCCTTCAACAAGGGCAGAGGATGTACTGTTGCATAAGAATATGGACATGATTAATAAAATAAAGCAATTCAAATATTAATCTTGAATATTAATTAAATATAATTTTTCTTTTTAGAAAAATCTATAATATTAATAAAAATCATAGAAATGCTATTGATCTTTTCTACTTAGCAAAATGTAAACATATAATTTATATTCTTTTACTTTCTTAAAACCAACAAGCTCTCCTTAAAATGAATGATCTTTATCTTAAACAGATCGTTTTCACCTAACATATCAGCAAAAGTATAAGAAAAGTTGCAGATGAAATATTATTTAAAGATTATACTGATGTTGGATTTGATTAAGAAGCAATATTAGCGAGAACATACAAAAAAATATGTATATTTTATTAATATTGCATATTTATAAAATTATGTTTACTTTTTGTATGAATAATCCTTTTAAAATTTTTATTTCATTAATTTAAGCTTCTCTTTTAAAATTGTATTTCCTTAGCTTTTATTTTACAGCATATTGCTAAAAAACTCATTCTAAAGTCACTCTTTTTAATGTTTTTTATTTTTACGTTTTTAGGGTAATAAAAAAGGGCTCCACTTGTGCAGATGCATGAGAACCTGTAATCTTGTCTTTGGTCCTGCATCTGCACATGTTATTCACAATCTAATATCAAATAATTTGAAACAATTTAAGACTGAATTTATTTTTCATTATTTCATTATGATTCCAGATTGTATTTTTATATTAATAAATGTACAATATAACAATCTNTTTTAAACACAGATAGTCCGCGGACTATACGCGCGAAATTACGGTATAATAATTTACATATAAGTAATATATATAATTTATATATTAATAATTTATATTATAATAATCTATACAATATATGATTTGTGTTAATAAATATAATAATCCTGATTTTATTTTTATATATTCATAAAAATGTTAATTGATATGAATTTTATAAATTTTTATTATTATTTTTATTGGAATAATTTCTCTTTTATTATTTTCAGATAATATTAAACAATTTAAATGATCTTCAACTTGCTATGGTGGTTATTCGCTTATATGAGGGAGAAATTGATACAGTCACTCCATCACTAAAGAAATTACTATTTACAGAGGTGTTAGGTTGTGAATCTGATGGTACAAACTATATTCCATCCAAAGCATACCCAGATCCATTTATTAGATGTATGGCTCGTTGGATTCTTCAGGACTATTGTGGCTCCTTAACAACTTTATTACAAACTGATGTTGGGTATTCTCATCCAAAAGCTGCAGAAATGGAGAATTCTGGTGATCGTATGTCTGGTAAGCTTCATATAGGTTGCTCTTCTATCACTAATAAGGTGTAAATTCACTTCTTCACTAGTGTGGGAGTGCCTCTTGGTCCTCTGTGACCTTTCTACTTGTAACAAGGTAAACCTACATTGCATGGTGCATAGTGTTTTTAAAAAGTGTTTAAAGGTGCTTATTTTTGTTTTTAAAAGCCCTTAAAGGTGCTTTTTTTCATTGGGTGTTTTTTAAAAGTGTTTAATTTTCCCTTTTCGAAAATGAGATTTTTTTCTTTACCCTCTCAATTTTTGCCATGTAATGCAAAGGCGTGCTTTTCGCATTGTTCTATTCAATGTTTTCACAATTAATTCAACCACAATCTATTTCAGCGTACCGTCGGTCCACAGCGTATAAAAACGCCAATCATTTTACAGGTTTGATGAAATACTTACGAGTCCGCGTGTGAGCTGGGTTCGGTGAGATTATTGCACTCTCATGTGCAACTCTGCAGCATTTTAGAAAATATTCTCAATTTCAAGCTTCATTTTCCAGCCTCTGAAATCGAACTGAAAAATCTCTTGATCATTTTTAATGTCTAATATAATCAAGAAAAGAGTTCCTTGTCAAAAACTAGTTATTTTATCATGTAAAGTCTTTGAAAATTATTTTGAATTTTGTTAGTGTATATGCTGCTTAAAAATATTTTTTAGTGCTTGAAAAGTGCTTATTTTTTGTTAAAAAATTTGGCTACGCATTGGGTGCTTGGACGTATGGGTATTCCTGGTCTTGAGCTGGCTGACGAAGTAGCACGGGCTGGCTCCAGTGTGATTTTCTGGGGCCCTGAACTAGCTTTGGGAATTTCTCCCACATCTTTCAGCGCATCTAAATTCAGGCTCTATGGCAAAATTACCCATGATCAATGACACAACTGCGATGGTCAGAGACAAGCTTAAGAGCTAAATTGTAACTGCCCTAGTTTTCGTCAAAAAGAGCTTCTTAAGGTTAGCAGGAACTGTTAGAGGAAGATCAATGGTCTTCTCACAGGACACTGCACCCTCAGGAGACACCTTACATTATTATTATTGAATCTGATTAACTTTGGCCAGGTTGTCCTCTTGAGGATGAGACTTCGCGACATATACTTTGTGATTGTGAGGTCTATTCTGCTCAAAGATTTGAGCATTTAGGGCAACATTGCATTAAGACCTGCGAATTACAAGATTATTTCTGTCAGGTGTGTGCTAAACTTTGTTTCAGCTATAAAGCTTTTTCATCAATCATGATTTAGGGTTTAGGTACAATAGACCACTGATCGATGTGCCCTGCTCTTTGAAGCTGCCCAATCTCTAAGTCAAAGTTTCATATGATTCCCATTTTTCTCTTAAAAATGTTATATGATATTATGCATAACAGTTCTACAAGGCTATCAATTATATTGTTTGGTTTTATTTTATTTATTTGAGTGCTATCATAATATCTTATGTTAGGTTTAATTTTTTTTTTAGTGGTGAAAGAAATAATTTTCTTTTGTTAACAGTTTTTATAACAAAACTAGTTATAAAAACAAATTGTTATTAAGAGTCTATATGTAAAAAAAAAAATTTATATATTAAAGAAATTAAGCTCAATTTGCTTAATTATTCTTTATTTATTAGTATGTTCCTGCTCCTTTTTTACTATTCTTTTGCTATTAAAATTGTATTTATTATTCACTGATTCATGTTTTAAAAGTGGAAAATAGTTGTTCATTCTATCTGTTCTTGAGAGTCATAAGATAATTTGACATATGTTTTTTGTTTAAAGTAAAAAACAATGCAATTTTTTTTTTATTGTTTCAGTTCTAAAACTTTTTACAGATATTTTATGATTGCATTTTTAGAAACATTATTCTAAAAGTTATCAATAATAAATGGAAAAATTGATACAACAAATCAGACTATTTTTAGGTTTATATTTATAAGCAGCCTTTGGTAATGTCAAATGTTGTAATTTAACTTATGTAATCAAATAAAACAAAACTTCATTGGTTATTTGATTATATCCAAACTTGTACTAGTTACCGATTTTTGCTTAAATCCTTACAATATAAAAACCACAGGCTATCTTAAATATAAATGTATATTGAGCAATCAAATTTCAGTTAACTTATGTAAACATACAATTTGTAATATTTAAAAAGAAAATTTATCGTAATTCTGGTGGTCATTTGTTTAATTACTTATAATGACGATTAAAGTTATATTGATAAACTCTATTTTTGATTTATAAATGTTATTTTATTTTTACTCATAGCTAATCCAGGAGTCTTTAACTTTTACTTGTTCCTTCGTACTCATCCTTTGGTTGTTCGCCGACAACGAGCTCAAAACTTGTTTGAAATAAAGAAAAGCAAAGCAGCTGGAAAATTAGGTTCTCAAAGTGAAAGCTTGGATGTTGAAGATGTAAATATTACCTATCTGAATATTAAGCTTACAAATGTTATTGAATTCTTGTCCAATAGGCAACTTTTCAAAAATGAGTCTATTTAATATATGTTGAATATTGTAAAATGTAATTTTTTGGCTAAAAAAATTATTGCTGTTAGTCAGTTGTTACAAAGCAGGGGAGCCATCTCCTCTGCCAAGGATAAAAATTGTGATGGCATGTCTATGGATCATCCTCAGGGATGTTTCCTAGACAGTCGCCAATAGCCCGTTGTGCAGCTCTAGTGCAACGTAAATAAAGTACCTACCTAATGTTATATCTTAGATTCCAGTTATGACTACAAATTTTGTTATAGTATTAGTATAATTATTAATAAATAAATAGTAATTATTAATTATTATCCAGGTTAATTTGATTAAAATTCATTTAGGCTAAAAATCATTTGAATTGCGTTGTGTCAAAATTTAGTTTAAATTTTTTGAAAAATATATATTTTAGCTAATTAGATTATTATAATATTGACAATCAATCACCACGTGTTTTTCAACATTACCTTTTTATTCGGTAATAGTCAAAACTAACACAACTTTATACATAAATCGTATGTAATACATTAATATTTCACTTTTGACTAAACAACAACTAGATGGTAAATTAGTAGGTCAACACATTGAAACACAAAATAGATATATAAACGCAAAATAGTTAAATAACACCTGGAGAGAATTGAAAAGGTGCGTGTGAAGAAAAACAAACAAACTAATTACTTATCTTGTTCTCATTGCATATCGGATCAATTAAGAAAGTTATTATGAATTTTTTTAATTAACTAAATAATAATAAAGAAAAAAAAATTAAGTAAAAACTTATCATTTAGGCGACATCTGAATTCACGGGTGGATTCACTGCATCATACCTTCTGCGTCTCTTCTCTCAGGTCTCGCTTCGGATTGCCAAGGGGAAAAAATCTTCTTTACACACGGTAGATGAAACCACCTACAAAACGTTGTTGATTGGTCTAACACGTCGCTGCGTCACACTTTAGTTATCGAACTGGTGTTCATCGCTTGCATATGTCAGAGGTGGAGAAGTTTCTCTAAAATGTAAACGTTAATAGTCCGCTCAAGGAAAAAATGTTCTTGATTACCACATATTATTTTAAGTCTAAAAAACATGCAAGCATAACACTACCTACCTGTTGTTACATTAACTTTAAACATTGCAATATGTGTTTTTCTTTCTAAAAATATTGTTATAATGTCTTGTACAAATAAAAAACAATTATTTCTTATTTAAAAAAATTATGTTTTTTGCTTTATAAGTTTTCCAAGGAATGGTGTAAGCTGAGTCATTTTAATATGTGACAGACTTATAATGAATTGTTAGAAGAGTGGCTATCCAATTTCATTTATCTTTTTTTTTTCATTTGTGCAAAGTCAACCAATTGCTGAATATTTTTTAATTTGTTTAGCAATCAATTTATGCAAGCCATACTGTCAGATTGGCAATAATAATTTGGTGTAGCTTACAGATATTACAAATGTCTTTATTGAACAGCAAACAAAACATTTGTTTACTTTGAGACACACTTCAAGATTTAAATCTATTTTTTCCCCCTATTTTATCTGATTTGTGATTGTTTGGGAGCAAAAATATACCAGAGAAGTTTTGTAAGACTATAAGGCTGTTTATATGCAAAGAAATATAATTTTAAAAAGAATAATTTTAATTAAGAAGTGCTGCTTTATAGCTCAGTTTAAACTTAAAAGAATTATAATAAAAAATTAACTTTGTTTTAATTTTGCAGTGTAGTGAATGTTATGTTTATTTTAAATTAATCTTATCAATGTTCCCTTCAAGCATGTAGTTTAATCTCCGGTAGCCGAAACTTTCCAACACGGCAGCGGGTGCTGCAGATTATCACGAAATTGGCAGATTATTTTTCACTTCTGATTTAAAACAGAAAAAATTGAGAGCAAATTAAAGATAAAGCAAAGAGGAAAAGATTTTTCCATTTTCACCTTTGAAAAGTAAAAAATAATTTTTTTTAAATGAAATGTTGTTGACATTTAAAGATAAATCATCTACAAGTCAAACTTTTTTTCCTTCTGATTTCTTATTTTGCCTAAGTATAAGCATTTGCTTTCTCTACTCTTGGGCAAAGTTAAAGTATCAGTGCGTAAAATTCAAATTAAGTTTAAACAACATAATTTTATTTGTATAACTTCATCTTTAGTGTTTGAAAATTGTGCTAAATATTTGAATAAGTTTAATTTTTGCATTAATTATCTCTGACTGTGTTAAAGTATTGGAAAAATTTGAATTTTTGATAAAAAAAGAGAAAAGTCAAAACAATTTTGACAAAATTGATTCTAAAAAAAAGTCATATTCATTAATGGAGGAAATAAATGTTATACATTGTTTTTAGAAATTTTTTTATAATACTTAGATTGACTCAGCTTATGTATACTTCTTCAATGTCAGTGATTAAAATTTTTTTTTTAACCATAATAAAGTTTTTATAATAAGCTTATACTTTTAAAACGTTGAATGCCACGGGATCACCGGTGATCGGCACTGAGTTAGTTCGTAGTACCACGGAGATCACTGTTAATCGACTGAGCCAAGATTATTAGACACACATAATTTGAGTAAATTTTTAATGCTTTTAATTTTTTTATATTGTTATCGTTACTGAAATGGTTTGAAGAAATGAATGCCATACATGCTGAGAAAATCATTTTGGCCAGACAGGCAAGCCATGTAAAATTAGCGTGGCATTCAACGTGTTAAGAGTATTTGTATGTTTTTTTTATATATTTTTTTAAAAATGTTTTTCTTCTAATTTGTTGGAGTAATTGTAAAAATTTTCAGCTACCATTTGAAGACACTATAACACCTTTGGAACGTAGGCTGTTTTTTACAACTGCTCATGCTCACTTCCGAGCTGGTTGCCCTGCTTTAGCTCTTGAAGTTTTGTCTCGTCTGCCAAACCGAGTCTTAACAGATGGGCCCATGTCTCCTGATGATGCTGTATTTGATTTTGCAAATGTACTTAAAAACAGTGATGATGTGATTGCAACTGGTACATTTGCTTCTGATGCAACTCCTAAAGTGCAAGTCGGTAAGAGTATGGAAAGCAATAAGAAGGAATCATCAGCTGATTTTGACTGGGGAGCTCCCGTATCAACATCCAATCAAAATAGCTCTTCAGACTTCGACTGGGGTACTCCAGCGTTCCAACCAAGAGAACCTGAGTTGGAACTGGATCTTGATTTGAAGATCAGTGATGATGAAGAATCTGAAGATGGTATTGAAATTAAACCATCTGAAATACCCAGTGAAGGTGTGTAATAAAATTTTCATTAAGTTTTTCTTTTGAAATATTTGAAGTAGGAAAATTAAGAATATTTCCTTTCTAACAGAAATTTCTTTTAGCATGATAAAGTTTTCCTATAATTTCTTTTATTTAAACTAATCTATTGAATGTAAATTTTATTGTGGTAAATGAAATACCGTATTGTTTTTTTTTCTTTCAAAAATTAATTTCATTCATTTAAATTTTTGTATTCATCAGTTTTTAAAGTTTGTAATTTATAATCATATCTATTAGCTAATGTTAAATGTATTTTATTAAATTTACAAAATTAAAGTGATTAATAACAGATTTGATCAACATGTGAATGAAATGGCAATCTTACATTTTTCAAACAAGAGCATCATATTAAGAAAAATGTGTACTTTTGGGTGGAGAAGAGAATTTAAGCACCTAACCTCTCGGGAGTGACCACTCTCTGTTCTTTAGTAAAATGATCATTAAGGGAGATAGGTCGTTCTTTTACATATTAGGGGTTATCTCCATTAACTTCAAAATGTTATCAAAGGTATATGATTTTTCGTATGCCATTTTAATTTCATTCAGTGTAATTTTCTTGGTGCAAAATAGCCACTTGTGTTGCGAATCGATGAATAAAATTTAGCTTCAATAAAAATGACTCCTACTGATATAATTATGTGTCAAAACAAATATATCAATTACGAGTAATAGAACTATTTTAAATAAATATACAATTATGATTTTACTGAAGTTTGCATTGAATTTTAATCTATTTATTTATTTTGAAGGTTTTCATGGTCGCTCCTAAAGGTTTTCTTGAACACAAAGTCTATAGAAAAAATTCTGTGTCTCCTAAAAGTGGTTATAAATTTAAAAGGTTGCTACACTATTTTTTATTTCTAAATTTTTTTTGTGTTTCCTTATTTGACCTTGTCCGCATTTTGTGCTGAGTTTTGCTGGTCTCTTTGGGAGGTTTTCATGGTCGCTCCTAAAGGTTTTCTTGAACACAAAGTCTAT
>NC_092210.1:19365027-19554992 GCF_043381705.1 Parasteatoda tepidariorum | reverse complement strand
TTCTTTTTAATAAACTGTTGTTTGTTATTTTTTTACTTACTATTTCCCCCCCTTTTTTCATATGTCTGTAATTTTCCTTTGTTTTATCTTCATTTTGATATATATGGTATAAAAATCATTATATATTTTATGTAAAAAAAAAAACTCAATTTATTCTTCTTTAGTAAAAAAATTAATAAATTATGTGTGTTTTGCTGTCAAAAGAAAAGTAATATAATAACAAAGGAAAAGCCAGTCTAATTGTCCAGGTTTCAAAAAGGAATAAAAAACTATTTTTTAGGCTTAGTTGGAGTTTTTTATTTTTCTCTATCACTACTGATCTATGATTTATTTTATATCTCTATTTTTACTTTCTAGTGAGTTTTGGAAATTGAATTCATCTGATGGCACTTCTCTTACTTACTTTTATTTTGTTGAGGCTTCAATATATGAAATGCATAATCTTCACACTAAATTTATGTTCGCATTAAGTTGTCGAAATTTTTTTTTTATTTAACAAATTTTTTTAACAATTCTAAAAGCATCCATTAAAATTATAATGATAATGATGATTCAACAAAGTTTTATTAGTTGAAAAGTCTAGTTTTAGTTTAATGGATAGTGGCTTTTTTAAGTTTTTGTCAGTTTTTGCTTCATCCTATATTTTTTTATAACTATCATAAAGTAAGATTGTTTGAGTCTTGTAATGTGAAATTGTTTACAGGGTATCTGCGCACCTGCAAAGTCATGAATTTCAGTATTATATATGAACAAAATTTGTCATGAAATGTCATGATTTTTACTATTTTTTAAAAAAATCGTGGAAAGTCATGGATTTAGGTCGATGAAAAATCTATTTTTTGAAATGGAATCCCCCCCCCCCATTTCATAGTGTTCCGAATATTTGAATTCAGGGGCCCCCATCAGGGGGGAAGGAGGGCGCACGATGCACCCACTTAAAGCTTGGGAGGAATTTTTACACGAAATAAAACGAATAGTTTGGGGGGGGGATTCAGAATTTGCCCAAGAATGCGCCCAAGAGCTTGGGGGGGGGCACTATTTGGATTAGTAATGAAATCCCCACTCACAGTCATATTTTATTAAAATACAAAATGTTTTTATCATGTTCTTTAAAAATTATGGTGTTCTTTCAAAAAATGAAAGAAAAAACATCATTTCTAGTGCGAATTATCTTTTGAACTTCTGTGATTTCAGAATTTTTGTTATTATTTATTTATTTTTATTTTATCAATTTACAATTCTAGCTGGAGCAAGCCAGTCATTGGCAATTTTTTTTAATTCCGAAATGAGAACGGAAAAATCAGGAGTTTTCCTTTCTAAGAAAAGCATCTTTAGAATGTAATTCTGCAGAAAAAGAAAGGAAGTTATGTGCTTTTGTATTTTTCCCCCCAGCTATTTTATTGCTTCAACTAGTTCTTTACTCTGTTTTTTTTTTTAAATTTAAAATCTATAAATAAATGAAGATGTAGAGTATAACAGTTTTGGTTACACCTATCATTTCAATGAATGTTATTATAATGATTTTTTAAATTTATTGTTGTGTTTTTATCGGAGAAAATAGGAACTTCGTAAAGTCATGAAAAATTCTTGGAATTAGTCATGGAATGTCATGAATTTGAAAATCTAAATTGTAGCAGATACCCTGTGTTTAACACTTTTTTATTATATGATAAATGCTTTAAATTCTTTTCATTTTTCAGATAATGATGGAAGAACTGAGCACACTTGCAACTGGTTATGAAGTTGATGGAGGTCAGTTACGCTATCAATTGTACATATGGTTAGAAAAAAGTGTTTCAGCCCTTAAGGACCTTTGTTTGTATGGGTGGTCTTCTGAAGATTTCAGTCAATCAGGTTTGTAAATTTTTGTAACAGATATTTCATTGTAATTGAACTGAATTACAAGTAGTATTTTTTTATTGTCACAATTTGTGTTTAACTGATATCGATCTTTCATGAATACTTTTCTTGATCTTTTTAATCCTGTTGAAATTTCATCCCTTTTGTGGCAATTTAATCTTTATTCTTTTCAATAATGGTTAGTGGGATGTAGAATTTAAGTGTTATGGCCATTTCACTTGCATTTTACTTTGGATATGATGTAGGGATATTTATAACCCCTCCCAAAAAGAAATTCGTTTAGGAAAAATTGATTTATTAAGAAAATATTATAATGAACATGGTCACATTCCAAAATTATAAAATAAAGAAAAATAAGTCCATTAAAGGGATCAAGAGCTCTTAACATCAAGAATATCTGTTCAGATATCAATTCAATGGTTTAGTCTTAGAGGCCCAAGATATCTTTGCCAAGAATTCGAAATTAAGAGTAAATGAATTGTTCCCAACGGACAATTAGGAGCATGAGAAGAGATTCATGGTTGGCGATTTATCGAAAGATGACATATCCAAAAATGAAGCCAATAATCAATATTAAATTTGAAAATAATGTGGTGAAAGCGAATCGAAAAAAGGACTGAGAATTAGTATAACCATGTAACTGAAACATTTTAGAGGTAAGAAATAAAGAATTAAGAGTTATAAATAGATTTTTGTCTATGATTTAGTCGCAACAGTGAATTAATCAGCATTACATTTGTATTGAAATAAAAATATTGTTTGTTAAGGAAAAAATGAAATATTTATTTCAGCTTTTTATTAAAATGTAATAAAAATTAAATAATTGGGTTAATTTAATTTAAATTTGATTAAGAATGATTAAAAAAATTAATTTAAGAAATTAAAGAAATTTTAATAGCTAGGAAATGCGTAATGCCTATTGTGACATCGCAATCCCTCTTCTATGTTTAACTTAGTTACTTGTTTCGAATATTTCTTTTTGATCAGTTAATTAACTATTTACTTTGATAAATGTCAAACTGTTACTTTTTTTTAAAAAATGTAGTTAATCATATTAGAATTTTTTTATTTATCTTGTTTTAAAAGAAATTTAGCTCAAGTTTACATTTTCAGACATTATAGATCTTAATTGTAAAAAAAGCTTGGTTTTATTCCTGTACATGAACTTAAAACAAACTTTTTAGAACTTTATTTAAAGAAGTATTTTTTTTCCTTTTTTCCTTAAATATTGTGGGACTAGTTTAAAATTAGTCCCGCAGTGGACTGATCGTAAAGACGCGGTTCGCAGTAGAATACCGAAGTCAAGCATCACTGGCTGCAGTCAGTAGGTGACCACTTTGATCAGACTATGTAGGGGCGGAGGGTGTGCGGTATCGGTCCTCGTTAAACTGTTCTACCATGAAGTGCTCGAGTTCGTGTGCAGGTCCTCAGGCTACCAAAGGAGAGAAGCCATCCCCTCTGCAGAGAATCAAAATTGTGATGGCATGTCTTCGAATCATCCTTCCATAAGGATTTTTCCTAGACTGGCGCCAATAACCCATTGTGCAGCTCTAGTGCGACGTAAATGAAGTGCCTACCTTGTTTAAAATTATATTACTTCTAGTTATGAATACAGAGATGATTGTGTTCCGGAAAAAATCCGGATTTCCGGAATTTTTGCTAATTGCGAAACGGAAGTTTCCGGAAATCCAAGGTTCAGAAGTTTCAAGAAATCATCGATTACATTTATGTATAAAAATTATTGTATATTTTATTTAGAAATATCAGAACTAGAATTTATACTTGGCATATTTTTCATTTGTAAATATTTTTTCTGGTAGAATAATAAATGTGATTAGAGATAAAAATAAACTTGGTATACATAATTATTTATTTAAATTATGCTGCATAAATTTATTTAGAATATCATGTTTTGAAAATATCGATAACTTAAATTTATAAGGACATTAATTTTTGAAATGCGTCATTAATGATTTTACTCAAGAAAGTTTCAGGATTTTTAAGTTGAGCTCATAATTACCCCTGTGAATATGATTTTGGGTAAAATTTAAAATTAAACTTAATTAAAATCAGTTAAAAATTAAGCTTAATTAAAATAAATTTTATAAAGAAAAAAAGTTATTATTGTTTGCATAAAATTATTAAAATAGTCTATATTTTTCAGACAACTCAGAATCTATGACAGTTGATCGAAGTCCTCGTAGTAGTACTACTCAAGGGGATAGTGCAATAGATTTCCATCATCCAAGACCTTCTCTCCATGAAATACTTTTAGCTGACAAAATGGACTTTGAAGCTAAACTGCAACGTGCTGGTAGACGTAAACATTGGTTAAAAGCTAATGAAGCATTAATTCGAACTTTGTTGAGTTATTGCAGTTTACATGGGGCACACGGGGGTGGGTTAGCAGCTGTTAGAATGGAATTAATTCTTTTACTTCATGAACTTCAGCAAGAACGTTCAAGGCAGCAACTTCTATCACCTTTGCCTTTTCCAACTACATTGCCTTTACTTGCAGCCAGCGTTGCATGCCAAAAGACAGTTGTTGCTGACCCCATCCGTCATTTACAGGTTAGCATGTGGCTTTATTTCTTTTTTGAAAACAGAACTTGAAACTATTTTACGTGTCATCTAAAATTCATCAGACTCTTCATAGAGCAAATTAAGGAGTTTTTAAACAATTAAGTTAAAATTTTGTTTCATAAAATTTTGCCTTCAAAAACGTAAATAAATATTTAGCTTTTTCAAAGAGAAAAAAATGTACAAAAATATACTTGTCTTGTGGGAAGCTAGATTTAAGAGGAAACTTCAGAAGAAATTAATAAAAGTTAAATTGAGTTTTTAAATTGAGTTTTTAAAGAAATTGACTTGTCAATTGTATATTTCATTTTGTATACAAAAAAAGATTAAAATTTGTAATAGTAAATTGTATAAGCAATCTTTTTCAAAAAATTTTTATTTGGTACAAAATCTGGCATTGTAATTATACAATATAATTCAATAGGAAATGTGTATTGCATTTATGCATTTGCCTTTATTAAAAAAATAATTATATTGAATTAAAATTTAAGTAGGAATACATTTCAATATTTAACATTTTTTGAGGTGCCAACTGTTAAGATTTATCTGTAATTATTGGAATTTCGTATTTAAGATAACGGTCTTACAGTTGAGTAATAAAAATTTCAGTTTATGAGAATTTGAGTAACAATCTGCTTAAAATAATTTTTTTCCCTTAATGACCTAGAGTTGTAAAATTTTATTGTTTGTAACTAATCTATAACTAATCTAGGCTAATTTTCATCATAAACAATTCCATAAACTATAAATAAATATAAGATAAAAATTATTTGATTGAAAAAGAAATTTTAAAAAAAAGCAAAGAAATTTTCTTCTCTTTCCAATTAGCTGAAATGTTGTACGCAAAAATTTTTAGTGGTTCAAATGCAGGATGATTAAAAGGAAAAAGGGCTAGTTCTAATTTAACCCAAAAACTGGAAAACGGATTTCTAGCTATCAATTTTATTGTATCATTTTATAATGAAGTATTAAGTTTCAGTGTTATATATAACTTTTAATTTGGTTCTAGCTCTATCTAAATAGTACAAAGTACTTATTTTCGATTTCATTTTTTTGTTCGATTTCATTGGGTGTTTTTAAAAGGTGCTTTATTTTCCCTTTTCGAAAATGAGATTTTTTTCTTTACCATGTCGATTTTCGCCTCTTATTATTTAAAAGCATGCTTTTCACATTGATCTATTCAACGTTTTTACAATTCATTCAAACACAATCTATATCGGCGACCCGTCGGTCTATAGCGTATGAAAGAACCAATCATTCTACATGCTTGATGAAATACTTGCGGGTCTGCATGTGCGTATACTCAGCTGGGTTCGATGAGATTCTTGCACTCTCATATGCAACTCTGCTTCATTTTCCACCATCTGATATCGAACTGAAAAGCCTCTTGATCTTTTTATAATGGCTAATATAATCAGGAAAAGAGTTCTTTGTCAGAAACTGGTTATTTTATCATGATCATGCGAATTCTTTGAAAACTATTTTGCATTTTGTTAATATATGTAGTGCTTAAAAATGCTTTTTGAGTGCTTAAAAAGTACTTAAAAGGTGCTTATTTTTTGTTGAAAGATTTGGCTACGCACCCTGTGCTACTTTTTTATTTAATAAGTAAAAACATGCATAATTCAATTAATATTATATACCTATATGGAATTAAGTATTATATACATCTTGAAATTATGCTAAGTTGAATATCTACAAATTAGTAGGTGTTTAATAAATGTATTTATTTCTGTGTTATTGTACTTCTGTTTGCCAAAAGCTTGATTAAAAAGTTGGCACTTCTGCATTTTTTGATTTTCAATTTATACGTTGAATAAATATTTTAAATTATTTTAATAGACTATTAAAGTTATTCTTTTAATAAATTTATGTCTGTAATGAAGTATTTTTTCACTATACTTCTAACGTTCCCCCAATTGCCCAAATTATTGGACATTATTAGCTAAAATCTGACGTTTGTTTACATTTGGGCTTTGTTTATACCTGCTTAGGTGAACACGCAGATTGCCACCAGAAGCGGAGCTGTCGGTTGCTCCGTCATATCGCATCTTTTTACTCCATAATTAAGGATTACTTTCTCAGTGTTTTCAGTAGTTAATATTAGATATCTAGTTGTTGGGATCAATAATATGTAAATTCTATGAGTAGATATCATGTTTGTATTCCAATGTTTATTATTTTCAAAGCTTGAATTAGTATTTACAGTGCTTATTATTTGCTTATGTGTCGTCGTCATTATAGTCCTGTAGATCATTGTCATTTTCAGTTAATGAATTACTTTTTGTTGTCAGCATGTTTTCTTTTCTTTTTTTATTGTATCCTGTTTATGTTTAAGTGCAACAATAAAAGTGATGTTCCAGTTTATGTAAGTGCCTGCTTTTCTTGACCTACATTATTTTGACCTCTAGCAACAGGGATCATGCTTTCTTCGCAGTCAGTGTTGCGTTAATCTGATGAAACTACTTTTCATGCTTTTGGAGAAGGGCATGTGGCAAGCCTGAATGACATGAGGGAGTTAGGATGTCACATACTTCTTTAAATTTGTCGAGTTTATTATATTTTAAAAAAATATGCAACATTTAAGTATACTTATTTAGCAGCACATAATATTTAAAAAAATATGCATAAATAGGATCACCTTACACATACTGTTTTCTATAATTTGTATTTCTTTCATTTGCAATGTAAGATAAATATAAGTGATAATTTTTTGTTTTTGTTTCAGTCTCTAGTCCATGATATCCTATTAACAATTATTGACATGTCAGAGCCCCCAACTGTTTCTAGTTCCAACTATTCACACATTATGGTTTTACGAGATCTGAGCACATCACTTTCAGCCTGTATTTATGAATCTCTTTGTGATAGTGATACTTTTATTGTTAAGCAAGGTGGTTCCAAAGGTCTTACTATGGAAGAACTAATTAGGTATTTTTTAATAATGCTTTTGTAGTTGTTAAATTTAATTATAAACATGTTTCAAAACATTTGAGGGTTAAAATGAAATGCTATTATTTATATTTTTCCTCTAAATAAACTGACATGTTAAGCGGCTGAGTTACCAAAAGTAGAGCTGATAGATTAAGCGAGGAAAATATATATTTATATTTGAAGTCAATCTAATTAAAATTGCTTTTTTTAACAAAAAAATTCTGGCACCAAATTTTGTGTTAAGTTGCATTAATATTAAACATGGGCATCACAGGTATCTAATTTTTGATGGAGATGAAATTAAAATACACAGTCATAAGAACTCTCTGAATAATATTTTGGGGACCAAATAGATATAATGTTCTAGAGGGATGGATTATTATATCAAGGTTTAGAATAAGATTTTTTTGAAATTTTACATTATGTATGTAGGGGTTTGTGGAGCAAGGGAAGAAAAAAAAGACAATAGTTTAATAATGAAACTTAACATTCAATAAAAAAAAAGGAAATAAGTTTAACAGCGATATCATGAACGGTGAGAGCTGCCTACACGCTGCGTTGCAGGAGAAAGAATGAATGCTAAATTAGATTGTTCTATGGAAAAGAGTTAACTTCGTTATTAATTCAAGACTTCTGGACATTGTGTCTCCATCTATCTGGTACTTTTCCCTTCCTGACTGTCAGCCGCCTTTCAATGAGGAAGTAGATGATGCGATTCGCCCAACATTATTAACTATATTACAAGTATTAACATTATTACATGTATTAACTATAAATCTATTTGTATATTATATAAAAATTTAATTTGCATAGTGGTAATTATGGTTAATTATGAAATCAGATAGGAATGTTACATCTGTGACTTCTTAAGAGATAAGTGAGGCAATTGTAAGAATGGAAGGTCTTGGGGGGGGGGATCTATGTACATCAAAGATGGGATATTGAAATCAGAATACAAAAGCCATTCACTGTGGTGAAAAGAAATAAGATAAGTACATAATCAGCCGTGAGATTTCTTTTGTCAGATAAGACCGGAAAAAATGGCAGAATATGATAAAATAAGATTTTTTACATTATTTGAAAACCTATAATAACTAGAGAAAAAAAGGTTAATATTTAGAAAAAGAAAATGTTTCATTGCTTCAGAGAATATCGCAATATTGAGAGGTGGATAACATTAATTCATATGCAAGTTCATCCGGACCACAAAACATTATTGTAACAGAGGGGGGTTGTTTTAGCGAGAGCTCAGTGTATTATTTTTCTTATGAAACACAAAAATGAATCTTTGTTTTTATATTATTTTTAAATTTATGTGTAGTAGATAAATATCACTTGTACTAACAATCATCAGATTATGCATATTGTACAGAAAATATATTATGCAGGATTTTATTAATATTTTTTTGATAAATTGTATGGGAATTAACAATGCATCAATTGTACAACATACAACAATAACAATAATTTGCTTGTACTTAAAGAGCTGACTGAGATAAGAACTTGGTTCACAATTGTCTTAACTACAATAATGTACAGTAGTTAACCAGAGTAAATGGCCATATGTTTATATCAAGTTACTTTAGTTATGCTTATATATGAGTTGTAAAAATATTTTTATCTTTTTAATACAAAAACAAAATATGCTCAATTTCAGCTTTTATTAGTTAAAAATTTATTGTTCACCTTAATTTTTATTATATTAAAATTTTAATAAAAAATATTAGAAATTGGATAAAAGTTTGCTTTTCTATGCAAACTGAAATGCGTAAATGGTTATTTGCCTACATATGACTCTCTCTAGAGCATATTATTTGAAAGAACTTGATAAAATTTTGTACGTAGATATTATGATTTATGCATTCAAGAATGATGTTTAAAATGATATTGCTTCATTCTCATGGTCATAGTTGCGAAATTTTTAAATGGTAACTACCACTTTTTTTTATTTATCAAAACGTAATCTTTACAGTAAAAAACCTAAAATTAAGTTTGAGCGATATTTTTACCATAAGAAATAGAGACCATTAGCTTTTGCCAAGATTTGCAATTTTTTGTGATCAGTAGTGAGAAGAGAATGTAATAAAAACCTTTAAAAGCAGAGAAAATATTACAAAGGAAGCATTTAGTCGTTTAAAATTATTTGATATGTACGACCTCACATGTCTTACAGATCCATAGTTTCTTCTTTTTTTTTATCACTTTCTGACAAAAATGGAATTGCTTAGTAAAAGCCTAGTGTTGTAATTTCTTGTGCTAAAAATACCCTTCCAACAACTCGCTTTTTACTCTTAGTATTACATATCAATTTAAAAAATGGATGTTGCTATTAGAAAATTTCAGAATTGTGTCATGTAATGTAACCTTGAAAGCTGTGTAATCATTTTTTACACCATCTTGAATGCATAGATCATAATACCTATTTACGAAATTTTATTCCTTTCACTAGAAAACGGTATGTTCTCTAGAAGGCCATATGTTGGCAAAGTTGTTTTATAATCACCCTGTATAAGACGCTATTATTTTTTTACACACTTTATCTTTTTTTTTTAAAAAAGGAAATTTTTTTTTTAAAAAAAATAGCATCTTTAAAAGCATTAGTTAATTGTAAAATTTTTCTTTTAAGAAATTAATTTTTATGAAGTATTATAATTCTTTGTGCATGCAGTGTTGCTAATACACAAATTATATTAGATGATTTGAATTTTTTCATTTATTTTAATTTTAGCTCTAGTGTTGTATATCAAAACAGTCATCTATTAGCTGGGCATCTAGGACGAGATAGACATTGTAGTGGAGAAGAGGATATGAAAGTTACTACTCCGCCTCACAAATGGCCAGGTTACAAATATTTACAGATTCTATTTTTCTATAAAAGTTTTTAGTTACGAAAATTCATTTACAAAATTCCAATTTTAAAGAAGATCTTACAACCAAATATGATATTTACACTTTTCAGCAACTCCTTTTTACAAGAATTTATTTTAAAAATGTTGATTTTTTAAATGTAATAAAAAGAAGCATATAAGTACGTCATTTTTGAGAGCTTTTCTCTTGTTTTAATTTTGCCGCTCAGACCATTTTTGGAGGTTTAAAGTTTGTTTTAAACTGTATTTAATTTAGAGGCATTTTTCCCCTTTTATAAAAAGTGAATAATGATTTAGAATGGTACCTTAATTTCTTTTCTTTTTGATTTTAAGTAATTCATCAATTTTACAAATACAGTATGAGCTCAAAAATACGGACTGCTCAAGGGGTTTGGAAAATTCTGGATTTTAGGGATTTTACGTATAAAAAAAAGCACATTTGAAAAGTACAGGCCCAAAAATAAAAAATTTTAGAATTCCATCTAAAATTAATATGATTTTTTCCTCATTTTGCCGGCAGTAATTCTATTTTCTCATGGGTTTTAAAATCTCAATATGTTCAACAGGATATTATGACACACTAACTTCATGAATACGTATCTTTTTAAAAAATTTTTTTATTCGTCATGATAAAATCGTAAATTCATTGAGTCTTGTTGTTTGATTTTGGACAGTTTTCAGAACAAATTTCTACATGATTCTAAATATTTCGATATTTTTGTTAGAATTTTCTAACAACACACGAATTTATAATCGCTCATTTAAATAATCATTTTTAACGCACTCAATTTCATAATAAATTTGCATGATATTATGATATTCTTTATGTAAATATATTATGATTATATTCAATATTCTTTACTTTTTGGTGTAAAAGTTAATGTTATTTAATAAACTGCATTGAGATCTTTTTATTTTCATTTCTGCATTGTGACTAATATGAAATTTTAATCTCTATTAGGTGTTGCTTCACTACGGGCTCTCTTAGCACAAGATAAAGATGAAGATTCACCGAAATTACATACCCTTTTGTGTGAAGCATTTGTCAGTATCTATCTCAGTCAACTCATTCATGCTCTGTCCACATGTGATTGTCATGTCTTGTACCGTTTAGCAGGCCTCAACTTCACTAAAGATACATGGGCTCTTTTGTTTGGTGGTGGAGCCAAATTATTACTTCATGTATCTACCATTAATTCATTAGAATCATCAGGTTCNCCTTAATTTTTTAAAAAAAAGTCCTTAAAAGTGCTTAATTTTTGTTTTGTTAAAAGAGTGGGAACCCTGACAATTAATTTGATTTGCATTAATTTAGTGCTTGATGCTATAATACTTTTATTATAGTATTTATTATAATACTTTTATTAAGTCAAAGTTTCTATAAAATTGAAATAAGTTAAAAATTTTGATAAAATAATGCCAACATTTTCTTCAGATGATAAAAGATTAATCTTTTTCTCTAATTATTAGTTTATTTATTTGTTTTTTTTTCCATTTAATTTTAAAACGTCAAACTTTTCAGATAAGTTTTTGTTTCAATTTAAATTGCAGTAATGTGAATATGAATAATTATATTTGTAATATAAAACGCTTTAGCAAATCTTTTTATATTATTTCTTTGTCTAAGTCTAAATTCTCTTTCCTAAATCCTTATTTAGAACAAAATCTGTTCATATTGTTAATAATTCACATCCTGTTTTAAAAATAGATCAAAGAATGCAGAGCTAACATTTCTAAGTTTTATCCTTAAGGAAGCATGAGATTCTGACAAATCCTTGTATTTATTTTATGGACCTATTATACTCATAATTAATTATGTTCCACTTTTTGACTATGATGTAAGATATGTTAGGGGAAAACTTGTGAGACTTTCCCCAACATAAAACTTAGACTCATAAATTTTTAGTATTAGGTTTTATTCTTTTTCAATATTCTAATCTAAATAAAGAATATCTAAATAAAGAGCATCTTTTTTCAAGCCTGCCTGATTTCCTGCATGCCAGAACACTCGACCATGAAGATCTTGTCATATATATTTTATGACCCTTTAACTAATCAGAATAATTCATTAGTTCATATTTTTGTGTAATGTTTTTGTTTTGTTTTTGTTGCTTACATTTATTTTCTATTTAGTTATTCAATTGTAATAGCCGTGTTGTAAATAAATGTATAAATTTCCTTTTAGTTTTAGTCAAGTAATCTTTTATATGATTTTGTTATGTAAAAAAATTTAAAACGGCTTATAGGCAAGTTTAATTTGTTTACTGGGACAATTATTAACTTATATAAATTCGAAACTAAAAAATTTTGTTTGAAGTAAAATTATTATTTTTGTTTAGAAGAAAGCAGTACTACTGAATCTGGCACCAGTTTACTGGATTCCCTCTCTCGACAGAGAATAAAGTTTCACATGAAGCTCCTTGGTCAGTTGGGACAAACTACCACTCAACCCACCATGAAGGAAGATAAACCCACGTTTAGAGAACAATTTGTTCCACCAAAAATGGCAATGGTTTCTTTGTTTATGTCCAAAGTAGGTTTTATTTTTCATTTTTTGTGTGATTGTTATACTAAATATGATGCTTGTTCTTGATTCTCTAGCAAATTAAAATGTATTTTGTTTATGCCTTTATCCCTTTCCAATTCTCTGACTCACATCTATAAAACTGTTTTAAATGTTGAATAGTAGCATTTTTTTTGATGAAGAGGGAAATGTATTAATTGTAATAGAAATTTGTTGCATATTTGAATATTTTTATTAAATGAATTTGGTAATTCATTTGCAATCAAAAATGAATTATTTTCTATTGCAAATATGTTTAGTATGCTATCTGTTAAAAAGTATTTTATGAGTTAAATTTGTTTAAGCTGTATGCATTGCTTATAGCAATTGCAATTGGCTAAAAAATGGAAATGAATAAATAATCAAAATCTTAATATCTAAAATGGCATAATCAATTTTGCTATAAACAGTGAAACAGATCATAAACCTAGTGTTACATTTTACGTATTGATAAGTAGACAGAATATTTCTACACTTATTGTATTTATCTGTCAATGATTTTAATTTGCTTTTTAAGATTCCCTAAATTGAGTTCAGATTCCAAGTTTTATTATTTTAATTTGTATCTGAAGCTGCTGAAGTTAAAAAAATTTAAATTTTAAAATATCTACTCATATATATTGATGTTACTAATCATGGTGCGTAGCGTTTTTAAAAAGTGCTTATTTTTGATTTTCGTTTTTTAAAAGCCCTTAAAGGAGCTTTTTTCATTGGGCGTTTCCAAAAAGTACTTGATTTTTCCTTTTCAAAAATGAGATTTTTTTCTTTACCATGTCAGTTTTCGCACATATTTTGCAAAAGCAGTGTTTTCGCATTGTTCTATTCAACATTTTCACCATTCATTCAACCACAATCCATTTCATCGTACCGCCGGTCCATAGCGTATGAAAACGCCAATCATTTTACAGGTTTGATGAAATACTTACAAGTCTGCATATGTGTCTACTGAACTGCGTTCAGTGAGATTCTAGCATTCTCTTGTGTAACTCTGCTGCATTTTGCTAGATGCAATTTCAGGCTTAATTTTCCACCCTCATTTTAAAAACTGAAAAAAGCTCTTAATCTTTTTATGATGGCTTATATAATCAAGAATTCTTTATCAGAAACTAGTTATTTTATCATGGTCATGTGAAGTCTTTGAAAGTCATTTTGTAATGTATATAGTGCTTAAAAATATTTTTGTGCTTAAAAAGTACTTATTTTTTGTTGAAAGATTTGACAGCGCAGCCTGCAATAACAGCTAAGTAATTAGATGATATCTAGTAATAAGATTTGTTTTAAAAATATGCAAGGTCTAATTGCTTAATAATCATATTAAATCTTGTTATAATAGGCACAGTTACCTCAAGAATGGCAAGAATTAGATTATGATTCAAATGCTTCCTTACCAAGTGATGAAGATGATGAGGTTGCTGAAGAGAATGATGTTGATGATGTATTTGGTGGAACTACTGATGACAATCAGTTGACTAGTAAACGAAAGAAAATTGGTTCAGATTCTGGTGGGTTAGATCAGCTTGATCCAACATCTTACACCTGGGGCATTCTTCGTTATGCTATAGTGAAACTTGCTCTGAAGCACGTCAAAACATACCTTAATATTGCTGGATTTGAAATGCAGGGTAAAAATTTTTTTAATTCATTATGCATGCATTCATTTATATTATGACTATAAGAAAATAGTATGTTTAAATCTTTTGATTTTTTTAAAGTCATCTTTGTAACTGTTTGTTTTAACTAAAGTTAATTACAATTATGTTTAGTTTAATGAAATAGAATGCTAAAGTTGTAAGAAAGTGATCACTTTTTTTTATCACTTTGGCATTTTAAGAAGAGATAAATTTAATATCTATGGTTATTGTATGTTAACATCTCATATCTACAGTAGCAAAAGTTTGCATTATACAATGTTTGTTTTGATTGTGTAAAATATCATTTTGGGCAATGAATCCTGCATCTAGGAAATAAGGTAGCTCGTTATCTTTGAAAAGAAAAGAAATTACATAATTTTTATATCTAGTGAAAATGCTGATTTTTTTTCTTTTTTAATATACTGTAGAGTTAGTAGCAAACATTTTGAAGACAACAAATTTAATTGCTTAATTAATTTTTATTTTGATGCTTAAACTATTTTTAAATCCTATTAACAGGGTTGCCACGGGTGACTAAAATGCGATTATTTTTGGCATAAGGCAACTATGGCGACTTTTTTTGCCTGAAAAGGCTAAAAAAGCAACGATTTTCAGGAAAAGGAGACTATTGGGAGACTTTTTTGTACTCCTAGCGATGTTTTTTAGCATAAATTGGGTTGACAACCTGCGGTCCGCGGGAGCTTCTGTACACAAAATTTTTTTTTTCTTAAGAAATTAAAAATTATTAAAATTTTGAATTGCGAATTTGAGTCATCACTTTTTAATGTGCACAATTTGTGCAGATTTCATTGTAAGTCTATTTTGTATCTCGATCGCTATTTCAACAGTTATTGCTACAAAATTTTGCATGATTTTAAAACTCCCAATTTTTAATACGATATTACGATGCATGAATTGTCGAATTTAAATCATCACTTTTCATAACATATATATCAATATAAATATATATATTTGCTTAATCAATTATCGATAAAAAAGAAATTTTTTTAGAAAAAGTAAGTTTTTTTTTAATGGAAAAGTATTATCTTAAAGGAATTTTAGCAATTAAAAGTATTTAATTTTTTATATAAAAATTTAGTGCCAGAAAACTAAAGTTTATATAAAAATTATCATATTTGCCACCAGCTTGACTAAATGAATCATGGTATATGACAATTAAGTCTTTTAATAAAATTTTTGTCATATTATTGAAATGTTTTTGTTCTTTTTTGAAATTTTTTTGCAACTATTTTCATACTTTTCAGCAACTATTTCCATGCTTTAGGCTACTAAAAGCAACTATGTTGTTCATTTTTTTCGGTGGCTACCCTGTATTAAATTACTTTGTTAAATAAAAAGCAATTTTTTGTATTGGAAAGCTATGTAGTGAAAGTGAACTTTTTTTAAAAAATTTAATTTCATAATCAAATTTTTATCTAATTTGATAATCAAAAAATTAATTTAAATTGTACATTTTAATTTCCACCCTATTTGATTGTCACTAAATTTAATTGATTTGATTTTCACTTAATTAATTTTTATTTAATTTATAATTTTTTTTTAGAACTACCTGTTGTAAGTCCACTGATTCAAGCTGTATTAAAATGTATGGAATTTTGGCTTAAAGACTTAAAAGAGTTCATGGATTCTTTTGAGGGGCCTCCACCAAATTACATTCCTGGTTGTTTTGCTTCTAATTCTCAAACTGGGCCTGCCTTGCTCAAATACTCTACACTACTTGAAATTCAAAATACTCCATTTAGGTATATTTTGTTTCTACTTGTTTGAATCTTAAGAATTGCTTTTTGAGTACATTTAGATCTCACTTACGGTTCTGAATCGTATCTAGTGGTTTATTTTATGTTACTGAATCAGTTAAGGGCCAATGTGTTGTGTGAAAAAGGAACAAGTCAAATTAATTATTTTTAATAATTTATACATTCTATCAATATTTCCATCTTGCTTACTACTTTTGTATTTTTAAAGAATGTTCATAGAGTAGTTTTTGTCAAGTATCTTGAAAATGACAGACAATTTAAAGAAATCAATTAAAAAAAAACAGAAGGAGTTATATGGTTTGTTACATTCTGTTCAGGTTACCGAGGTATTTATGTCCAGCAAGTTTCAGAAATTAATTACAAAGTTCGTCTTCAGATGGGGCTGCTGATTGAGAATATTGTAAAACAATGTTTTCTGTTTCATGCCATAGCAGGAATTTCAACTAAAATATTTTCATTGGGAATGGGTAGTGTTTTTTCCTTAGACAGTTTTACGTTGTTATCAGTCATGATTGATTTGTAAACATTGTATCATAGTTTTTCCTTATCGACAGCTTCATCAGTTGAAAAGATTTGTTACTAGTTTTGAAACTTATGTATAATAAATATCTAATAATAATACCTTATAATAAATACCTAATAATAATACCTTATAATAAATACCTAATTTTTAATTCAGGTCGCAGCAAATCGGGCATTTTTTCACCATTCTGATTTTTTTTAAGGGTTTTGCTTTTTTGGAACACTATTATCCAATACTCTTTTTATAAATTAAAAGTATTTGTAATTAAGTAAACACTTTTAAGAATACTAACATGCTTTAAATATTATGAATCTCCTTTATTCAGATAAATTTTGTTTAGAGAAACCATATATAACATATTTCCAATATTGGTTACTGCAATTTTTGTTTACTAATTTTTTTTAATTCCTTAAAAAAAACAGTAAAAAATTAATTTTTGTTAAAATTTTAGTTGCATGTTCATGTTATCTCCATCAACTGAATAAAATGTGTTTTTTTTTTCATCATAAAGCAGTCGTATGAAAAATATTTGGAAAAATTTACCCGGGGATAAAGCATAAACATAATTTTTATGAAGTGATGAAATTGTGTTTGTAAAGGAGATTTAGAATTGCAAAGTAAAAAAAAAAAAAAATTGAAAATGGAAACATTGGTTGCAACAGCTGGCTAATATAAAAAAAATGTCCTATGAGTAATGGTTGTTAAAAAAATAATTAAAACAAGGAGAAATATTAATAATTAAAGAAAAGAAATAAAATTGCAAGAATAAACAGAAAATGCAAGAGAGAAACAGAATTTTTTTTTAAATATTACTTTTTTACTATCTGTTTTAGTACCTTAATGCCGAAAATTTGTTTTTTGTATTACAGTATTTTCTGCTGTAATAAAAATCTAAAATTACAAATTTAGAAAAAAAAACATAAAAAGGCCATTAGGGTTCATCATTCCTTTTTTGATTTATTTTTTTGCAATTTGTTGAAGAAACAAGAAGAAAAATCCATGTTGTCGATAATACACGTTTTTTTTTTTTTGCTTGCTGTTTATGTAATTAAACAATTCTAATTTAAATGAAACTCCATATCAGGATCCAAATATATTTATTTATTGTAATGTATCATACATGTAAATCAGTTGACAGATAGTGTGTCAACGTTATTGTGATTACCTCAAGTTGGCTCACATAAAAAAAAACGGAAATTATTATTAGTAGATTCATTTTTATATAATTTGTATAATTTTGAATAATAATAAAAGAAAAGGAATTTTTAGAAGCATTTCAGAAGAGGTTACAGCTCTTGTGTTCTGATAAATGTGACAATACCTAATTAAATAGTGTTTATTAACAGACCTTTCAGTAGACAGGAATAATAATTATTAATAGACAATTGGAAGAGATCCATTATTAGCATAGAGAAATCATCATTGCCAATAGAGCTAACTCCACAGTACCTAACATTGATATTTTAAACAAGTTAGCAAAAAAATGATATCCCAAAATTCTTTAAGGGAATTCTAAAGCAACTCAATAATATATTATTCTATAAAAGTGGCTGAAGAAAGAAAGATGAAAAATAAAAAGGAAATAAGAATTAAAAATAATTACAGATTTCAGAAAAAAATGAAATTAAAAAGCTAGGAAATGTCATGCATAATGGCATTACAAGATATTGGTGATTATAATGTGTTTAATTTAAGGACATTTTAAACAGCACAAATCAAAACACTATAAAACACATTTCCAAATTTTTTATTATTTTTATCATATGTTGTTGTAATTAAACATTTTCTGCAAGTGCCACTTTCTGATATGGGACAACTCTTCATCCCATTCTTTCTCCTCTCTTTCTAGGGAGAGGGGTGCAGTTATCAAATTTAATACCTGATGTATTTTTTTTAAAAAAAACTAATTTAATTTATTTTTATTCTTTATCACAATTTCATCAATATAATATCAGAATTGATTGTAACTTTTATTGTTTTCACCATTATAATCTAGGAATAAATATGTATTATGTCTAGGTCAAACCATCGAGTAGTTTTACCTGTGAAACGGTTGTGGAACTTCTTAGTTAGACAAGAGCATGTTCAAGATATATTTATCCGTTATATTTACCAATGTAAACCTGTACCAATACCAAAGGTATTTAACTTGTTTAACTTATTGTCATTATGCTTTACAGTATGAAATAATAGAGAAAAATTATATCTTTTGCACTGTAATCCTGTAGGATGAAGATCAAGGAATTGATGGTGTGGAAAGTAACTCCAACAATCAAAATATTGTTAGAGTTATACACAAAGATCAAGATACTATTAATACTTTCTGCATAAATCGAGTATGTGCTTTAGTTATATTTAAATTTTCATTGCTATTATATTTTTAGGTATGTATGCTAGGCATAATTCAAAAGAATATTAGTGTTGTCCAAATTTCAGTGTTCCCACGGTTCAGGGAGAACAGGAAAAACCTGGAATTGTCAGGGAATTTTTTTTCAGCTCCAAAAATCAGGGAATGGTCAGGTGAAGTTGCAATTTTTTTACAAAAACCTGGAAAATTACTTCATTATACCTGGAAAAAAACCAGTCTTAAAATTGTCAGTAACAGTACTCAGTTGTTGTGATTCGAGTTAAATAATTCTAACATCTATTAAAATTATTTATTGTAAAAATTTCACATTTTAGACAAACTGAAATGCTTCCTTCCTCATATAATATTTATTTTACTTAGAAAATGTAATACTTGACATTACATATAAAAGAATCGAAAATTTTCTGATGAAAAATTTCGTAGCACAGATAAAATATGGTATTGATTTTCATTGAAATTTACCTGATATACCTGGAAAAGTCAGGGAATTTTTTTTCTGAAATTTAGTGGGAACCCTGAAATTTTGATGATTCAAAAATAAAAAAAAAATCTTAAAAATTACTATAGAAAATATGCCTATAAATCTGAGTGAAAAATGTCTTGATAATTATGACACTAGTCATAAGACTCTCACATTGCATTTGTATACATTTCCTGCAAAAACTCATTGGTCAAACATGCCAGTGAAATCAAATACTACAAATATTAAGTATTATTAAAGTCTTCCTTGAACTCTTGTTTTTCAGTAGTTTTGAAGCATGGTTTGTTATTATTACTTTTAAGTTGGTTTTTTCCTTTATACATTTTAATTATTTTAGTTTACATTAGATAAAAATTTCAAATTTTTAATGATTGTGAAATTTCTTAATATTTCTGATCTCTAACAAAGTGAATCATAAGTATACTCTCAAAAATATGTAGTGTTTTTAATTTTGTTTCATAGCAATAAAATACATTTTATTTCAATTTAATTTCATAATTATTAAATGATATCAAAGTGCACTTGAGAGCTATAATATTGTTTTTTTAATGTATTTTGATGTATTTAATTAACATTTTCAAAAACAAGTTTCTTTTTAATGAAGATAAGTTTAAATAAATCTTTTTTTGAATTATTGATTGTAATTTTTTTTTTCAATTTTCAATCTTAAGTTTTGGGATGTGTTACCAAATTTATCAGTATTCTTTTCTATTTGATTTTCCCAAAAGTATACTGTAAGAATTATACATTTTATGGAGTGTGCTGATTCAAGCCATATTTATTATATTTAGGGAGATCAATTTGGATATTAAGTTAAAATCAATATTTCTATTAAAGTTTGTAGCTGTAAATACACTGAATTAAAAATACTGGCAGATCTCTTTAAAAATACAAGTTATTCAAGATAAAACTTAACATGTAGCGTTGTATTTATTGTGAACTCTGTTACTCAAGAAATTCAATTTATATAAAATCTTATTTTAATAATTTGATGTAGTGCCGAAGTTATATATTTTAATTATATTTGCTATTTCAGTTTTTAGTATGTGATTTGAACATCTGCAAAAGTAAACTTAAAATTATTCTCTTAAGTAAGTTAAGATATCTAAGTAAGTTTTGATAAATTTACTATAGGTAAAACCTGGTATAATAGCATTAGCTACTACAAAAGAAATTCAAGAAATTGATGTATCGACACTTCTTCAACCAGTTCCATGGTTGAGAGAAGAAGCTGAATTTGAAGCTATGAATTTATTAAGGTACATTTTTTCTTTAAAATTTTTATTTTATTAATAAATTTTTTCATTAATTGATTGTCATTGTTTTCATAGTATTATATAATTTCATTTGAATACCTAATATGATTAACAATTGGTAAAAGTTAATTAAATCTCCTGATGAGAAAAGGATATTTTCAATCAGCTCTTGAAAACAATTAAACTGTGAGAAATAATTTTTCAGTTAATTCCATTTTCAGATTAGAAGAGGCATGTGAGAATTTAATATAATTTTTCATATTTTTTTATGAAAAGTTATTTTTTTTGTTGTCATCTAAAATAAGTTCATTGTGGCATCTTTTTACGATGTGAAAAAAAAATTATAATCCAAAGAATTAGTTTCTTGCATATTATAATATAACCAGCTTTGAACAGCGAACCTAATTCTGAATTTTCAACTATCAATGTATTTGCGCAGCCTTGTAATTTTGAACCCAACACAGAAGACAAGATAACTTCTGGATCAAGCATTGGGACAAGCTAGCCGTTGTAGAGTATCAAATAAACCTTTGTTTTTTATGGAACTAACCCTCATTTGCATCACATAGAGAAGATAACCTCTCACGGTAAGCCCAACACCAAGGGGATTCTAACCCATGATTCATCTACTACTGAGGATGTTTTACATCAATGTGGTAATTTCAGCCAGGAGCTGAATTCGAATCAAACAGCCACTGTTGGGATTCAAATCTGAATCACTGCATTGGTGGCAAACGCTCTATCCCCTTAGCCACCCTGGCTCAGTTTCTTACAATCTCTTTATTTTTGAAATATAGTTTATTTATTCCATTTGACAGTTAAAATAATATTACCACCTACTTTGATTGAAATTATTGCATAAAATGATAAAATAAATGTTTAATCTTGATTGATTTAGGGTCTATTAGTAATCTTTTCCATCTTTTTGATTATTTAGAACCCCTGATAATTTACCAGCCACAGATTACCTAGTTATTCAACACCCACAGGACTCTTTAACAAATGCTTCTGCTGTATCCACACCAACTGGGTCAACTCCTTCTGTTGGAGCACATTCATCCAAAAATGTAAAATTCTTTCTTGTGCATTTTTCTAAAAAACATGCTTATAGAGTAATTAAGAAATAATAGCGCGAAACTTCTACTAATCTGTAGAGGAACCTATTAAGATTATCTATATTAACAGTTCTTACAAAACTTGGCTGAATGACTTGGGTTAGTTTAATTTTAAAATATCTGATAAAAATTAATTTATCTTCATAATTAATAAAGGAGTTCTTTTGCATCAGACTATATAAAGAGTTCGTTTATAAAGTGAATTTTTCACTGTTCCATTTCCTTTTAATAACCATATAATGCATCATATGCAGTTTTATAGATACATAATTGTTACATTATTTTTTTAGAATAGTGTTTTAGATTTTATGAGATTGCTTCTCTTTAAAAAAAAAATTTAGATTTAGTTAAAACTAGTGTAAATAAAAATTAATGTTAAGATTTTGAAAAGCATATAGCATTTTTTTTTTTTTTGAAGAAGAGAAAAAAAACAGTTTATAAAGTATGCTATAAAGTTTTCTGTCAATATTTTTCTAGTGTTTAAATGTATACTAATAAGTGAAGGTAATACAAGAGTGATTCAGAAAATTGACTTTCCAGTTTTCTAAAGTAATTTGATGTTGATCATCTTTATTTATGCCATATCATATCTCAATCTGAAAGTTTTTGGTCACTTTTTGATTGTGCACAAATGCTTTTCAATTTTATACAAATCTGATTAGAACTATAACATCTTTCACTGTCCACACTTTAATTTTATCATCACATTATTAAAAGAATAGAAAAAAGTTCTGTGTAATTTTTAGATTTTATAATTCATATTATCTTTTTACATGCAATATATTTAGTTTTTACATCCAATATATACAGTATAAGGAATTTTTTAGAGTTTTGAATTTACCAATGATGATAAAATAGTTTTTTATTAATATAATAATATAATATATATAAAGTTGAACCCAAATAATTCTGTTGTAACAAGCAATTCTAATAAAATTAGCTTAAAATATAGCTATTAAAGAAGCAGGTTTAGAAACAAAGCTCATTTGTGTAGAACTAAGAAATAAAATGTTTTTTTTATACATATTATTCTGCAAATTAAATTATTCTTGTCATTTCTAATTTAAAATAATTTTAAACATTAATGATAAGTTTTTTTACTATTTTATTCTTTCTGATATTTTACAACAAAATGAATGATATAATAATAAATTTGTAAGCCAGGAATAAATTGAGGTAAGTGAACACGATTTATATAGCTCAGCATCACATCTTAATTGCTCTAGTACAAATTTCATTTTTGTATTTCTTTAAAGAATCTATCATATCAACTTGTTTCAAAGAACAGTTAAGGAGTATTTTTTTGTTTTCATAATGCTTGGCTTCTTGTTTAGGAAACTAACCCATTTTATTCTTTCTTCTTTTACTTTATAATTCCTTTTCTACCTAATTCTTCCTGCTATGGCTACTCTTTCTGCTAACTGTACTACTACTTTCTCCATTCATTTTGCTGCATCTTGTAATGCAAAAGATGAAAGGTCTCAACTTTCCTGGCTGTACTAACCCCCAATTCTGCCAATTAGTTTTACAAAGAAGCCGTTATATGTTAAAACCGGTAAGTATATATTTTATCATTTGATTGCTGTTGTACTCATTAAATTTGTGGCTGTCAGTTTAACCTGGCTTGCTTGGTACTTCTAAAGCTCTGTCCCCCTTTATGCAAATCGTGAAATATGCATCCTTGTTGATTTGTATTGTGTGTGCATATGCTTATTAATTGGCTGAGATTTAAGTTTTTCTTTTGTGAATTATTTATTCATTAATGCTTTACATTATAATATAATTTAACTAAATTATATTATAATTACAGTATAATTTAATAAGTATTAGTATTGATATTACAGTATAATTTAGCCCATTTATGTCTGAATTTTTTCTATGCCGTGACGTGAAAAAAAAACTCCTGTTAAACAAGTGTTGTTTTTTTTTTTAAATTAAATTAATATTTTCTTTTGTTAACTACTACTTAATTTTTGAAAAAAAAAATCAAAAACTCTTGCCTGATGTAAAAATAATCTTCTTTCAAATCAGAAAAATTCTCGTAGAATTATTACTATTCCCATGACATATGTCACACTGGGTCAACATGAGTTTTAATTTAATTTTTGGCTGGTTACTTTTATATATTATATTAATTCCCTCAATAACTTAAAAATGCATCGCTGTGAAAGGATTAAATTTGAATTCTACTAAAACTTAATCTTCAATATCTTATTGAAATAATAAAAAAACTATAGTAGTTCATATTAAAAAAAATATTAACAATTATATTTGATTACTGTTTAAACCTTCACTTACACTTCTGGCATCAAACATTGTTCTTATTATTAATTATTTGCTGCTTGTAAAAAATTTGCAGTTTCTTTTTAAATTGACAAAACAGTAGTACAAATTTTGAATTAAAACTTAGTGTTTTACTGTTTCTGTTCATTTAGATTTTGATTTATTTAATTTTTCTAAAAACTGAAATGAATATTTTTTTTATAGCTAAAGAAACATAAAATTGATGGTGTTCGGAAATTAACATCTCATCCCTTGATGCCTGTTTGTAAGAAATTTCTTTTATTTTTATGTATATTTTTCTTACTGTTTTATGTTAAGGATTTGGAGAAAGAGCTCACCCTTTCTTTGAAACAGATTGATTTTTCTAAAAATTAATAGAACAAGATTATACTTTGGAAAATAATTTTTTTAACTATTATATATTTTCCATACTGTCTATTTTTTAATCTATTAAATATTTTTGATTTTGAAAAAGATTTTTTTTTTTGTCTTCTTAGTACTTTTTACAAATCATATAAATCACACAATTTCTCTTATTTTTTCTTACAAATTGTACATTTTTCCAATTTTTTTTTAAATATTTGTCTGTTTTTATCTTTCAATGTGGTTGAAATAAATTAAATAGAGCACCTTGATTCCATGAAAACTGAATGGGGTTTGGTTGATCTCCACTTCAATAATTATAATTTCAGAACTCCGCTTGGATTTTAAGTTACAGTAGTTTTATATTCATACATATTCCTCCTCACTTCAAATTGGTGTTATCGTTGTTCTTGCTCTATTTGCGGGTAAATGTATTGCCTCGATCCATGTTTTGCAAATTGCTTTAAATTTATTCATAACAATCCTTTACCAAGTTGTTTTAGGCCTTCCTCTTTTTATTGCCCTCAAGGTTCCATTAAAAAATTTGGTGTATTAGCTTAATAATTATAATATAACTGTTGATAACTGTTTGTTATGGTGTCGCGTGCCTCGGCATTCTCCTCCAACCAAACTGAAGTGATGAAAACCCAGCCGGGTAAACCGGTTGGAAACCTACTCATAATCACTTCCCAACTGACTCTCGTACAGAGAGCATTTTCTATTTCATTCATTCATTTCATTCTCTCTTGTGCTAATCTGGTTTATCTTATTTTAACAATGTAAGCTTTCAATTATGTGAACCATATATTTTATTGTACATTAAACTTCCTTAACTTTTAAGCTTTTTTTCTTTATGTCTGGTAATTTGCTAGTTGAATAATTTTATTCCTTTTTTTCTCATTCAATTTAAAAATATAGCATGTGTTACTCTTAACTTTATAGCACACACGTGCTATAAGCAACATTTCCATGCTCGTGTGAACCCTTGAAGAAATTTGCAAGAGTATCAAAATGTTAATGCCTCTAAGTTAAGAGATTAAAAAAATTCAAAAATAAGTAAATGTTAAAATGGATTTAAGTAAATATACTCATGAAAGAGCTTTGATACGTTTTGTATGAACATATTTTATTTTTGCGTGAACTTGACAATCTTTTGCAGATCTCTCAGGTTCTCAAGATGGTTCAGTCAGCCTATGGGAATGGAATCATGCACAACCCATTTCATCACCCAGGCAAGCTGGAACGTTTGCTAAAGTCACCAGAATTTTATTCAATCTTCAAGGCAATAAAGTAAAGATATTCTCTGAATACTAACATCATACTGCAATGTTTCAGTTTTTTTATCATTAATTTTAATTTATAAGATTATAGGAACTTAAGTTCAGTGTTTAAAAAAAATATCCTGTTGAGAATAACACAGGATAGCAAAGATTTTGTCGAATTTATACAAATACTGATTCCGGTGTGGAAATTTAAAATTCGTTTTGCTCTTAAAGCTACAGATTTTTCTAAAACGACATTTTCAGTCTATTTTTTGACGAATTGTACTAAGTTTTAAAACATTATATGTTAAAGGGAGTCACATGAATGTTGCAACAAACTTCTAGGGGAGTTAAGGACATCATCAGGATTAAAATTGCATAGGAACCTATGTCGTCTTATATGGCTTGGTTCATTTCCCTATCGTGACCTGTTTAAAAGCACACACACACACACAAAAAAAAAAACAGTTCATCATAGGAAAGTGCTCCTAGCGGCATATGACATTTTCAGGCATGGGTGATGTGTCTTTATTTCCCTAGAAGTTTGTCACTACATTTATGCAAACCTTCTTTTATAAATAACACTACCACAAAAATAGGTTAACTTTTTTTTTCAAAAAAATTTTTAGCTTGGAGAGAGAAGCAGATTGCTGATTAGAACTGAGAGATGCAAAAATATCAAGAGGTCATAAAAATCTCATGAAACAGAAGAAGAAAAAAAAAATTTCTTTTGTGTAATGACTAAAAAGCACTAAAATGTACTTCTTAAAATGGTTTAAAAGCTCCTTGATTTCATACGTATTAACCCTTTTCAGGGCGAAAAAAATTGGATAAACATTTTAGACCAATAGAGTCCCAAGAATTAACCTTTTATGTGCTTTTGAAATCAGCCTTATGTCTATACATTTCAAAATTTAGGGTCGTTGAGGAAAAACTACAGTTGGCTAGGGTTAAGACTATTGCCTTTTTAGTGATTTATATCGCGCTCCCCAACCTTTACATCATTGCTAACCAGTCAACATTTGATAATTTATCAAGCCCTGCTGAAGAGGTGAGAGGACGCTGATTGTTTATGTTTTAGATTGTTTCGATTTAATAATTTTGAATTCAATTGCCATACCTTCAAAATAAAATACAATTACATGCACGGTATTGGCGGGGCTTTAGGTGAATTATCTGAGCTCCTGGTTAACATCTTGTCCATGGAAAGTTGTATAAGCCCGATAGAAATACACAACAGTAAATAAAAGTAATTTAATGCTCTTTGGGTTCCTTGGACCGATACTGGTACCAATTACAGCCAGTAGGAGACCACTTATTTATTATTGATGAAAATGAATGATTTAAAACCTTTAACTTACAAAGGAGTAAAATATAGAATTATTAAACAATAATTTTATGAAAGATTATTAAAATAAGTTTTATGCGTTTTGATGTAAATAATAAATAAAGATCTAACCACTGTTTTTTAATTAACTTAATGCATGTTGTATTTGATACTAGAGCTGTGCATTGTGCACTTTGCTATGACCAGATTCGAAACGATATCTCAAAATTCATTTTTAAAAAAATCAGCTTTATCAATAACTTTAAATTTACAGGTCTTTAAATTTCAATGTTTTATTAATTAAAAAGATAAATTTTGAAAGCACATGAATGGGATCTGTTCTTATGCATGAGCGATTTATTGCATTCTTAATGAATGAAAAAATAGTGTTAGAGTGAGTATATTTTTTCCACAAGTAGACCAAAATTATGCATGTTAAAACCACATGGTAGTAGGACTTACAACTAAAACATTCAAATGAGCTCTTAAACATATATTTTTCATTTTCACATTATTAATGCTTCTACATAATTTTAACTGCAACAACAAGTAATTTTTTTAAAAATTTAACTTGTTTTCACTTTATCTGGTTATATAACTTGGCATTTTTATGAGAAACTGGTTAAGAGGCATAACAGGAAAGGAATAATTTTGGTTTGATTCACTGCCATCTCAATTTTCTTCTGATTGTGAATTATCTGTGAATTTGCCTCCTTGATGCTTCCTCTGATTCTGTTTTGTCACTTTCTTTACACTGCTACTAAACGAGGTTGTTTTTTTTTAATTCACAAAAAGCATTGTTCTGTTTGGCTACATTAGTCTTCATACAAAAATAATCTAAATTTTTGTTTAACATTCCTAATAGCAAATTTGTATTAATAGAGGAATATATTTTTATTAAATTCCTATTAGTATTTTCAAAACTATCCTGTGCAGTATTATTGAATATACTTTCATAATTCTTGCCACTTTTGCTTTGTAAACTTTGTGCAGGGAGAATTACTTTTTTTTTCTTTCTAGTTTGGAGTTACTGATGGAGATGGTATTATTAGTCTTTGGCAAGTGGGTCTTGGCCACGTTAGTAATAGACCCTTTTTTGTAAGTACGCTTTCATCTCTCACTAACTTGAGATGCATTGTTTTCATGAATTATAATAATATTAAGATACAGTCGGACCTCTATTTAACGAAGTTGCTTAATCCTGATAATAACTTCGTTGTATGGAAAATTCGTTAAATAGAAAATCACCTTTTGAAATACTTAAATGACACAAAACAGATTTTAAATTCATAAATACTAGACATAATTAAAATAGCAATGGATGCACCTTTATCTTGTAAAGTAGTATCTACTATTTATTTCGTAAATCTTAATTATAAAAGAAATCTGCACGGAAAGCAAGAATAGAGCAAAACATTATGCAGTGTTACACTATCATGCTACATACATTTTCAACTGAAAAAAGCTAAATTTATGCGTAAAATTATATCTGCATTTATTATAAAAGTAATTTTAAGCATATATTACCACATGGGTTCTTAAGTCAATTGCTACTGATAAAATCGGTCAATTTCGTTTGAAATGCAAACAAAGAGGGAAAAGGATTTTACATTCTTTAAAAGTTAAGTGGCTTTGAAAATCAATTCAAGGGCATTTCCCCCATTAAATGCGTTAACAAGTTTAAAATGTTCTGAAATATTTTAGGAAATAGGGAAAGTGAATCTCAAAGAAAATTTCATTAAATAGAAAATTCACTTCACTATTTGGAAGTTATTTCACAAAGAAATTTCCAAAATGTTCTTGGTTCTTCGAAAAAATTTGCAAAAGGGAAGTTCGTTAAATGGAAGTCAGACTGTATTTCTAATTCTATGCACTGTAAAAAGCTTATTGCATTTGTATAAATGAAACATAATATGAAAACCTTTAATTCTGTAACTATAGATGTAATTCTATTTTTCTTTTTTTCCAATTGCATTATTGAAGGAAATTTCAATGTTATTGAACTTTGGTACTTTCTCAAACTACTATGATAACTACTTAAACTGTGATCAGAAATTTCATGGATTTAGACTTAACAGCAAAAACCCTCCAATCCTGGACAGGAGCTCTTAAAAGAGATTCCTGACCTCAGTAATGAGTGCGTGTTTGAAACTCCTGTCTCCTAAGGGTTAAAAAAACTAGAAAAAAAATTTTTTTATGGTGTAGAATTTTAAAAATGAAAATGTTTTTCTCATATTTAATCGTAAATAAATTAAATAAAGATAATTCTACAAACATAATTTATATTGTGTTAAGTTGCAGATTAGAGATCTTTCAATTTGTTATTGGTGTTGTACAATATTGTTTTTTTTTCTGTGAAAAATATAGTCATACATATTTTTTTTAAAATTATTTTTATGATTGCATATTAAGTAGATAATATATTTTAAATGAAGTTATTAATAATAATGCTCGTTAAATTATGTTTTAAACACCTTATTTGAGTCAATTATATCTAAATTAACTTTAAGGAAGTCTTAATGTTAAGCCTTATTTTTAAACTTGGAAAAATAAAAAGTTTTATAGACTTAATATGCAAAATTTAGAGTATTGTAAGATCATTATTGACATGATTATTGAGCAATAGCATTTTATTATTTAATGGTGTCAAATTTTAATTTTAGCTATAAAAAAAAATATGTGTACTGAAACAAAGGCTTCTGAAATATACAAAATAGTGCTTAAAACCTAATTATTTTCATGTAATGCTAAGTTGAAGAACAATTACATTACACTAAAATAATGGAATGTAATATTAAATAGGTACAATATTAAAGTATGATCTAATTTGTTTTTCTTTAATTGTGCTTTTTATTTCAGTCTACACAGTGCCATTCTAAACAAGCAAATGATTTTACGTTCCTAAGTTCATCTAGTCTTATAGCTACTGCAGGCCAGTCAGCAGACAATAGAAATGTCTGTTTATGGGATACTCTCCTCCCTCAAGGAAAATCCTTGATATCAAGTAACTCATTTAAACTTTTAACATTTATAATATTTATGCATTTTTTTTTTTGTTTCATTATAATATTCACTTAAGCTCTTTAATACATTGGTCTTCAACTAGTGGTATGTTTACCATTATTTTTACATCATCATCACCCAACCGTGACCGAGCCTCATTTTCAAAACTCTATATTTTAACAGCCATGGTAGGAATGCCATGTAGATTTGGCCCTGATCAGATGATGTGGACAGTGCCTGAGTTGGTACCCCCTCTACCCAAACTTCCACATCACAACCAATTTAACCTGCACCTAACTGTGTATACATGCTGGTTGTTTTGTTGGCTGCCATGATTGAACTCACTACTGCAGTTTTCCAACTAAGGGTGCGAACTATGTTTTAACCGACCACGAAACCGGAAACATCATGGTGTCTGAAGGGAGTAAAACATGTTTGACAAAGAAATTAAAAATAAATCTAAGTTGAAACAGAATTGTCTGAATCATTCTTATATGGAAACAAGCATTAAATTTAACCTTCCAAAACTACATTAACAAACATGAATTTGGCTAAAAGTGAGGAAAAGAAATTTCATTGTCTAAACAAGCACTGAAATATCTCATTCTCCTCCTTTTAATTTTTGATTTTGTATTTAATCAATAACTGCTCTTTTAATGATGTCACTAAATTGTGCTGCTCCTTTTATTTCCCTGCTTAGGTGCAAATAGACTCATTTATAACTTAAACTTTGCTTCATTTCTAAAAAAATCATTAATTCTTAAAAGAAAAAAAAATTCTATAAACAAAAAAATTTTTTCATTTGACCTATGTTTTTTCTTTTTTTACACATTTTCTTTAAATAAAACTTAGTTAACTATTGATTTTAGATGATTAGAGTGTACTCTCATAAATATTTAATTTTTATGACTAAAGTTAAGATTTGCTTTCATTGTAAAGCTAAATGCATGAACTCTACAGTGACAAAGAGATATAACCAGTTTAACTGCAATTAAGTTATTAATGTTTGAATTTAAATCCTATAAGATCATTACTATCATTAAATCCTACAAGATCAATCTGGTTAAATCTTACAAGAGCAACAATATTAAATTAGGTTTATTTTATTATATAATGAATTATTTTAAGACTATTACATCCTAAGCCATACATGTTTATTTATTTTTGTTGTTGTTGATTTTATTGTTTTCTCTTGTTAATTTTTGTAAATATTTCAAGCTAATTGCTAAAATTAGAAAATGTATATTACATTCATTGATATGTAATGTATGTGAACGTCTGCATACAATAATCATCCCGATATATTACTAAAATTAACTTTAATACATAACTCATGAATTTTCAATTTTTTCTGCCATTTCATGTTTAGACATGTATGTAGAGACATCAAATATATATATATATATATATAAAAGAATAGTCAGCCGATTCAAAAATAAAACTTGCAAAAAATTTTTTTAGGTTTTCAGTGTCACGAAAGTGGATGCTCTTCAATATTATATGCTTCTCAAAATCATATACTTATATCAGCTGGAAAAAAAGGCGATATATGTATCCTTTAAATGTTTATATTTTCATTTCAAAATATTATGTATGTCTGTTTTATAAATTTTTTTCTATTTAATATTTGAGGCAGTGTTAATTAAAAACTACAGTAAGCTGCCAAGTCTGTACAGTGGGTGGAATCTTCCACCTATCACAGCTTTGGAGTTGTAACCATTGAAGTGTAATTACAGCTCTAAATTTCCTCCTCTAATATGTTTTTTTTTTTTAAAATTTTATAACCGGCGTTGAACAGCCGACCCAAATTTTGGGTTTACCACTGCTAATGTTAAACTCCGTAGCCTTGTAAGTTTGAACCAGTCCAGAAGACAAGGAAACTCCTGAATCAGTACCCCCAAAAGGGATAGTACTGATTTGTTATGGGAACATTGAGGACTTTGCAACCAGACAGATTTAATGTGCATTAGTAGTCACCATTTACTACACCGGGAGTCTTTGGCCGGCGGGGATCTAACTCACGACTTCTTGGCATGGTCCCAGTGTCCTACCAACTAGGCTATCCCGGCCTTCCTCTAACATGTTTATGAAATTCATGATAATTTTAAATATTGCATATGTCCATTAAATTTTATGTACGGTTATGTTTATCTAACTGAATGTTTTTTTGAGCTGGAAAATATTTTGAGCATCTGCAGCCTTGCAACATAATAAAAACATGTCTCCATTAATCATTTATCTGGCTGGTCACCATTTTTTTTTTTTTTTTTTGAAAACAGGCTTATATGCATAAAATGCTGGTTTATTTGAAATGATGATTAAGATAAATGTGACAATATGATATTAAGAGCCTTGGGGTTCAGGGGATAGAGTGAGCCTTCCAATGAGGTGAACTAGGTTCGAATCCCAGTGATGGCTTGTGATAAGAATTTTACTCCAACCAATTTTGAAGTAAAACCGTCAGTGGTAGAGGGATCATGGATTAGAGTCCGTTTGCTGTCAGGCTAAATGTGGGAGATTTTCATGGTTTTCCACTCAGTGTAACACAAATGCAAGTTAGTTCCATCAATGAGTCCTCAACAAAGGAATATTTTACCCAATACTTGATCCAAGAGTTCTCTTGTCTTCTGGGTTGGGGTTCAAAATTACAAGGCTATGGAGTTAAAACATTAGTAGTCTTAAACCCAAAATTGGGTCAGCTGTGCAACAACTGTTCTAAAATAAAATATGTTATTGGAGTTGTGGGGAATAGGGAGCTCGCTTCCCAATGGCTTTGCTTCGAATTCCAGCGATGGCTGGTCCATATGAATTCTGCTTTTGGCTTGCATTGACTACAGTACTGGCATAAAATATCCTCAATAATTATGAGTTAGAATCTCTTCGCTGCTGAACTGACCGTGGGAGGTTTGTGTTGTTTTTCTGTTCATGTAATGCAAATGTGGGTTAGTTGCACCAAATAGTCCTCTACTAAGACTAAATTGTCCCATTGCTTAATCCAAGAGTTATCTTGTCCTCTCTATGGGTTAAAGTTATTAAATTATTATCTCTATGGGTAAAGTAATTAAGCTAACCCAAAAAATGAGTCTGAAAATGGCTATAATCATAGATTAAAAAATAAGTCAGCTGTTCAATGCGAGGTATGAAATATAATCAAATCTATGTGTTTATATCATTTTCCCTAAATTATACTGCTCCTAAGAGCCAATAACATTTTTTTTTCTCTATTCTTTGCTGTTTTCTTAATAAATTCCAGGTATATTTGATGTAAGGCAAAGGCAATTAAGGCATAAATTCCAAGCCCATGACTCTCCAATAAAATGTTTGGCCTTAGATCCAAGTGAAGAATTCTTTGCTACTGGTTCTGCTGATGGTGACATTAAAGTGAGTGCTAAGAGCTGTTTTTTAAAAATTGCAATATTACATTCATGTAGTCATCTATCATGTTTCATTCAACTAGACTAATGATTTTTACCTTGCTATTTCCAATGTCGCTAAAATTTGGTAGGAGAATGCGTATCAAAATTTCAGATTGAGAATCTAAAAATTTTTGTTGCAAGGTAAGGAATAATTAAAACTCATTGTGCATGTGCAAACTATGATGATAATTTGACCTTGCTTTTAAATAGGTAAGGTTTTGATTGGCATTTTAACTGAAATCAAGAACTGTTATTAAAATTTTGCTGATTTTTATTACTATGATTTATTATTTCATCGAGTCTCTTTTTGAACAATCATATGTAATTGACTAAAACAAATGTGAATTGATTTCATCAAAACTTACAGGAAAAAGTTAAGATTTAACACATTGCACATTCCAGAAGGAAAAAAAAAATTTTTTTATAGGCTTTTTACATATTAACATAAAACAATGTATTTCAGTGTGTTATTTGCTAAACAATTTTTTATTTCCACAGCCAATTTAAAAATATTAATTGATTAATTTAACCAAGAAATATAAAGCTTTGAAAATAATCTGACAACTTACGTTCTTAAAGTTTCAAAAATATTACAGCATATGAACTATTATTTGCTGAATTCAATAGCATTTCAGTTTGTCAAGTACTTTAGACATTTAAAACTGCTACCATTTTAGTTTCTCTTTTTGAAACTGAGCCTGAGTACTTATGTGCTGAAGTTCCCAAAAGTCTGAAAAATTGTTCAGTTTGCATGTTTGTTAATTACTGTCATCTACAGGATTTACAGATATTTCTTTTTTTTTTTTTAAAAAAAATTTTAATTTTTAATTCAATAAGAGTTGCTTTTTTTAGGTTTGGGGTTTGAGTGTTCATGTTAAACTATGTTCCTTTGCTGGTGAACATACAAAAAGCTCTCTATTCCGAAGCATCAGCAATGGGGTGTCCCAGCTAGAAATAGACGAAATGGGTCGACTTTTTTCATGTGGTGCAGATGGTTCACTGAAGTTCAGGACCCTTCCAGATCATGACATAGTAAATTCTATGCTATAAACTTAAATTTATTAAATTTTGTGTGTAAATGCAACGAAGTCCTTTCTCCTAGACATGAGAATTATCTGTGATTTAATGGATCTCTTTTTGACTGAAGTCAGATGATGTGTTTGATATATGCATAGATGCTTTTTTCTCAGGTTTGTGCAGGATTTACATCGTTGTTATTTGTTGAAATTGGTGCTGCAAAATTTTGAAATCAATTATGTAACGTAATCATTGTCCTTGCTTCTTTTTAAAGTAAAAGAAATTGAAAAACACCAATTAATCAAAAAGTGCAATTGACTGATTGTTTCAATTTATTTATTATTATTTTTTTGCATGGAATTGTAAAATTTTTTTTAATGTTTTATTGTTGTGTTATTTGCAAGTACTGTGCCTATGATAAAATGCTATTCTCTGTTGCATAAAATAGCTAAGGTAAAATATGGCAGAATAAAAATACATTGTTCTAAGTATTGTATTCATACTCATTCTGTTTCAGTTAAAATAATTTTAGCATGCACTAGCAAATATGATAAAATAAAACATAACATTTTATGAGACTTTTTGTCATCTTTAAAAGCTTTGAGTGTTGCCACTAGGTTGAAAGTGGGTGTGATAAATGGATAGTTTGCCTCAGGCAAAGTAGTTCTTAATATCTTGAATGTAGGTAAACCTTTTTTTTTCTTTAGCAGATAGAAGTTAATCTTATATTTTATTTTAAGTTAATGCCATTAGTTTACATTCATAGGTGCAGTTCTTATAAATAAGCACTTCCATTATTTTAATAGTGATTTATCCAATTGTGATATTTTAACATACCAAAAATATTATCATTTTTCATTGGAAATTTTACTAAATGTCTATAATTCAACAAGCTTTATTTAATATCAATTTTAATTCGGATTAATCCAAACTATTAAAATTGGTAAATCTAATCATGAAGACTGAAATGAGCTGGCATGAAAAAATAATCATTAAATCAAGTGCTGTTTCACTTTTACTGGTACAGTCCATTTGACAGTAAGCTATTTTATTTAATGTATTTGTGTCTATTTGAGCTTCATATAAAGTGTCAAAACATTATTTTTCTTCTTTCATCTCAAGGTACAGCAGAATAGGCATTCCATTTTGTTAATTCTACTAAACTATGTGTGTTTTTATTGTAATTTTATCTATTGTCGAAGTGTTTGAATGTTACATCTCTACGTGATTGATAATTAAAACCTCTCATCAGAAATAATGTAACATTTGTAAAAAAAAAAATTTAAAAAAAGAATTGTTTTCTCACTTATAGTACGTGTTTAAAACTAGTTGTGTCGGTACTTCTCCAAAGTCTACTGTTGTTTACAATACTTGAGTTGTTCCTCTAAAATCATTGAATATTTGTATGAATAAATTATTTCATTCCAGATGGCTTATCGTTATGCGAGTATAAAGAAATGTTAAACAGTATTTTATCATCTTTTTAGAGTTTGTTTAGTTTTTCATTTGTATATTTATTCAAGTTTCTCAATGACAAAAGATGTTACTTAAGTTTTGTAAAGAAATTTGTAAATTATAAACGAGTTTATATTCTTTGTGTGATATTATAAAGTAGTTGATATATATATATATTTATCTGTATAGAGTTGTGTAAAAATAAAAATAAAAAACTGAATTTATGCAATTTACAAGTATGAACTGAATCAAACTTTACTAATTTAGAATGTGATCAATATTATAAGTGACAAATAAAAAAAAGCACATTTAGTTTTTGTTACTGTTTTTATTGACAAACACAATCTTTCTTAAAAACTATTTAAATAGTCAAATAATAGAAACAGTAAATGTAAACAAAATGTATAATGCATGCACTCAAACTGTGTAATATCAGATATAGAAATCATGATACAGTCAGAACTTTATTTCTAACAAAATGAGCTCTTAATGTATCTTGTACATTCCAGCAACTTTGGGAATTTGCTTATATTTTTTGAAAAGTTTTTTTCATACCATAAATAGATTATGTTAAATATACATTGCATTAAAGAAAAATGTAAATGAAGTGTAATTTTGATACGCTTTGCTGTATTCTGCCTAATGTATAGAATTTCAACTTTTCATCAACTTCATTCAACTTTTTTTTTTTTTTAATGATTTGTTTATGAAATGATACGAAGATTTTTTTTTAGTAATGTTCTAAAATTTTCTTTGTATAATATTATAAAAGTTGAGGACAATTTTTTAATTATAAAAGTACATATAGTAGAATTTTTTTTTTACTATTCTGTTCTAGTTTCCTCTTAATAGATTCATATTTGATTCTTCAGTTTTTAAACACAGTTTAAAAGATTCTGATAATGCACATCAAACCAACCACACTGAGACTAGTGCTAATTTTTAATATTCTTCTGAGCACCAATTAACCTAAAAATAATGTATAAAAATAGTACCTATATTTATTTATTAAAATTAAACACGGTTTGTATGAAACTTGTACACAGTATATTTATAAAAGTATCGAAAGTCAATGGATAAATTATATATACATTTATCATAATAAGTTAATATATCAATACATATCATAATATATTTACATTACTAAAGCTTTTCTTTTTTCAGACCACCTGTCTTTTAAATCCTCTTTCACAGTATTAGGAGAAAATATGTGATCAATACTACTAAATGACAAGTCGAACAATTCTTTTTGAGTAAGGGAATAATGTTCAAAGGCCAAATAATATTCATGAGATAAAGTAGTATTAAAAACACCTTTATCATCAGTCTGCAATGTGAAAAAGGAAATATTAGTTTAATTCTGTTTTAATGTTACACATTTCATAAAAAACAATGATTGGAAGATTCTAGCTCATGATTGAGCTGATTTTTCTACATCCTTTAGGTCAGCAGATTGTAGATTAGTTAAGTCCTGATACTAATTTGGGTTAAGTGGAAATCCAGTTCTTTGTAAACTGTTGATGTCACTGTGCAATAAGCCTAATAAATAACTTGGAAGTTTTCAAAGAGATAAGAGATGGATTTGTATCAAATAGTAAAAACACCTGAGTTACAAGAAGAGAACAAAAATAATAAACACACGCTAAATTGTTTGTTTAATCGTTGAAACTTTCACATATGATCTTTCAACATACGTCAACAAATTTCACTATCTCTTAGGTAACATCTAACATCAATAAACCTCCATGAACTCATTTACTTAATTTCAGGTATTAACTCTATATGGGTAACTATAAAAATGTTTATCCTCTATCAAACATTTCCCTGTATATTAAAATGAGAAAAAAAAAACTTAAAACTGGGATGTCTGGAAATACAATTAAAAACACTTGTATTTTCACTTCTTTTTTTTTATATAAAACACTGATTTATTCTTTAATTATTACTTTACTGTTTTTTTTAAATTTTTTTTTACTTTATTTAAATCACATCTCCAGTTTGTACTAAGTTATGATAGAAATGCACTGGCAAAAATAATGCCAAATAAAAATGCAATTTTTACATTTAAACAAAGTTAAGTTATCAAAATTTTATATTAAAAGGATGTCTTTATCACTTTCTTTGCACTAAATTTGACAAAAGTGATTACTTCCTTTAACTAATATAATGTTAGTTTTTGGCACAACATTTATTGATAGATTATGAAAAAATTCAGGAAATGATATTCAAAAGGAAAAGGTTGTACTGTTAGGTCTATTGCAAGATAATTGTTTGCTCTACCATTGCTGTTTGCAATTTCATAAATCTGGGAGAAATGCATGGAATTAAGAAAGATTGAGTTGTTAACAATAAACTGAGTTAACGACAAAAACGGCAGGTGATACGTGAAGCAGCAAAGCTCAATTTAAATTCAACAAAAATATTAATGCATGATTTGTCTACCACTGAGGATATTTTATGTTAGCACTGTGGTCAGTGCGAGCTAGAATCAACCAGCAATTCAAACCTGTGTCACCTCAGTGGGAGGTGACTGTAGAGTCACTGCAGCTCTAATATTGCTATTTATTGACAACGATACAATAAAATACTTACACATAGAATACAAGGATAACCCATTTCTTTCAAATACTTGAAATGATGATCTGCATATGAAGGAACTGTCTTCGATACAACATTTGAAGTTAAGCATATTTCTAAAAAAAAAAAGGTAGAAATTAAAATTATGAGTTATGCATATAGGCTAAAAATTTGAGGCGTTGTAAATATACAGTAAATTCAGACAAAAATTCTTAATCCAAACTCATAAATATTTAACTTTTACCTAACTAATAACTAAATTAAAAATCTCAGTTCCATACTAAAGTCATTCTAATTAGACCTTACCTTTAAATTTGCTTTTGATAAAAATAGTGTGTCTAAATTAAGAACTCCTCCCGTCACAAAGTCTAAAGCTGTCTGGTGCTATGGAAACAAGAATGGCGCATTTTAGGGAGAGTAGCTTCACTCTAGGACTAACACAATAGACCAAAGAGATTCCCTTTATCCCGCCGACCCGAGCCAAAACTACTTCCAAAACAGTGACCCCACACCCCTACTTGAAATAGTCGTACCTCGTTACCATAGTCACCGCCACAGGTCCAGACGAATGTCTGGAGGAGTTCTTATTTTAAACAAACTATAGGTAGGTACTTTATTTACATTGCGCTAGAGCTACACAATGGGCTATTGGGGACAATCTGGGAAACATCCCTCAGGATGATCCTAAGACATGCCATCACACTTTTGATCCTCTGCAGAGGGGATGGCTTCCCTGCTTTGATAGCCTGACGACCTGGGCGAAGTCGAGCACTTAACGGTAGAACAGTTTAATGACGACCAATACCCCGCACCCTAGATCCCTCAGCAGGCTGATCAAAGTGGTCATCCATGCACTTACTGGCCGCAGCCTGTGATGCTTGACTTCGGTGCCCTACTGGGAGTTCTTTACTGGGAAGTTGTCTTTACAATTAGTTCACTGCAGGACGATAAAAATACAGAAATTTTTTTTTTTTAACATTTAAACTAAAACTGGTACATTGAATAAACAAATTTTAGATTTAAAAAAAAATAATTTCATGGTTTAAACTGCACAGTGAACAATTGAATAATATACTTACCAAGCGGAATTTGTAACTTTTGGAATAGCTCAAAGTTTTTTACTGATCCACCTTGTTCAGGTAATAGGTACGTTCCATGACCAAGTCTGTCGGGTTGTAAATTTAAAAGTTTTTCTACCTCCTCAAATTTGTTCGGAACCTATAAAATGTCAGAAAACTTAATAAATGGGAATGTGACAAAATATTGTATTGACTTCAATAAAATAAAAGAAGTTGTTAGCAATAATAGTTGTCAACAAATTTGTATAAAACATCAAATAACACCCTATGCATAATTTTCACACACACTATGCAAAATAACACATCCTGTCACACACTATGCATAATAACACACTATAAATATATGCTAAATAACACACTATGCATAATAACACATCCTGTTTCTTAGAGACAAAATTAAGCTTTAAAAATAAATTGAATTAAAAAAGAATTATTTAAGTGAAGTTTTCGTGACTTTTATGAGTAATTAAAATGTCTTAGAAATCAAATGCACAGTTAAATTAGAACATTAATTGCAGAAATAAATTTTTATTTTAAGTGCAACTAACTTTTTCGATATTAAAAAGTTAACAGTCCCAATGGTTGTAAACCTTAAAATTTCATTAACATTTATAAATAAATATTCTATTTGTAAAATTAAGTTATTGATTTTTATCATAAAATTAAAGTTATAGTATTTTTTATCTATTTATAACAATAAAATGCAATGATAAAGCTTTTTTTATGGTATTTAAATTCAGTTTCTAAAGTTCAATTGAAAATATATTCATTTAAAAGTGTTTTGATACATTAAAAAGCAGCATTTTATTTTTGAACAGAAAATTAGAAGTTTAAATAAAATCATAATTTGAAAATAAATTAAAAGTAATCATTGAATATAAATATTGTTGTACTAACTGTAAAAGAGCAAAGGCCACTTGGTGAAAATTAGAAGTACAGTATGTATACATAAATATATATTAGATGCTGTATTAATGAGCAAATTTTTAAGGAGAAAAATTTTAAAAAAAAAACATGAATAACTAAAAGTAGCAGATAATTACAAGAAATAAAACTCAATATTTACTAATTTTTCAAACAATTTTTACAAGGTATTTTTTGAAAATAAAACTAACATCTAACAAACCATATAATATATTTTTGTTTATTTGTTTTAAATAAACTTACTTCAGAAATGTGAATAGCTAACTTCAAGCCTTTTTTCTTTGCAGACTCCAAGATAGGTAGAAAAGAATGTATATCCTCAGTCTATTATGAAAATAATTTTAATTATAGAAATAGATCATGCTGTAACATTTAAAAACACAATCATTTTTTAAGTCAGATAAATATAAAGCTAAATGTTTGTTGAAGGGGGAATGCTTGCCTTTACAACAATAATAAAAATTTATTCATATTTGTAAATTTACCAACATTTGGAAACTGACAATTTTACAATAAAAAGTAATTTTTGTGCTAGTGTTAAATGCTGTATTGTAAAACAAATTGTGTATTACAAATACAGTTAAAAAATCATGTGAACAAAAGTTAAAGATTAAATTTTTTAAAATCCTAATGATAGCATACTAAAAGTAAAACATCTTAAAATTTTATGGGGTAAACAGTAGATTTTATAAATCAATTTTACAACTTACAGTAGACTTTCCTGCTGTATCAACAATTAATATTTAAATAATTAATACATAGAAACAAATTATATGAAAATTATTAAATAAGTGAGAATTGATAATCAATTATTGAATTACTCAAATAGGGCTATATCACAATAAAAAAAGGTTTTGCTAGATACTATATTTTCATACAACATAGTAAAAAAGTTTTTAGCAGTTTAAACATGACTTCTCAACGAAATAAAAAAAATCAGTTTATGTCTCAGAAAAACAAAATTTAATGAAAGATAAAAGAGACTTGATAGATAAGAGATTTAATAGATAATCATGATTAGGGTTCAAACCAGTATGGTGACAATTGTCACTGAAACTATATGCATGGATGTCAAATCTGTTGTCTTGAAATATGTTTTGAAATTAACAAAATAAAGTAATGAAAAATAGTTTTTTCCAAGGAATCATGTGTTTAAAAAAAATGTTGTACTAATTTTATTATTTTCCGCACGGAATGGAATTCAAATGCATGGTAGATAAACCAAGTATCTGGTCTAAAAACTTTTAAAATTAAATATTGAAATTTCTAATTTACATTTTGTGCTTTGCTTTATACTCATATACTATTAATATTTTGTCTTTGATTTGCGTTTGCGTGGTTCATAAAAATACGAGCTCATGAAAATAATGCTGATCGGATTTTAGATAAACAACAACTAAAAGAATAAATTGTGGATTAATAATTAATATGTTTATTATAAACTGCGCATTGGTTTATCTCGATAAACGCACTGAAACAAACTAAAGAAGCAACTTTCTGTTCTAATTAATGTAGGTGGCGCTACTAGTACAATCATACATACCGGTACTTCAACATATACTGATTGTATTATTTTTCATTTATGAAATAATATTTTTTTGTTCATTTAGAAAAGACTTTAACTGAAATTCTGTAATTTTAGATAACTAATTTTTCATATAATATTTTTTTAGTTCTTACTTTCTCTGTTTTTCTCATTTATTTATTTATTTAGTCTCAGCATTTTAATCTCTATGTTGAATCTATTTATTAATATTATTTTACCTTTTTTTCACTTAATTTTGATAAGTACTAACCTTTAATCATTATGGGGTAATGAACTCAATTAGTTTTAGGATGTTATAGATGGCAATAAATAATTTTTGATGTGTACTGTAACATAAATTATGTATTGTGATATTGGATTTTTTCCCCTCAAGTTTGTCAGCCATATTAAGTTCTTTAACCATTGAATGAATACCTAGATGGTCCTATTGGACCATTAAATTTTCATTGGTGGTGTGAGTCATAATCATGATAGATTAGAGAGACTTCAGAAGCTTATTTGATTTATAGTTTCACATTTAAAATTTATTTTGTTAACAAACCTAAGAATATTCTAATTTCTTACTTTTATTTTTTTATTATTATTTGCATAATAAAATTAAATGATAAGTTTACTGAATGAAATTAAAACTTTTAATTTGCACTCTAATGATAATGTGGACATGCCAACTACTAGGAAATTTTGTTGACTTCATACAAGAAATATATATTTGAAAACTTATTTTATTTGTAAGTTTTACACTTCAAGTTTTTAATATTTATTTAAAAATATGTTTAGTAGGTTTAACTAACAAAAGTATTTAGGTACAAATAATCATAATTACAAGCAAATTTAAATGAACTAAAAGAAACATATTTTTTGTGTAACATGTTCATTTCAAAATTATATAAATACAATAGTATGTTATTCTTAATTAATATTATTGTCAAATTTTGCATACTTTATTTAACCAATAATTATTGGCCAAAATAAATAGTGAAAATCGTCATTAGCAAGACATACTTCTTCATTACTTTTATTTGACTATCACAATTACTCAAGGTACTATCACAATTTCTCATAAATGCATTCATTAATCATTGAATATATTTACTAGAAAATACATTTTTCTACTTTTACACTTTTTTCTTCACAAGTATTTTTACTTAAATGATTTTATAAAAATAATAGAAATATTAAACAAATAAGGAATACTCAATTAGATCTAAATTTAATGACAGGTTTCAAAAATTTTAATTAATTAAAAATGTTCTAACTCTTAGAACCATTGTGGCCCTTCCACCATGGAACCCTAGTACCACCACGGAACCCTAAATTCCAACACCATTTGAGAACCACTATTCTAATTTACCAATGTTTGGGAGAATGAATATAATACAAAAAAGTCTTTGTTAACAAAACAAAAAAAAAAAAACAAGACGGTTAGGTAAAGCAAAAAGGAATTTGCGAAAGTTACCCTCAAAAGATAGTGCGTCTTATTTTTTGCGTCAACTTAAATATGGGTTTCGAGTTTTGGAGTAAATTTTCATAGAAAAAGTGCACTCGTCTTAGGCACGGATGGGCTTATATTTAGAAATATATGGCAATTTTTTTATTTAAAATGCTTACTTTAAAATTACAATGATCAATTTTGAAAAATGAAATTCTTACTTACTGTGGGATCACCACTGAAATCTATTCCTACAACAGTTCCTGAAGAAATATTAAATTTTTCAGCAATTTGCAGCGTTTTTTCTGCATTTACAAACGGTCTTTTACGATCCACTGACAACAGCAGTTTTACTTTAATCTCTTCATTTGTGGTGGAGCAAGCATCTTGAATGGCTTTCAGAACTGTCTCAACATAAATGTCTTGAGTCATAGAAGGCAAAACATCCTTTGGTGTTGTTCTCAGTTCTAAATATAAGACACCATCATTATAAAACTCTTCGATTACATCACAAGTAGCCTAGAAATATTAAAATTAGAAATAACAAGTAAAGAACTTGAAAATATAATACAAAAATAATTTTTGCATGGATGAGAAAGAAAATGCAACAGGGTTTCAAATAGACATGAAAATAACCACTAGTCACATGGTGAGTCAGCAAGTAATCAATCATGTTCATGAATTAGTTTGATATTAAACTTTTTGTTATGACAATTACTGCCAAAAAAACCAAATTTTGGTGTAGAAAATATTAAAGAATTATAAATAAAAACATGTAAAATTAAAATTTATCCAATCCGTTAATTTATTAAATTATTGAAAATAAAAATACAAAAACAATCAGCTTAACCCCTTCCTTTTCGCTCCCGTGAAAATGATGGGGTGAGGTTTCGCCCTCTATTTCTCGCTCCCGTGATATTTCCGGGCTGGAGTGTTCAGTAGTAACGCACCAAAAAGAATAAAACTAATTACTTTTTTTTGCCTGGAAAACATTTTATTTCTCATTTTACACACCAGATGGCAGTACCAGGATATTTTTCAACCATCAAGAGAATGCAAAATTTGTTGCTCCAGAAGAGATGAAAACAATAAGAGATGTAGGAAGGAAACTCGGTACTACTGTCTAGATTGTGACGTTGGACCTATGTATCTCGTGCTTTGAAATGTATCACACAAGAAAAAATTACTAATCTTTATTCATATTATGGGTCATTCTCACTGAAAAGGCATAAATAGACTAAAAAATTTTCTTAAATTAAAGTAATTAAAAATGTGATAAAAATTACATGAATGCCTTTATTTATTTTTGTTATATGTCCTTATAATAATGGTCAAGTTTTCTATTTTATTTTTTACAAGATTTAAAATATTTTAATTTCTGCCTTGTCCAAGGAGGAGATGTAATAGTTAACAGAGGAGACAAAATGTCAATGAAGACTAATTCATTAATTATTGGGTACAACTGATATGAGTTTAACATTAATAAGTAAATAATAAAATATTTCATTATTGGAGATAGAGCTACTTCCGATTAATCATGCTCCTATGAAAGGAAACATCCATTTTTAACCTAGGTGTAAAATTTTTTAAGTAACTCTTACTGAATATTAATAAATTAAAATGTAAAGACTATTGAAATAAAAATTCAGACTCCACATGAAAGTTGAGTGTTGAGGGTACTTTTTTATGAACATTTTATGCAAGTTAAACATACTGTCATCCAAATAATGTTTTTTCTCTTTTCTTCTTGTTATTGTTTCTTTTTTCCCTGGGCACAAACGGCTTGCTCGATCAATTTCTAGAAATTTAAGTACATTTAATCACGATTTTTCTGTTAAATCTTTTTCTGATACAGATTTTAAAGTTTCTTGCTCTTTTTTATTTTTTTACTTTCTTCAAACAATATAGGGTTTTCTTTTAATTTCTGTCTAGCTTGTCTCATACTAAGTTTTTTCTGTTCCCTTCTCTTTTGCATATGAACATTTGATTGCTTTCTTTTTTTACATTTTCTTTTTTTACCACTTTAAAAAATAGCAATTAAAAGAAAATAGTTTTCTAATTATTAAAATTGTATTATGGTTATCTAACATATTGTCCCTTCCAATGACTGTGTCTTCTCCTCCGTGGGCTCGTTATGTCCACGGAGGGGACGTCCACGGAGGAGACAAAAACTAGTTCTTGAATTTTACTGATTTTTAATTTTAAAGTTACAAAAATGGGGCAGTTCTTTTTATTAAATATACTATTTTTGCAATCTAAAATTCATCTATCAAAAATAAAATAATTTTCTCTTACCTTCTTTATAATGTCCACGGAATATACGGTGAGAACTTTGCCAAACCCCAGTTGAACACAACAATCCAAAACTGACACCAAAGAGAACAAAAACAACTGATAGTTAACATTAGAAAATGGAATGGTTACGTTTCCTAGAAGCTGTCTTATAGGGATTTCGCACATGCTGCCCTTTATTGCATATTTGCCGAACTATATTAATTGTCCACGGAGGGAGATTTCATTTTCGATGGACAAAGTTTACTAGTCATTTATTTTTCTTAAAAAAATATTAAATAAAAAGTTACTATAAGCATTTAACTAGGTAAAACTATAAAAATCATTAAAATAACATTTAAATTGTTTAACAGCCATTAAAAATTATTTTGTGTCACAGACGTAGGGACGTCCATGGAGGGGATTTTGAAGTTATGTTTATTAAAAAATAAGAATGAAATATTAAATACATTTAGCAGAAATGCATATGATTTGTTAGTTAGAACTTTACAAATAATGATAAAGAAAAATTTCCTAATATTTATTACTAAGGGACTTAAAAAATCACTTTTTTGTGAGAATGACCCTTATATGTAAGTTTAATAAAATTCTTTTTTAATGTTTAAAACACATATTTTTTTAAATTTTCCTTGCTTGCTGGAAAATCAACATTAAGTCATAGTAACCCTGAATGTTGGCTTTTCCTAAAAATTTAATATTTTAAAATTTCAAGCTAAAAACAAATCAAAAATGAATATATATATATTGTTCATACACATATTTTTATACAATTTTCAGGGATAAAAAAATAGGCACTTTTATGATTGTTTTCTTGAAAATTAACCGATCGTTAAGGGGTTAATAAAAAAAACACTCAATAATCATCTTATTCATTACATGTAAGATAAATTTTCATTTAGTACTCCCATTTTAACTCCTCATTTCTCTAAAGCATGTGTTTACAAAATAAATAAAAATAAATTGGAAGCTTTTGCACTTCAAGTTCATTTTTCAGTTTTGTATGAATAAGACCGATATTCGAAAATATTGTTTCGATTGATGCTGAGTTGCATAGTTTAAAAAGTAGACATACTAAAGCTATAATAACATAATAAAATAACATGTAACTAGGAAATTCATTCTAATAACTGTACTAAATATCAATAGTAATTTAATTAAACTTTTGAATTGTTTGAAAAAATTATTAGCTCATTTAAACAAATATTTATATTTCTTTTAAAATTATAATTAGTTCACTAACATTAGAAATATTCTTGTATAAATAAGCAGGAAATTCTCAGAGCCTAATATTCCCTATGAACAAAGCATCTTTTTGGATAAAATTTTCTTCAAAACTTTTGGTTTCTTTTTTTCAGTACAATAACTTTTTCAAAATATTTTTGGCAAATAAAGTTTATGTAAGAAAAAAAATTTATTTGATTTTACACAATTCTTGCATAAACGAGGATATGTGTTATAAAATAATAGAAGTCAAAATATATTGAAATTTAATAATTTATTAAACTAAATTTATGGTCCCATTTATAAACTTAAGGAATTCAAATTAATAAATACACAAACTGATCAATGTTTTTTTAACAACCCAACCCTGTTCACAATGCACTATAGTTTACTAATCGAGTTGTATAGCCATTATCTGTCTTATTTGTGACAAAAATTATTAAAAAAACAAATTTAGTTTATAATGAAATTAACTTATCAACACCCCATTGAACAGTCTAACAGTATTCGAAATCGAATTTTAAAAAAGTCGTATTTTTAAGAACTACAATTTCGCACAAATTTTCTATTTTGCCATTTCAAATTTCTTTTTTTAAAATGACATAAAAAATTATAATTACAATTCAAAAGTTTTTTAACTATTATTAAATAAGATAATAAAAAATATTAAATATTTACAAAAAGTAATATTTTGCATGGAATTATCTTCGAATAAATGAATTTCATAATTGTGTTCAAAAATTCCTCAATTCGCTTAAAAAGTTCTCAGGGATATGGTGAAATATGCAAAAAGTAAAACTAACATTAAGGTTTTCAAACTTTGGACCGCTCTCCTGTCCAAACTACTATGACATAAAAAATATAACCATTCTTTGCATATATATTGTAATAAATAAAAAAATAAAAAAAATAATTGCAAAATATAATTATATTAAATACATTCCTGTAAGCAAATAGATTTTTAATCAATTTTTTTTATAATTTTAATGATTTTTATTTATTTTTTCTTCTTTTCAAAATCCTTTCTTCCCTTTTTGTGTGTGTGTATATATATATATAGCATAATAAATAAGTAAAAAAAAAACACAAAGAAAATTAAGAAAACAATAAGTTTCATTTATTGCGCATAAGCTGCAAGTAAATAGAACTCATAAAATAAGTTCAAAATGTAAAGAAAACAAGGGAAATATTACACAACAATGAAAAAAGGGGAGAAAAAAAAGAAAAATAATAATAAAAATAACAAAAACCGGAAAAAAGGACAAAAAATTTTTAGAATTAAAAAAAAAAATCCAGAAAATAAAAAAAAAAATTTTCTGGTTTTTGTTATTTTTATTATTATTTTTCTTTCTTTCCCCTTTTTTCATTGTTCTGTAATTTTTCCCTTGTTTTCTTTACATTTTGAACTTATTTTATGAGTTCTATTTACTTGCAGCTTATGCGCAATAAATAAAACTTATTGTTTTTCTTAATTTTCTTCGTGTTTTTTTGTATTTATTTATTATGCTATATATATATATGTATATATATATATATATACACACTGAATATATATACTGAAAAGCATGAATAATTTTACTCATAAAAAAGGATATTCCTAATTTTTACGCTTTTAAAAGTAATAGTTATTTTTCAAAAAAGTGTTTATAGAAGTATGATGGTTTTTTTTCTTGTTTAAGCTATAGTAAAAATTACAGTAAATTTGAGAATTTTTGTAGAAATATTCGTATAATTGTTATCTAATCAAGGATATAATTAGAAATGGATTCTCTAAGAATTTTTAATGATCAAATTTATATACACTAACAAAATAAAGGGATTAAAAAAACATCTTCACCAAATACAGTTTTTAAAGGTGAGCTATAAATCGTCTCTATTCACTAAAAATATCAATGAACTGGACCATGATAAAAAAAAAAGTACATGTGGGGTTTTTTTTTGGGGGGGGGGAGAAGTTATAAAGTAAACACTAATGCCCATTGGTTTATAACATGTTTGAAAGATTTTTTTCCCCACCGTGGTCCTCCAAGGATGCCAGAAAAAGAAAAAAGAAAAAAAAAACAATAATGACGATCACAGGTAAGAATTATTTTCACTGTTTTGAAAAGCATTGCCTTTATGATATTTAAATACAAAATTACAATTTTTTAAATAAATTAACATCATATTAAATGTTTAAACATGCTTCACTTTTTTAAAAAAGAAAAAAAATTTTAAATAACAAAACAAAAGTCTATAAAGTTTTGGCACCGATTTTAATGTTAAAAAAAATAACCAGAAATAATAGAAGACACCATATTATACAATTATTAATGTTCACATTTTTTTTGCTTCACAAAGTATCTATATTTACAAATTAAAAAGATTACTTACCACATAAATTGCCTCAGGACTATCTGTAATTTTGTGTATAAGATTAAATGTTTCAAAGCACCTTAAAGAAAAATTAGGAAATAAAAAAATAAAACTTTATAAAAAATTAAACACTTAAATGCCAAAAACTTGTTAACTTACTGTGAAAGATTATTTGATGATAATTTAGGCAATTTCAGATCAAGTTTATTTCCGTCCTCTTTTTGCTTTTTTATTGATATTAATTTTTCAAGAGTTCTATGGCTGAGGGATCCATTTAAATGGGCATGAAGTTCCTGTAATTGATTAAGATTCAGAAATTATATGAATTATCAGTGAAATAAAAAAATTTAAAAAAGCAAAAGCACTATTTTTAAATTTTATTTAATAACACATTTGAAAGCTAAATTGTAAGAAATTGTTAGATCCAAATAAAGATATTTCTCAAAAGAAAGATTTGTATCACCCAAGGTAATTCTTAGTTACGGTAAAATGGGTGATACACCTATACCATTTGATATACGCACTTTACCCTAGAGTGGGGTAAAATGGGTATAGTTCTAAAATTAGTACATATTTAATTAAAGTAAAGAACAAATGTAAATATTGTTTTAGAAATAAAAATGCTCTTAAATAAATGCATTATGATTATATTTTAAAAATAAATGTTAAAAAATATTTTTTTTCCCTACATATTATTAAATTAATGAGATAATGTTCATTGATATCAAAATTAGGTTTCGCTTTGAATGCAGTACATTTTGCTGAACTCTACACAATATTAAAAAGCAAGAAAACTTCAACAGTTTTTTGTTAATTAGAAATATAAATGAGAGTGTAAAAATTAATATCTATAGTGGTAATTTAAAGTGTTTTTACTATTCATAGCAGACAGGTATTTCGATTCAATTAAGTTATTTGAAGGAAATTGTTCCATGAAAAGACTGCTAGGTAAAAACTCATTAATATCTTTAAATATGCTTACTAAGTTGTACAATTATGCTCGTGCGTGTTATTATGGTAATTTTTTTAATTATATGATATGTTAATGTTAGTAATATTGTTATTTCTACCTACCATTCTTCTTTTTAAAAAATGCAATTTAAAAGAAATTTTGATTTCAGACTTAAAACTTCTAAGTAGGGCTATAATAAAAAAGTAAATTATTTTTTAGCTATTTCATCATAAAATATAGAGCATTAGATACTTACTAAAGCTAAAACAAAAGTTCAAAAAAAAAAAAAAAAATCACTATCATACAACATTTAGCTAAGCCTAATCATATACCCATTTTACCCCACCTCAGACTACGATTGATACTAAACAGAATTTCGAAATTTATTCATAAATTTCTATGTTAGTCAGTTCATCAGATGTCCCTCCACCAGTTTGAATAAAAATTTATATTTTATGATAGTTTTTTTATAATATTAGAAGAAAGTTCATCAACAGCTTAAACTAATATACTGTATAAGTTGATCATATGCAGATAGTTTGTAAATGTTAAATTTTTTTAACAGTTTCTAAAACTGTAATAAAATGCTAGCCGCAATCACAGTAAATGTCTCTAAAAACATTAAACGAATTATCTCAATTTAAAAGAAGAAAATTTTATCGATTTTTTTAAAAAAAAACATATGCCCACTTTACTTCACCTGATCCAATAAAAATCAAAGAGATACTCTTAAATTTTTTTTTAATAGAATTTATGACTTATTTGCAAAATTACTGTTTATTTACGGTGAAAAAAAATAAATTGAATTGCTTTTTAAATTTCTGTAAAATAATATTGGCTTTGGTACATATTTACAAAGATTTTTATCAAAATTTGAGTTTTAAGTACTTTTCCTTTCTCCCTTTTTAGTTGAATTATAAACTATTTTAGATATAAGAAATAATTTTGGATTCCCTTATTTTATTTTAAATAATTTATAATTTAAAACAATTTATACAGGATTAATTAATACAGGATAATAATTTATACAGGAATATTTAAAATAATTTATACAGGAGTTCATCAAATACAGTCCCGTGTATTTAAGGTAAATCTTGGTCATTTGGGTAATTCTATTTGAATGATGCTCTCTCTTCAATTGTCCTTTTCATTGTCCTGTTCATTATATTATATTGCTAGTTATTATCACTAGCAATTCTAATTGTCTGCAACCCTTCAAGCCTTAACAGTAAAGTTAACAGTAACCACAGTCTTAGTTAACTGTAATTCTTAATAATTGATATTATTAAATTTAACTGGTGAATTTTATATTTATTTGGCACAGAGTTTTCCCTAGGAATAAAAAAAGGCAGAGATCTTCCAAACAAAAAAGGGCACTCACCACCCTTAAATTTAACAAAATGTGTAATAGTATATAACAACTGAATTTGACCTTCAATTTGTAAATTGCCCTCTTAAATAAAGGCAAGCTAAAAGACAATCTGTGTAAAAATTTTCTTCAAAAAAAGTTTTAAAAAAGTTTTTTAATTGGTAAGCAAGCAACTTGAAAGTTTTTTTTTTACATTTTAAACTGAAAATAGAGAAAAGGAACATTTTTAAATAAAGAGTATTTAATCAAAAAATTAAAGGTAAAATTTAAAATCATTAAAGAATGCATTAATATAATTACCCCCTCCCTAAAAAAAACTTACCAGTTGAGAATAATTCCAACAAAGCAAATATTTGTAACAGTACCTAATCAGAATTATTTTATTTATTCTAAATTATTCTTTTAATTTAATTAAATTAAATTTTACAGAGTGTTATCATTATCTACGCAATGAATTAATTTTTTTCAAATGGAACAAGTAAACTAAATATAATTAGTACATAAAATTTGTCTAGATGTAAGAGTATAAGAGTACTACATTTATTAAGATAATAAGACAATCCATTTATAAATAAAACATAATAGGTAAAATAGATTTTAATATTTTGTTTACAAACAAAATAAGAAAAGAGTTATTCCTTAAAGAAATATGAAGGGAAACTTTCAACTTTTACGCACTATTTTAAATTCCATATGTTAAATTTAAGCTAATACTAATTGCTAAAGAATTCTACTGGTCCTTTTAAGACTTTCTGCTGTTTTCAGTGACAGGAAAAAAACCACCTCAAATTGGATTGAAATTGGGGGAAGCAACAATTGAAAACTTTATTTTTATTAATTTCATGAAAGAAAGAAAAAAAATCTAATAATAAACGTTTTAGTAAATTTCTGATATAAAATTTGTTATCTTTATAACAAAGCCGAAAAGTACTTTAGCCTCTGTAAATTAGTCTTATCATCATTTAATCATCACATTTCTCAAAACTATCGCTGATTCAAGCAGAAAAATATTTTATTTTATCTGCCAAAATAACAGAAACATACGTAGAATATTTTCTTAACATTTCATACAATTTGAATATTATACCAATTTAACTAACTACTCACAATTTTAGGTAGATCCACAACAAAAGATTGAACATATTTTTCCATTTTTAAAATTAAAGAAAAAGAAAATCTAGAATTTTTACTTTAGCGCCTTATTAGAAGGGAAGTTCAAACTAGAAATTGAGATATTTTTTGTTGATTCTAAGGATTAATTTAAAAAAATTATTGTAATTTTTAAACTTAGTTTTAAGCTTACTTTGAAATATTTTAACTCGAGAATTTGATCACGCTACCTTGTGGAGATTCTGTAAAACTGTGAAAAAGGTCATAGATTCCATTTTTTTCTGCGTTCTAATATTTGAATGTAATGTCGTTTTTTCGGAACATACACGTATTTGAATTTTAATGGTTTATAAAAGTATAGCATGAGCTTAGTGGTTTTACTTCTATGAGCTCTAATATGTAAAGAAAATTTGAATTGCTCTAATTGATATGATGCAATGATTCTACCATTACGACATGTAAACGAATAATCATATGATATCGTAAACTTTTGAATAACGTTTTTCACTGAATACCTTCAATTTTCATCCGAATGACGGAGAAAACTACATCAAAGTAATAAATTAAGGCAAATCTGATAAATATTGTAGATTTAATAATTAATTGGTCGAGCTGATTTTATAAATTACTGGCATGCGTTCATTTTAAGTTAGATTCACGTAACATTCGAATGTTACGGAAAAAAAAGTGCCTATAAGAAAAAATAAACTGTAGCATAAAATATACTGTACATAGACGTACTGTACAAAGCATAAAATATACTGTACAACAACAACAATCAAACACAGAAAAGTCACATTAGTCTGGATTTCTTGAGTCCTACTGTGGGTTATTTTCGCTGTATAGTTTGCTGCTCCTTTGTTTTAACTTCTGATGATTTTATTACACTCGATACCTGTTATCATTGCAACTGTATTTAGTAGATAATTTAAGTACATTTGCTTGTAGTTCAATGAAGTTAAACATACGTTATGTCACGTTTATTAACATGGGCTGCAATAGCGGCACAACTCAAAAAATCAAGTTTTGAGATAAGTGGGTTTAAAGTTTTTATTCCTAAGCAAAATGCATAAGAAATGCTTTAGTTTGCGTAAACGAAGATTACCTTCAAGTTGAATTATGAGTTGTGCTAGTATTGCTGCTGAAGGAATGTGTATTCTCATATTTACACCTGCTCTTAGTCCAAAACACGTGTTTTTTTAGTTGTGCCACTGTTACAGCCCATGAGCGATATATGTTTACGTAAATTTCTTGAGTTACTTTATCTTTTCACCCTCGATGTCAAGTCTTTAGGGCAGATAATGTCCACATTCATGTATGTAACGATGCAACTAATTTGAATTGTTGCTATGAACAGAAAACGTTTGTTTAGTTTAAACACAATTTACCAGCATCTTCACTGAATAAGATTCGCATATCTAAATTATATATCAATGCGATTCGCGTATGCGGGAGCAGTTCATCTTGCTTGTAACTTCAATGCATTCGCGTGCACATATAAGGCTATCACAATCCCTTGTGTGGGAATGTTTAGAACTAACACATAAAAACCTATTCTCACAAGATTCGATTTTCTCCCCTACGAATGAAACTCACTAATCAAGTTCTCATTCGCATGTGAAAAAATTGCATTCAGTTGTAAACGGTCCTTAAAAGTTAAAACTGCTCGCCCAGGCACGAATCACATTATTAATGTTCTACCGCAGTGGGCGGCAAACTTTTTAGCCAAAGAGCCAAATATGAACATTACAACAATTTTTAAAACAAATTGGGAGCCAAANAAAAGTTAAAACTGCTCGCCCAGGCACGAATCACATTATTAATGTTCTACCGCATAAGCGAATGAATTTCCACAAGTCTTATATGCTTTTTTAATTCAGTTTCTCAACCACCCCACAGTTAAGCAGGCTGTGATTTAATAAAAAAATTTCATTTCGAAAAAATATTACTCTTTTGCCATTGAAAAACATTGTTTTTAAGAAAACGAAAGTATATTGTGTTCATAGATTATTTTCAGCTTCTTCAACTATTTATTGTGTATTTTTAAAGCACATTTTAAACTAGGTAACTCATTCTGTCTTGCTATTCGGTTTGTTGGATAAAAACGAAGTACTAACATACGATGAAAAATACTTGAAAAGGAAAATGATAGACTGAGTAAAGTAAACAACAAACCATCTGTCAAAGAAAAAAACACACCGTCTTTTTTCTTATCTCACCCTTCTTTTGATTAAAGTTAATTGAAAAAAAAAGACAAAAATAAATAAAAATTACACAGTAGATAAAACACATGACAAATTTAAAAATATTTATTTTCGAAGTGTGCAAGAATTTATTGTTTAATTCCTAAAGCTAACAACAGTTTATTTAAACAGGAACTATTCAAATTGAATAAAGGGAAACTATGTAAAGAAATTATTGACATCGATGTTCTATTTAAAGTTTATCAGTTTTTTAAAAAAATTAACTCAACATTTCTTAACTTTTTCCTAATTTAGATTTTAAGTGTTACTAATATATTTTAACTGAAATGATTTAATTTAAATTTCGAATGAATTCATTCTCATGACATATTTTTGCAAAAAATTGAGAAACTATTTTTTCATTGAAATAAGTTATTAAGGAGAAAAATATACTGTTAAAATATATTTTTAAGTGGTTTATTTTTGTCCTAAAGATTGAAAACAAAATTTTAAAATTGAAAAAAAAGAAAAGAAAAAAAGAAGACATTGAAGCAATTTTTATGGAACTCTTCATTTAAAAAAAAAATCTTAAAAAAAAAATTTGAACTTACACTTATAATTCTTTATAAAAAGAATACTCTGTAACAAATATCAGTTTATAACTATTTAAATAATCGATAGATTATCTCTCCGACTATTAAAGAAAAAATAACATTTTAACATAGAAGAAAAACATTAAAAATTTAAGAGAAAACTTTTTTATTAAAAGTTCAGAGCTTCAAATGTGTGAGAAAATGCCTCTTCAAATTTTCCTTCAATGAAAAGCCTTTAAAGCAAACAGAACACACATTTGGCTTTTCTTTAGTGTGGGTGAAGTAATGCTTCTTCAAATTAGCTTTTGAATAAGAGGAATAAGAACACATAGAGCAGCAATGCATCTTAATGGCAGAACATGGAGCACTTGACTTTGAACAGGACTTTTCCTTACGAGGTATAAAGAAACCTATATGTAGTTGAAAAAATAATTTTAATAAACTATAGAAACAAGTGTAACAACTCCATACGTAAATAATTTTATTAAATTAAGTTAAATAGAAGTGATTTCGAAAATACACTGACAAAATCATTTTTCTATAATTGCCTTGGTAATTTTTTTGTTTTTGAAAAAAGTTAAAACTTAAGTAATAAATTATTAACCTTTGATTAGAAAATTAAATTTTAAGTAAAAAGAATAGAACCCTAAGTGCCATGTTGATTCTGCTGAAATTTTAAATAAAATTTAAGATATGAAGAAATCAAAGCAAGGGAATAATCTTTTTCAATGTTTATGATTAGTTTGCTTAGTTATTTTCAAGTTAAGTATCAATATGAATGATTAATACACAGAATAAAAGCTTAAAGTTTCCTTATAGATAGTTTTTTTAAAAATCAAAATTCTTTTTAAATAGGAAGTTAGAAAGTGGTTTGATATCGTATCTTTATCATAATCGTTTTCCCTCAAAATATTTTCAGATTCTTACAAAGCTAATGCTTTAAAATAGGATTTGTAAAAACACTTTTAGTCACCACAGATGGTGACTTCAAAATCTATTTATATTATATTTACAAAAAAAAAAAAAAAAAAAAAAAAAAAAAAAAAAAAAAAAAAAAAAAAACTAGTGAAATAAATAGAATTATATAAATGAAACTTCAACGAATTCAAAAGTAGTTGACAGATGGGAATGACAGTTTTATAGAATCAAAATGAAAAAGTATTGAGCAGTGGAAAATCCCAAAGATTTTACTATGTTTAAATATTGAAGTTTCTTTTTCTCCATGCAAACGGCAAAGATAATTTTTTTAATACATACATTGATAGTAATACATGGATGGGAAGAGCAATTTCGCAAAATCAAAAAAAAAATAAAANAAAAAAAAAAAAAAAAAAAAAAAAAAAAAAAAAAAAAAAAAAAAAAAAAAAATTAAGCAGTGAAAAATCCCCAAAATTTCATGAAAGTATTTATGAAAAAATTTATTTTTTTACAGATTCTCCAATATGCTACTTTAATAAGTGTCCAAAATTTAAAGAAATTATGAAACAAATTTCTATTAGAAATTTCTTCTATTTTCTATTTGAATTATTTCTATTTGAAATGATGCCGAAACTAGTAAAAAGATTTTTAAAAAAAAGAGCAGTCTAATTTTAGTTTAAAATAAAAAGATACTTAATGAACTAGACATTGACCAAATCCAAATTGTTTTATTATGAATATACAACTCATGAAGAGTTCTAACACATCCCTTTACAATTAATTTTTAAAATATAATAACTAATATTTTTCTAGTACTACATACATTGTAAAGTAATATTTGAAAGCTATAACTTGATTGTTAATGTTCCCAAAATGATGTTAAAGTCTGAATAAGGATAGCATTTAACTAAACAATGATGTTAAACTTCAAGTCAAGTTTCCCTGACATATTGTTTGGAATTCACCAAAACCATGAATTTGTCATTTCTGTGATTTGCAGATTGATGCTTTCAGCCTAAAACTAATGAGCCATTACAGGCGGTATACATAAGCTTCATATTCAGCAAAAAAATTATTGCTACATAAAAGCAAAAGCAATCTTTACATAAAAAAATTTAAAGTCTTACACTTTGTGAAAAAACTAACATATAAGAATCTTCTTCTCTGTTCAATACTTGCCCTTAAAAAAACTATCTTTTCCAGCTTTTAATTACTTTTCTTTTATTATGCTTAAGCCCTTATTATCTAATACCTATAGGGCAAGAGCTATTTTTCAAAATTGGATTAGTCAGCTAATCAGGAATGCTTTAAGCATACATTACATAACATACTCAGTTGATGTATAACATATATTAATAAAATTTATAAAAATAGATTACTATTATCGTAAACTGAAAAAGTTCAATAATTTCTCCTTCGATTGCTCTTGTCAGAGTAAAACAAAAAGCCAGGCATAACAAAGATTATTATTAAACAACAAACAATTATTAAATTTCTAACATGAGCTTTAGAGACTATATTACAAAGTGGATCCATTTCAGTTGCGTGATTTCTTTGTTTTTTTAATTTAACATCTATTTAAAAATTGCACACTTTATTTTGTGAAATGCATAGGATTTGCTTTGATGCAATTTAAACCAAAATATCACACTAGGATGGTTGCATACAGTTAGTAACAATGGAAAATCACAATTTAAGTAAAATATTTTGAATAAATTTGGAAGTATTCCCTTCGGATATGTTCGAATACAAGTCAAGAGGGGTGTTACTGCATTTCTTGGAACAGGTTGTCGAAGTCTAAGTTTTAGATTACTCATGAGGTAGTTTAAAATCCTGTTTAAAAAGGAGCTAGGTTTGTGTGTTAATTTTAAATGAAATTTTGCTTTGCCAATTTAGAAACTTAATTTTTTTTTAAAAGAATAAATTGAAAAAAAAAAAGACTTAGATTGCCTAAAAGAAGAAATTGCTTTATTTTATTTTTGAAAAAGGTGAAACATTTCTTGCAGATTAAAACATTAAAATTTTACCTCCGAATAAGATAAATTCCTTTCAAGTTTGTATCAAAAGTTTTTATTGCAGAAAAACAGCAATTTCGAAAATACTTGACTTTTTAAGAAATAAAAATGCGTTAACAAGTTTAAAGTGTTTCAAAAAAGATAAATTTTTCAAAAATTAATTTAAATGTAACTTAACATGAACAAGTATATGTTTCTTTAGATTTTCCTTTTGAGAAAATCGGCGAGTGCAATAATGACATCCATAGGGTTTTTCACCAGTATGTATATACTCATGTTTTTTTAAGTTAGTTTTAATACAAGTTGAATAAGAACAAAAGCGGCAATAGAGTGGAGGAGGCTTAGCAGGACATTTTCTTGGAGAGAATGATTGGTAACCTGTAAAATATACAATTCAAAATTATAAAGCTAATCTATGTCAGAAATATTAGCAAAAATAAGACAGTCAGCCCCACTGAAAGAAATACCATTAATTCCAATTAACTTAAGTTAAATAAGCCAATTATTCAGTTATGGAGGATATACATTAATCAAGCCTAAATACAATATTTCTTCAAATTTAAAATGATATGCATTGTAACACTCATTGAAACAAATTCATCTTGTATAAATTATCTTTTAAAAATCTAATTTACAGTATTACTGCTACACTATTCAATATATTTTTTGAAATTGGGGAAGTGTTTAGTGAATTTCAGGAAAGTGTCGAACACTTTGTTATAAGAAAACAGCTCGTCATTCCTTCCAGAAATATATATAATTGTGTGGATTACTGAAAGTAACACACTTAAATTGAACTAACGAAAGTAAAAAGGGATATAAAAATCTGTATAAATTTACACTCCATAGAAAGTGTTTTGCATTTAAAAAAAAAAAAAACTGGTGTGTGAAATATTTGTGAAGCTTTTTTTTTTTTTAATAATTTCATATTTGTTAACTATTCTTATAAATTGTGAGGCTGTGTACGAAAAATTCGAATGGTTTAACTTTCAAAAAGGTGTAAATCCTTTTAATAATGACAAGTTCTAATCACACTGTGATAGTGTTAAAATGTAACTTTTGTTCAACAATTTTGTTCCTGAAGTAACTAAAGCAAGTTTTATGTTAATTTTTACAAATAGCAAAAAGACATTCAATGCAAAATAAAAAAAACAGATATCAATAATTGTTCTGATTGACAAGATTACTTAGAATATTGTAAGTAGGAAGAATGTGCAGGAATGATAACAGACCTCAAAACCATTCAGAAAGCAAGATAGAGGAAAAAATTAAAAATAGGAACATAGAACTATATGTAATAAACAAGTGTCAGTATCTGTAAAAAAAAAAAAAAAAAAAGTAGGCAATCATTGTCTAGGCACTGATACCTGTTTCTTATAATCGATAACATAATTGTTTAAAACAAAAGAAATGAATAGCAATTTTTAAAACTTAATAACATAAGACTTAAGCTAATTGATAAGTCTTAATAATAACTCAGTCATTTGGGTTATGATGTACATTTAAATATGTTTTACCACTAATTTTTAAAATGCACCACATAGTGTTTTTTAAGATTTTCTTTCAGCGCAAACCTTTGATTGCATATATGACAAGCATGTGGACGTTCTCCAGTATGTGTCAGTAAGTGCCTTTTGAGGCACCACCTAAAAGGTGACACATATGAACAAAGTTGGCAGCCAAAGTACTTAGCTTTTGAAAGATGAGAAGTTTCATAGATTCCTGTAAAAATAAATTGCATTTAGAAAAAAAAAGTCTAACATATACTATAGAAACAATTTAGAGTAGAGTCAAGAAAAAAATCTCAAGAGTTTTTCTGGAGGTTATTAATTTAATTCATACAGGTTTTTCTTCGATATACAATTGCAGCTTCTAATGAAAAAGTGTACCAATGAACTTTTTTTTCAAAACATAATTTTTATTAATACATTAAAAAATAAAGGTCGCCATTCATAAACCGATAAAACAAAGACTAGGTATGACTAGATTAATTTCTTTCCAAAAGAAGTTTAAAAATACAAATTTTAAATATGTTATGCTTAAAATTTAAAGCATATTTTAATGTAAAAGCACAATCAGGGTTTCCACTCAAATTTAGAAATAAAAATCCCTAATTATTTCAGGAACATTTCAATGAGATTCACAAACATGTTTTCCCTATTCATTTCATTAAATATATATTTGGAAAAAAATATGAAATTTTGTAAAAACAAAATTTCAGTAAATGAAGGCTTTAATCTGCAGATTTAATAATACAAAAGTAAGTAAATTACAGATAAAAGAAATATTTTGCATGAAACTGGACAAGTTTAAAAACTTAATGTAACAATTTATTTACAGGGTCCTATAGTTAGCCATCTAATATTGTATTTGTGATTAAGAACCAAAAATAGTTTATACAAAAAGCTTACATTTTCAAAAACATACTATTACTAAACTGCAAATATTTGAAACAATTGTTAAGTAAAGAGCATTTTGAGAAATTAATATTCTAATTAATAAATCTAAAAAAATTAAAGACAGAATTTTTAAGAAAATTGTTTGATAAGAAATATTAAGCTTTTTTTTTAAATTTACATTAAAAATTGTAATAGAAAGAATACATTTCAAACACACATTAATTAAACACAGCAAAGGATGACATACATCAACAGGGTACATGGTTTAATTACTAAAACTAGAATGAAAGAAATATTGACAAACAAAAGACAGGCAAGTAAGTGTTTAATAAAACAAAGGGTTTGAATACAAATACTCTGCGTCTTTAATACAAACTTAATTATCTTTTAAATACAGAATAACAGCATAACACAAACCAAAGAAATAACAATTATCTGAGTAAAAGTTCTTTTAATGAAATTTTGAATAACAAAACATAAATAGTAAATATACTTCGTGTGATGTCGAGAAAAAAATTCCGTTCCCATTCAAAGTACAGAGAAATATAACATTTTTCAGGTACATATAATCATACATCTTTATGACTCTTACGATGATGAATATAACGAGTGTAGCGATGAGAAAATCTCATAGGGCATAAGCCACATTCAAATGGTTGATCACCGGTGTGACGATTCATATGAGTTTGCAAACTCTCTTTGCGGCTAAATGATCTTCCACAGTAACTGCAAGTAAACTGATTATGTATTACAGTATGCTTCCTTATTTCAGCATAATGCTCAGATGAAAAGGGACAAAGTAAGCATTCAAATCGTATCTTACTGAAATTCCCTAAAGCCAAATTGTCAATGTACTTTGGGTTTTCATTTTTCTTTTTAGGTCTCACTGAGCCTGAAAAATAATTTTAAAAAAATTACATTTTAATACTTTTAAAAAGCTAAGAAGTATTAGATACAAAATAATAGAAAAGATACGCATCAAAAATTTAGCGTTGCAGGAATTAAAAGAGCCAACTCATACATTTGAGAACATTGTACCAAAAACAAGCTACATTTTTTTATATAAATTATAATTGTGATTTTAGATTCAAAAAACAGAAATTTAAAAAAAATAATATTTTGAGTAGGGCTTAACAGAGTGCAGTTGTAGCATTCTTATATCTTTAGAGGACCTAGGTATGATAAATAAAACAAAGCATGTCTTCATATTTCTAATTTGTAGGCAATTTTTTTTCTTAAAGTTACTGTAAATATTTTTCAAAATAAGTCAAGTTGTTTATACAAATTAAAGACATCTTATAGCTCTTTTTTTAAATCAAATGTTAACTTTTATTTTCCAACTCTTACCTTTCTGCATTCCTTACCTTTAGTAAATGAAAAGTGTATACAAACAATAAGCATTATTTCTAGTTATAAAATGGCAAAATAGTGAATTAAATATTTTTTGATAATTATTATGTATTCTCAATAAAAAAAAAAATTCATAAGAATTTGTTTTAAATTTTTGTTTCCTTTAGCTTTTTGCATCAAATTATATTTTTATGGCACAAGTATTAATGTTTATCTAACATAGTAAAAATCAAATGAAAGTAAAAACAAATCATATATGTTCTTTCTCTCAGGCATTAAAGAAGGTGCCCATTAACTGCCCCTGAGATCCCACTTTAAAGAGAAAAAATAATATTGAAAAAACAAATTTAGAAATAGGATATTAAGACCTTTCAAACAACTTAAATGCATATGATTAATAACTCTTTCAACCTTAGAGTTCAGGGATTAACCTAGATGCTTTTCTTCAAAGTAAAACAATTTGATATCTTGTTAAAATGCTGTCCTTCTCAATGTATTTTTCTTACAAATCAGATAAAGGCATAAGGTTGAAAAGTAATTTCTTAATAATCAATGACTTTTTTCTTCATATTTTAAAATACTCAGTAACAACAAAGTGGTATAATTATACAATGTGGCATTATCAGTAAATAATTGTATGATTTGCTTAATAATTTATTGCAAAAAAAATATATATTTAAAGAAGAGAAAAACTCCAGTCTTATTTTAAATTAAGTTACTACTTTTAGATTTTGCAATCCATAACTTGAAATATATATATATTTTTTACTACAAAATGGCACACTTTGCATTTTGTTTGTGGACACTTTTGAATAGTACTACTTAGGTGGAAAGTGAAGAGCGGGAGATCGTTGTAAAGCATTTTCTATTTAAAGAATTACTTAAGAGTTAACAGACTTTATTTATATTTAGTTGAATTATAAGTTTATCAGTATGCCTGTTTCTGTGTTCGTAGTGCTCCTGGATCTGAGCAAATCATGATTGCTTAATCTTATGGCGCACTCATATGTAGAGTAGAAAAATCTTTTGAACCAAAATCAATTAGTGCATATTTAAAAATTTATAACTAGAAGATTAACCCTAATTAGAAATATTAACACAACTAAATTAGTTACAAAAAATGAATTAGATAAGTATTTTAGTAATAATAGTTCTCATCACAGAAGAGAGATCATTAATAAGAAACTCTAAAAGTAAAGAATTCTAACTATTTCAGTAAAATATTAAAGCACTAAAGTTTTACACAAAATAGATAGACAAAGTTTACACATCATGAAATGTTAAATAAAAAATCAAACAAATACTAACTTTAATATCATAACAATGTTTATATTTTCCACTTATGAGCAACAATAAATTTTTATTATTTCCCATTTTTTGTTATTTGTATAGTTTTGCAATAAAGATTTTGTGTAATACTCAGGTTTAACATATTTCAATCGATATTAAGCAAAGCTTTTTTTAAGTGAACCAGTACAATAACAGTATTTTAAAGAAACACATTCCAAAATTCGATTTTACTGATTATAATGTATCAGTTGGTGCTTAATACGAGCACTCCTGTGTGCAAATTTCATAGGACAATGACGACAACTATATGGCTTCTCCCCAGAATGAAGAACCATATGCTGTTTTAAGCCATCTTTACGTTTGAAGGAACGACTGCAAACAGTACACAAAAATGGACGATCCTCAAAATGAACAGAAATATGATTCTTGTACATTCTATAGGATGAAGTACTGAAAGTGCAATTTAGTTCTGGGCAAAAATACTCATCTGTATACATCATTGCATTACCAAAGTCTTTAACAGAAGCAGATTTTTCATGGCCTATAGCTATGACTGTAACACCATCTATATCTATATACTCTGGACCAGGTATACCTATAAAAAATAACAAAAAAAGTTATAACACTCTTTTAAATACTTATTTTTTTGAACAGCACAACAAATACAGTTTAAAACAATGAAATATATAAAAATAACATTTTATCTTTAAAACCTGCTTGGTATAAAAATTATTAATAAATATCACAATTATCAGCAGCTAATCCATTATTCATTAGAGAGTCTTCATGGAATATAGTAAGTAAATTTACACACAATAAAGGGAATTATTTAACACCCTTTAACTGATAGGAAAGTTTACATAAATTGATAACTTACTTTTGTTTATAAAAAAAAGCCTACTTATTCGTAAATTAGTTTGATGCTTTAAAATTAAAATGCTAAAAAATAGAGAGGTCTAGATTAAAATGAGATGGATCTTATCTCTGTTCTTTAAAATTTTAATATAATATATTCATGATTAACACTTCAAATTATTTTAGTAATATAGCTCCTTTTCATATAATGTAAGTGGTAATTAAAATAGCTTTGTAATATGAAAAGCAAATATGATTAATAAGAAACGTGATAATTTTTGGATCTTTATTTTTAAAAAAGTAAAAGCTTTAGCTAAATAATTTTTTTTTTTCAATTTTGGAAAAAATGACAAAAAATCATAATTTAAAAAAAAAGAATCTAATAATAAACTAAATCAGAAATTAAGAAAAAAAGAATTTGAGTTTGCTCTAACTAAAAAAAATATAAAATGATCTGAGCATTTTCAATTAAAATAATTTTTGATATTCATTTAAAATTATTTCGTATCTAGGACTCATATAAGATTCTATTAAACAAAAAAAGAAAAATACATCATGTGAGCAAGCAATTCCTGAATAATTAACTAACACCCAAAATTAAGGAATTTGCTAAAATTTTCTTATGGCAGAAATCTTAAAAAAAAAATTCACTTTAGATTTTAAAATAAACATTTTTTAGTTAATAAATCTACATCAGTTTTTCCATAAATTTTTTTTAACACAAAAAAACCAAAAACATTTCTTAAAAAAACATTAACATTATAAAAAAAAAAGAAATATGCCACACACACATACTAACTGTTTTGAACAATTGAGCTTTTTTTAAAAAAAAAAAAAATAAGAAAAACACATAATCAGTAATATCATTAAAGGCACAAAAAATTATAAGAAGTTTTATAAAAAAAAATAGGACAACCTTTTAAATTATTCGTTGTAAATCAAGTTAACCAGAGTTTAATAAAAATGAATATATAATTTCATGCAAGCATGTTAATTAGTCCTATTTAACTTCTGAACAAAGAAAATCATTTTAAATTTATTATTTTTTGAACAATACCCAAGTTTGAAAGAAAATGTTTATACATATGTTGTTAAATTTTTATAATTACTTGATTATTTTTAAAATTATGATTATTAAAAGTGTTTTGGATAATATATTTTTTTTCTTAATTTAGGAGACAAGACATTACCCAAAACGTAAATTTGTTATATTGAAAATAGTGCAATATGTTGTAAAATAGCAATATTTTCCGACAATATAATGTGATACTAAAAACTCAGCTAGCACCTGCACTAGTTTTACCACAGTAGAAACAGTGATGTTGTATTTACTTCTCGTTTTGGAGAACTCATTAATTCCTTTGGCTCCGTAGCACATTCCTAGAAAGTCCCAAAAATGCCAAAATCTAAACTTTAAATGTAGGACAAATATGATGCTAAATGGCATTATTTTTCACAAAAATAGGAATATTAGAACTGCAAGGCCTGGAAAATAAATGCTGAGAAAATTTGACTCGAAAGTACCGCATGACAGTACCAATTATGATTTTCTACTCATTTATGTGACATTTGTATTTTTTCAAGTAGTTTTAACTTAATTTACACGCAAAACAAAGCTAAGTATTCTTCATTTGGACAATTAATTTTTTGCATACAAGATTTTTAAAATTAGAAGCATAAAAAAGAATAGAGCTTGTGAATCGTTAATTATCTCTAAAAGATGCTAATATTTTTGACACATATTGATTGCATATATTAAGCAATAACGAAATGTTTTCTAACCGTCTGGACCTTATTGCTTTAAATAAAAAGGTTAAACAAAATTCTTTTATTCTAAATTCGCGCAGTACAGCCGATACAGACTTGCTGTTGGGTAGAATTTGTACATATATGGAACTTGCAAAATGGAAAAACATTGGCTTAGGAGAAATACTGTAAACTAATTTATTACAAAGACCTGAGATAATAAACAGGAACATGAGTAGACTAAATACATTTATGAAGCATAATTAAACAATGATAATGATCATATAAGTTGACTGATAGAGAATAAAAAGTAGATAATTTATAGAGAAAGTCAAAATGAATGCTACAATTTTAGAGGTGCACTACACAAAATGTAATCATTAAAAATGTATACACAAGCAATAGTAATATATGCAGCTCCTCTTAAATGCTCCTTTTATTATACGGCATAAATCAAGCCTGTAATGTAATTCTGGCCGAACTTTGTGCAGCATGTCTGTATCCATGCTGCAAATAACAGTTGTGATACAATTTTTTCACATCAGTCATGGTCAATTGACCTGGAGATACATACGCGCGATCTTTTACCAATCTTCACAACAAAAAATTACATGGTTGCGAGAGCTGGAGAATGTGGTGGCCAAGGCAATAGTGTATTATCCACAGTAGATACATAAATAATCCATCCTTGATGTTAAGTGTTATTGAGAGTGTTGTTTTTCTGCTCAATTTGTTTTTGTAGAAACACTGATGACAATTAGACTTCCATTGCATCTATTGGAGACAATTCAAAGCTTGCATATATTATCTATGCTTGAGAGTATATTTTTAATGAATACAATTATTACATATTGTGTTAGTATACCTATGAAGTTGGGGCATTCATTTTTACTTATATATTTTTTACTACATTTGACACTTTGAATAATATAGATGCTAACTCAGATTGAAGAAACAAAACTATTAAGACTTTTATCAAAACTTAAATAAAAATCATACTTTATGTTGATTGCATTATCACATAATATCTCATTATATGATAATGTAATCCAGAAGTCTGCCACTTGTGGACAAACCTCTCAACCACAAAAAAGAGGAGTAAATAAAGAGATCCCGAAACATAAACTAAAGTATAAATTAGTGCATTCAATGTCAATCTTCAATAAAACATTACAAATCGCAAAAAGAAATATGAAATATAATTTTAAAAAATGTGTAATTTAAAAAACACACACATTATGCTTAAAAATTACAATGTCAATAAAAAAAAAAACAATTATTGCAGTTTGTTATCTTTCCAGTGCACACTCATGTGTCTTTTTAAATTTTCCTTAAGCGTAAATGTTTTTCCACAAATAAAGCAAACATGGGGTCGTTCTCCAGTATGAATTAAAACATGCTTTTTTAAGTCTGCATTTGATAGGGCGGCATAAGAACAATATGAACACTGGAATTTTCTATTGGAATTCACTGGTAATGTTTTGAAATGGCTTTTTTTCTGTTGAATACAAGATCCTAAAATTCAATAGAAATAATTAATGGATTAATATTTCACAGTATCATTGCTACAAACAATAAAAAAAAACAAAAAAATATTGGTAAAAAAATTACACAACAATTAAAATAGAAGATTTCAGAATTGGGTATTCAAAACAGAATTTTATTTGATTAGAAATTTGTTTTTAACAAGAGAAAATTCATGGTTCGACTTAACACGGAATATACACAAAATTTACCCTTTTGAATTTTAAAAATTAAGGGTCCACTTATACTATGGAAAATATAGATGAAAAATCTGGTGAATTTTATTGAATTATTCTATCAAACGTTAAGACAAAATTGGAATTAAAAAAATTTCTATTACCTTTATATTCCAAAGGGTATAGCCCGAAACCTGTTAAAATCAATGTTTTAAGATATTTTATAACAGAAAATAAAATAGCATTAATTTCCCTTGTTTTCAGAATTTAAAAAAAGATAATTTAAGCAGAAAAAAAATGTTCCAAGTTTTATTTTGATTATTTGAGAAATTACTAATTTGTTAACCAAAATAATTTAAATTCTTTCTATGACAAATTTTAGCATCAAAACAAAATTCTTAAATTATATTGCAAGCACAAAATAAATTTATCTTATATTTTTTCTTACTATCTAATATTATAATTCTTTTATTTTATTACGCTAAGATTTTATGCTGAAAATTTATTTTATATTACACTGCTTACATTATCACCAAGGGGAAAAGAGGAATTATTAACTTGATGGATGAATTCTATGAACCCTGCTCAGAATTTATTGCTAATTTGGAGATAATTCATTTGTTTGTAAACTGAATTCCAATTGTTTGTAGTCTGATTTTATTACATTTAATACAAAGAAAGTTTTATTTAAACATGACAATACTTTGATTTATTTTATAAGGAAATTTTTATCCCTCTAAAAGCATCAATTTCAACCAAGTTTCAAAAAAAATTTCTTAAAATTGCAATAAGAAAAAAAAATTTTTTTTGCAGCAAAAAGTTTACAAAAACTATCCAACACAGTGGGTTTGCAACCTGTCGCACTTGAATGGTTCACTGCTTTATCACTAAAAATTGGAAAGACTCATCTAAGAAATTTTATTAACTTTTTAAACCCACATCTAAAAACTTGGAAAATTACAGAATCTATAACATTTAAATTCCAGAATTTAAAAGAATTCAAGGTTTTAAGAGGTAGAAATCTCTGCATACTTAAATTTTTTTTTAATATTAAGATCGAGTAAATTTAAAACCAATTGAACTTCAGTAACTAACTGTAGTTAAAAGATTTATTTAAAATAATCAAGCTTGCATTACCAAAAAAATTGAAAAAATTTTTCTTGCTCAGAACACATGATTTTAAATTTTAGTTATTCTTACTTATGGCTGAACCAAAAGCAATTCATCAAATATTAAACTGAAAAAAATAAAATCAAAGTTTTAGAAAGCATGTTAGATTTGATTCATTGAAATAACATTATTTAAAAAAGAATGAATGACTAACTAGAGATAGTAATATAATATAGTTCAGTTTGGTTACTAATACAAATACTTATCAAACTGCATAATATCAATTGTATTTTATGCAAAGATTATCAAATACTAATTCACATATAAAAAAAAATTCAATTTGCTTTGAAGAACTACAATAATGTCCGTGAAAAAACAATAGCTTGTATTTGTAATAAGAATAAAATCAAATATTTTTTAATTCTGAAAAATCTACAATAAATAGAATGTTAAAGCAATTACAATTAAGATAATACAGACACAATGAATTAGATGTTAACAATATTGGTCATTTAAATATAACAGAATTTTGAGATATAAATAATAATTATATTACAATTAAATTACAAGGTACTTTAAACATGCTTTCCATAAACATGATGTTTCACAAATTATGTATACTACATTCTATTAAAATACTGATGAATCTGAAAAGAGTAAAATTAGTAAACAGTTTCAATTAACACAATGCGTTGTGTAAAGCGTGGCATTAATGAATGATGCACTGGCTGCTTTATCTTGGACTGCATGGTATCAATTAATGCCTCAGCTCATAAATTTAATAAGAGGACATGATTCTCTTATGCATGACATTACAATGTTAAACACATAAACATCAAAAAACCAGTCTGTTAAAACTACTTATATTAGTTACACTAACCAAATTGCTTTACACCAGTGCTTTTAGTGTATAAATAGATAATAACTTTCGATTTAAAAATTTAACACCATAAAGCAGGGCTGCAGATGTACTTAATAATAAACCTAATTTTATTAGTTGGCAAAGAGTTAATTCTGATCTTAGCAAACATCAAAGTTCAGATAATTGCTTTAATTTCTCTTAAGGAGACTGATTAAAAATCAGTTTGGAGTAATATTAATATTGCAGAATATTAAGTAACTGTTTTATAACTTATATTTAAAGAGAGAGAATACAATAAAACAGTAATCATTAAAAATTGTATCTAGTGATGATTTTCGCATAAAATATTCCTGTATCGAGCCAAATGTGTTAAAAAAATATGTCCAGCAGTTCTTAAGAAGATATTACTATGATATATTTCTTAATTGTCTTGTTGCTTGCGTAAGAATTTAAATAGGTTATGTATACTACGAAATAAGGAAGTGAGATCAAATCAAAAATTAAATTTTAAAAAATGTTAATTCTTTTGCACTTATATACATTAGAAATTAGAAGATTCTTGGAAAGCAAATGAACATTATTAATATTAAAATTTAATTTTAACTGCTATACTGTTAAAATTATTCTATAAAGAGATAATTATTTTAATGTTTATAATACGCCGAACACTTTTTATTGATTATTTATAATGTAAAGTGCTCTATCGTATAAAATTAGCTTAAAGCTTACTTAGAATACTTAATATCAGTTATTTAACGCGCCATCTTATGGAAAGTTGTAAAACTATAATAAAGGTCATATATTTTTTTTTCTCCTTCTAACATTTAAATGTAAAGTTTGTTTATAAATAGGATCTGATTTTTAATGACTTAAGATAATTCATAAAATTAGTTTGCTTTATTGAGTTCAAGACTTAAAAAATAATTCACCTTCCATTCCTAATTCACTTTTCTTTTCTTTTTTATTCACGTTAAGAAATTTTCTCCGAGATCTATTTTCTACTTCATTTTGCACAGTTAAATATTAAATACTCATTGCCAAAACAGTTAATGTGAAACTTATGTAAAGGATAAGTATGCAGTGCCTTTGGCATTGATGCCATGATGGAAATATACTTTCCAAATTTCCAATAGCGTTTTTTTGAAACAATTAATAAGAGTTCCGTGAGCATGTTTAGGAATTCTGTTCTTCCCAAAGGCATCTCATGCCCTATTTTTTGAGTGGAACAAAATTAAAATGCATGCAATAGTTCAACAAACATTACAATAGTTCTCAAAATTTGACATTAAAAATATGGTAGCAAAATTCTTTTTGCTAAATATCTGCAAAATGATTAATTTTATTTGATTTTTACCTAATTAAATTTAAATCGGTGATGACTTCATATGTATGAAATATTAAGTGGGACTTAGAGATTTCTAATTGTTGTGAGGGACATATACCTACCATCGTCCACGCTAATAAGGCTCTTCCCTGTTCCCTTTTCTTCTGCTCAAATGTATCTAAAGGAATTGCAATGCTTTACTTTCCAAACTTTTTGTTTTTGGATTGTCTAAAATTTGTTTGAATCTTTCCCGAGTGCTTTCTTCAAACACAATACTTAATACAGGTTTCAGTTCTACTTAGCTTCGAAGCATAAATTTTTTTAATTTGTTTGGAATTGAATACTGAGTATGCCAAGTAGGTTTCCAGTGTTCTAGCAGGAGCTATCTAAGCAGTTTTTATTGCAAATACCCAAAATATTATATAAGCTCCTTTTATTTTTCATCTTATTCAAATAATTTACCTCATATAGTTTATATAAACTATCTGTGGTAACATATGTTGTGTGTTTAATTGTGTGATCAATTGATCATTGACGTAAAATTACGGAAATTTCCAGTTATTGAAAATTTGAAACAAAATTCTATTGAGCCAGTCATCGCTTCTAGAGTCAAGTTTGTTGAAAATATTTATTTTTATAGGTTCGATGTCTTTAAATAATAGAATTTTGCGACTGTTAGAACAGTGAATAAGGGCTGGCCAAGATGGAAAGTATGATTATTAGGTTGAAAAGTAGGTTTTAAAAGTTCTTTTTAAAAAAATGTTACTTAAGTTATATTTTGGAGAGTGTGGTATAGGATTCGTTAAATGTGGAACATTTGTGTGAATTAAGTTCTTCATTTCTGTCGAAAGAAAAGAAAAGTATACTCTATAATTCGAGATAAGCTATACCGTGCTCTACATTTGAAAGATTTGGAAATTACTTATTGTTTTTAAAATTTCTGGTACGCTAGCTTCGCACATTATTATAAGTAAAAGTTTAGAACCTAGCTTAATTGTGCCAGAAGTTTTTATCTTCATTTATAATTATTGAAATGTTATATTACGGGCAAATCTGTAATGCGACCAAACTTTGGGTGGTTGGAACTATTTTATTACTATTATTGTTACGATTACTATTATAACTATTATTATAATTTTATTAATAGATTATTTTTATTATAAACTGTTTTATTTAAAGTAGGCCCAAATTCCTAAATTTGTAACTATGATAATTTAAAACTGTGCAATAGTTTAATTGATTTCGATCGACTTCCAAATTCACTTTCAATTAGAAGTTTGCAAAATATTTTAACTAATGTGAATCAATATATATTTGTCAAAACGGCTTCAGGTATATTTTCATTAAAAAACACTTCTTATTGAGATAGTTGATTGAATACTTAATTTAGTGAGTGAAAAGCTGGAAGCGATTGCACGACTATATTGGTGCATAAAAGATCAGAAAAAACACATACCTGCATACACCTCATCGTGATGCGATTTTTTCAGAATGGGAAGATATAGGCTAGCTAGTTTTCCAGACCTGAATTTGATAGAGAACGTTTGGGACTAGCTTGGCTGTCAAAAATACTGATTTGAGTCCTCCTCCACTATAGTTACATGAGTTAAAATAAGCTCTCCCCATTTCGATGTCTTACTACTCAATTCGATGCATGGAAGATCGATGCCATCAATGCATTGCTCCCTAGAACATATTCTTTTGTGACGTTTCCGCGACAATTTCTAGCATAAAACTGTGATGCAGTATTTTCTCAGAGAAAAGACTTTTATGCTAAGTGCATCATGATACATAAATGGAATAAATCGTATTTGTGGTTGAAATTAAATAGTGTTGTATTTAATAATAAAAAAAACCCCTTTAATGCATATATTCTAAATTTCCTATTTCGATGTCTTTTCATTTTCAAATTCACAGAAAACAAGTTAAACCCTAACTTTTGGAGGCCAGTGCATATAAAGCTGATTGATCTATTACGGACGTAGACCTCAATTTTATTTGTTTCATACTCTTTCAAATATTGAATTAACTGTGGACGTTTGATGAAACAAGTTCAAGCAGAACTTGTTGCTTCAAACAACTTGATTTCATATTGAGCTGAAAGCAAATACAAAATTACGTTTTTATGCTTACGCTTTTACGTTAAGTGCATAGCATAGTCACGAACTAAATATAAAAGTAAATAAAATCAAATGGAAATTATAAATAAATCTTAGTAAGTATTAAACATTAATTTATGGAGAAATTATCTTAATTACAATTAAAAGTTTACAAACTTGTTTTTGAAACACACAGCAAGGCTATAAAGAATGTGACCCATACCTTGACAACATTGAAAATTAACAATCAAACTCAAAACTATGTAGTTATAATCAACACCCAAAATTTCCAGCCAAAGTGCTCTAAGTTACATTGGTGACGTAATGCGACCTATCTTGTCATAAGGATGAGTGGTGGGGTTTTTCAGTAATGAATATCCGTAAAGGATTGAAGTTTGAGATCGCTTGAAATAATAGCAAGTGATGAGAGGGATAAAAACATTTTTAGTATTGTGTAATATTTACTTAGGATGCAATAAAATGACCAGCATTTTAATTCATTATCAGCTCATTTGAATCAAATTATGAATGCAGAGATAACTCGTTCATAGCAAATTCACTTAAGAATATAAAGTGGTGACTTTCTATACTTTCCAATTTTATAGTACATAAACTAGTAGTGCTCGTAATATAACTCCGCGAAATTCCTATTAATTCAGTGGGGTTTACAATGAAACAGCCAAGTTTGTAGTCACACAACCAAACTCATAATTAATTCAGCTTATAAAACAGCAGTCAAGATAGTATTCACGCAGTCAAGTTCATAATAAAATAGACCAAATAACTAGAGTGATAGTTAGATAAACGAACTTTCCCCAAGGAAAACCAATTTCAAACGAATTACTGCAAAATAAATTCTCAGTCAGCATTTTCAAAACACACACGTATCCACACACCTTGACCGTCCACGTACCCATGGAGTTTGACCTTAGTGTCAGACAATAAGAAACTTTAAGCTTACAACCTTCTATTTCTTCGCTCCCAATGGGAAGATTTTCACATTAAAAATATATCGACCTTCAACCAACCAAGCTCTTACATGTTAAAAGCTTTTAAGTGTTGAAATTTTTCAGACACTTCGGGGCATGAGCTTATGACTTTCTTGTCATAGTACGGGACTTCTAGGACAACCCTGGATTTTAACATGCCCAATTTTAATCTGCACGATTTGCAAATACGTGGCAGATGCTTACTTTATGTATTCTTCTGCAAGATGTTGTATTACTTATGCATTACTTATGTAACGTATTACTTATGTAATGTATTACTTATGTATTAATATTCATAAACCTGAAGGTTTGTGAGTAAAATGTAAAAAACTGTTTAGAAAGTTTAGTAAAATTTGAAGATAAACTTCACAGATTTAAGAAAGAGGCTTAATGCTAGCAAAAATCGAATCCCCTACTTTCATGCTTAAGAGGACGCTATACTAACGAGGAAAAAACTTTCATGGCGAATTCTGTAGCACCTCCATTGATATTTAAAAACAGTTTTGAGAAAAATGAGTTTGAGTAAACCTAGAGTAAAACCATGAAGTTTCAAACGTTGAATTTTTTTTTTCTTCAAAATATTAAATTGCAAATAAATTATGGCAGAATTAGTAAGGATTACGCAGTTGAGAAGTACTTCCGCAGTGTGTAATTTATTGCACAATGTCATAATTTGTTTGCAAGATGATATTTTGAAAACAACATTTGAAACATCATGGTTTTATTCGAAATTTACCTGTACTCATTTTTCTCAAAACTTTTAATTTTTTAATATTAATGATGGTGAAACAGAATTTTTCATGAAAGGTTTATTTAACAGTAAAGTAACTCTTAGGAAATTTTAGCGGAAGGATAACCAATTAGGAAATTAGCGTACTTAATATTTACCACTTACGCTGAAAAATAATAGTTGTATTAATATAATTGTATGAATAATAATTATAAATAATAATAATTATAAATAACAATAATTATAAATAACAATAATAAAAAAATAATAATTAAATGTTGAATTCATGAAAAATGAAGTTTTTGAATTTACAAGGTCATCGGATGTCCAAAAATGGCGAACAATTTGAAAAATTAGTTTAAGAAAAATGGGTGGACATAGAAATGAACGGTTAATGGTACTCTGCTCTGAAAATAATTAATTTTTCCGGTCTAATTTCCCGAAGTAGGTACAAAAATCGTCAAAAGATGACGTTGCTGACAAGAAAAATACTAGAACATTTTTTTCATACGAACTATCGTTTGCGGAAACATCGCGCAGTCTGTGAAATTTTTGAGTTCAAAGTTAATCGGCACCATTAAATTCTATCGTAATTGCGTGTTAAATTGCAAATTTTCGCTGACGAGTCATTTTTAGCAGGGCATTTTATTGTATAACCCACGTTGAACAGTACAGCCGTCCCAATTCTGAGTTTATGATTATCAAGGTTCAACTCCGCAGCCTTGTAATTTTGAACCCAACCCAGAAGACGAACATCTTGGATCAAGCATTGGGACAAACTAACCTTTGTGATGACTTTCTGATGAAACTAAACCGCATTTGCGATACATAGAGAGGAGAACCCCGGAAACCTCTCATGGTTAGTCCGATGGTAAGGAGATTCCAACCCATGATTTGTCTACCGCTCTGGATATTTTATGTCAGCATAGTGGTCGGTGCGAGCTGGGAGCTGATTCGACCATGGTTCACCTCATTGGAAGGCGAGTGCTCTATCCCCTGAGCCACCACAGCTCTCAGCATGACGTATAAAAATTCGTTTTGCCAAGTCTGTAAACAGAAGGGTTTTCGAGAGAGAAAACCATTTTTTAATTACCGTAATGATTCTATATGGCCTAAAATTGATTTTACTCAAATTAACTCGTCATTTTCAATAAGCTTTTTATGTACACTCTTTAAAATAATAAATGAAACTCAAAACCACAACATTGAATAAAGAGCTTTTATTTTATTAACATTTTCTAAGTTTGAAATAAGCTATTAACTCACACATATGTAATAGGATGTACAATAACAGCATATTTAGAATAAATTAAATTAGAAATATCTATATACACAATGTATTTTTTTCCTAAATGCAGTTATCAATTTATCCACCAAATTTTTTAAGACTTTTTTTCTTTGATCAAAAGTCACACTTTAGTTTTATAATTGAACAAGTTTATTAGTTGTAGTTATGACAAACAAATTTTAAACTAGTTGTACCAATCAAATTAATAAGCAGATAAATAATTTTGTAAATTTTAGGTAGAAGGAAGTGAAAAAAAAACTTCATTCCAAACATAATTGCGTTAACATTTTTTATTTAATTGTTTGATATAGTTTAAAAAATGATAAACTTAAATTAGATTATAAAACAATACTGATTATTGATAATGAGCTAGCTTGAAAAGAACATATCACTTTTCCGTTGAATATTATTTATCAATTTGATTTGTACTATCAGGATAATTATGGACTCAAAAAAGACTAGAAAAAAATTATAACAACACAAATATAAAATATAAGTAAATAATAACATTGTTTAAAATAGTTACAATATAAATATTTTTAATACTGCAAAAAATATCACATATTCTATGAAAATGTAATTTCATCATGATTTAGAACATAGAAAGGTAGGTTTCAAAATGACCAGTTTTCAAAATAATAATTTTTTCCAATTCTTTTTTATTAATTATTTGTTTATACGTGGAAAAAAACACCACCATTTTATTTTTTACGATCTTTGCCTAAACCATTTTGATTTTGAATTTTTAAGAAGTTATTTTAACAGATACATAAATAATAAAAACATAAAAAATGTTAGTTTTTCTTAAATGTAATCCAAAGGAAAAAAATTAAAAAAAATTACATTAAAAACTAAAGCGCGTCTGTAAAATAAAATTACGCTATAGTATGATTCAACAATATATAATAGGTATTTCAGCAGTACATATTTAATCAAATAAATAAAAAAAATTACTGTAAAATTTGAGAAAATTAGCTTAAGCTGAATTAAAGCAAAACTCTTCGAATGAAATAGATATATAACAATGTACAGGATGTTCCAAAATTAACAGATGTGAATTGTGTATTTTTCAAGAATATTTATAATTAACTTTTAATAAAAACTTGTAAAATCAAATAAATTATTTACATGCTGTTGAACATATTTCTTATCCGTTGCTACAATCTAACAAGAATAAATACTTATAAGAAAAGAATAACTTGTTAAGAAAGTTAAATTATGTGTGTAAAAACTCATAGAGTTTAGCTCACCATTTTTGTACTCCTTTAATATTGAAAATTTATTTAACCTTTAAATGAAGCTGGAAAATGTTTTAATTTTTATGTAAATATATCACAGTAATTATTTGGCAACAGAATTAAAAATAAACATGAAAAGTAAGAAAAGAGCGTAATAATCATTTATTTGCATTTTCTGATAAAAATATCAATAAATATTATTGTTTCTTTTAATTTCAACTCACAACCAGTAAAATAATCGTTTTAAAAAACTAAAATTGAATATTTTCTGCTCATAAAAAACTTTTTTTTTACTAACAAAAACAGAACTTCTGTTATAAAAAGTTTAAATAAATAAAAAATACTTAAAAAAAAAACAAAAACAAAAAAAAAAAAACAAGACATTTCGCAGGTCTAGCTTTTGATTTAATTAAACATACCTATGATGAGTAACTATAATCATATCATAGTAAAAAGATAAAGAAAAAAACTATTTGCATTTAACTCAGATGTAAAGAAATTAAAATCTAACACAACAATTTAAGAAGAAACAAAATTCAATAGATCTGATTTTATTATTACACGATAATAACTAGAAAAATATGATAATAAATCTGATTCGAGATTTTATTGATACTTTACTAAATTATTGTAATGGATTAAGTAATTTTAATAGACCATTTTCTGACGAGGCAATAAAAATATCATGAATAAGTTCATCAGAATGATGTCACACACCGACAATTCTTAATAAGTTTTCTTTAAATTAATCATTTTGACTCAACTCATACGTAGAATTTTTTTTTCATTAAGGTGTTCTTAAAAATTCAAACTTTCTGATGAAAAGAATATAGCATATTTTATAGGGGCATATACTTTTCTTAAATCTCTGCTTTATTTTTGCGTATAACGCCTGCAAAAGTATTTTAAATTGAAATTTGTTTTAACCATTCCTTAACAATTAAAAGAAGTTTGATCAGGTTTATGGCAATTTTCCTTAAGCATGGTTCTAAAATGCATAGCTGCCAACTCTTCCGTTTTCCCTGGAAGATTTTATTTTCATGTTAAAAGTGGTAGCGAAACTCATGTTATCCCATTAAACTTTCTGAATTATAATAATGATTATAAATGAGTTTGACCACTATATATAAATAATTACAACAAATATATAAAAGAATAATAATCTTTGCGATAGCGAATTTAAACCTGTTCAAAATACAAATATATTTTTATTATGTTTTGTTATGTTTTTTGTTAAAAATATAGATATATTATTGCTAATAAGTGAGATTGTTTTTCGGGAATTGTTTTGCTACCCCTTTTTTTTTTAACTTTATAACCGTCGTTGAACAGCTGACCCAAATTTGGGTTAACGACTGATAAAGTTCAACTCCGTAGTCCTGTAATTTAGAATCCAATCCAGAAGACAAGGGAACTCCTGGATCGAGTATTGGGTGAAATTTGTCTTTGTGGAGGACTTTTTAATGGAATTAATCCGCATTTTCGTTACATGGAGAGGAAGATCACGAGAACCTCCCACGGTTATCCTGACGGCAAGGGGACTCTAACCCATGATCCGTCTACCACTGAGAATATTTCACGCTAGCACCGTGGTCGGTGCAAGCTGGGTGCGGAATTCGTATCGACCAGCCATAGCTGAGATTCGAACCTGGTTCACCTCATTGAAAGGCGAACACTCTATAACCCTGAGCAATCGCGGCTCGTTTTACTACCGCTTGGAAAATCCATTCTCAGGGAGAAAGTGGGCAGGTATGAAAATTAGTAAAAAAAAATTATGAGCTATGAATGCACATTGGTTAAGACGCTCAGTTGTCATTGCAAAGGATTGGAATTCGACCCCCAGTCTTGATTTAAAACTTACACAGCTTCAGAGTGCTGGCGGTGAGTGAACAATGTTGATCATATTGCCACCACCAAGATGTTGAGCTCGAAATTGTAGAACCTTAACCTCTGTGATCTCATTGGTCGGCGCTTAGTTGTTTGTTGTGGTAATACTTTAATTTCCCCAATAATATATCCGAGGTTAATAAAACCACACTATAAAGCATTTTTTAAAATTGTATTAATTTTTTCATTTTTTATTTTTATTTAATAACCATCATTGAACAGCAGACCCAATGTTTTGGGTTTACGACCACTAATGTTCAACTTCTTAGCCTTGTAATTTTGAACCGGATCCAGAAGACAGGGGATCTCCTGGATCAAGTATCAGGAGAAATTTGCCACCGTGGGGGACTTTTTGATGGAACTAACCCGCATTTGCGTTACATGAAGATCAAAACCACGAGAACCTCCCACGGTTAACCAGACGGCAAGGGGACTCTAACCCATAATCCGCCTACTATTGAGAATAATTTATGTCAGCACTGTGGTTTGTGCAAGCCGGATACGAAATTCAGACCAGCCGTCGCCAGAATTCGAACCTGGTTCGCCCCGGTTCGAAGGCGAACGCTCTATCCCCTGAGCCATCACTGCTCTTTTTTTTTAATTTTTTTAAAATCAAATCTTAACTATCTGGGTTCCGGGATAGCCTGGTCGGTAGGGCACTGGGCCGATGTCCAAGTAGTGATGAGTTCGATCCCAGCCGGCGGAAGACTCCCCGTGTAGTAAATGGTGACTGATGCATGTTAAATCTGTCGAGATCACAAAGTCCTCCATTTCCCATAACAAATCAATATCTCTGGGAATAGTTATCCAGGACTTCTCTTGTTTTCTGGATTGGGTTCAAAATTACAAGGCTACGGAGTTGAACATAGGTAGTCGTAACCCAGAATTTGGTCGGTTGTTCAACGACGGTTATAAAAAAATAATAACAAAAAAGTGTTGAACCTATATCTAATCAAGTTTTTGAGCATTGTAATCGATATATATTAATTCCAAATATTTTATTTAAAGAATTAAAGTATTGCGAATAGCTTTTATTTTGATAAATAAACATTAACTTTTAAAAAACAAATTTATTACTTAAGTTTTTAGAATGTTAAAATTTATTCTGTAGCTAAGCACCAGTTCTGAAGTTCTAGAGGATGTTTTAGTATTCTTATCTTCATATACTTATATCTCATTCAGTCTTACATTACTTATCTTCATTTTAATAGGTCTACACGATATCCTCACTTCTTTCGTGAAATCAATCCGAAATTAACTTTTTTTTCTTTCTGATATTGAGAAAGGTATATGCCCCATAATCAAAAATATCTGAAACATATTAAAAATTGTTAACAATTTCGTTTTGATAATTAATAAGAAGCTTTTTAAAGAAAGTTGTTGTTATACATATTAATGATATTAAATATTCTATGAATTTCAATGTTCTAGTTTTCTAAAAATCTATTTAGTTTTGTGGCCAGTAAGAGTTTTAATTTATATCAACAAAAATTATACTTGAGTGTTTTTTCAAACAAAAATAACTTGATATAAAGCAGATTTTTTTTTAAAGATTTTGTAATAACTTAATATAAATTTAATCTAAATGAAGTTGAAACACGAAAACGAAAAACAAAGTTTCGCTTCTGCAAAGTTTGTCGTTCAAAAAAACTATTTAGTTTTGTGGCAGCTAAGAGTTTTAATTTAAATAAACAAAAACTATACTTGATAGTTTTTACAAACAATAATAACTTGATGTAAAACAGAGTTTTTTTTTTAAAGATTTTGTTAAAATTCAATTGAATCAAAATTTAATTTAAACGAAGTTGTAACACGAAAAAGAAAAACCAAGTTTCACTTCGGGGAATTTTTTCGTTCCTCTCGCTGCGAGGCAGAAGCTATTCTTCAATCATATATACTATACTATAAATTGTTACGAAAAAGAAGAAGTTGTTTGTTCCGTTTCAAGAATTGTCTTTGTTCTGGTAAGTTGCACTGTCCAAAGGAACAAAGAAGATTTAAAGTTTCTACAAGTAATCCAACTGAGTTCTTGTGAGGTGGTGGTTGTGGAGGTGTGCTCCAGACGATGACCTCGGGGCAGTTGGAACAAGACTGGATACCAGGTGGGGGTTGTTAGAATCAGTCGGGTAAGGTAGGCTTGAATCCACATTCGGCGCAATGCCTTGAAGTAAGCATCTTGCAGCTGAAATGGTGTAGGGCATCGTGGGCTTCTGAAAAGAATATTTCAATTTATTAAAAAGCTATCATGTTTTGAAATAGGTTGTTTATAGCATATCCGGAAATATAATTGATTATATTTAATGTGCTTTGTAAATTAATAACAAAAAATATTTTATTTCGTCATTAGAAACTGAATAAATATATATATTTTTAAGCGCATATTAATTTTTACTGAAATGAAATACATGTGGCATTACTTTAAATTTCGAAATTTAACTTAATTATTTTTCATGTTTAGGTATACCAGTAAAATTTTTTAAACTTGGACAAATAAAAATCCCTCTGATACCGGGTTTTTCCGGCTCTCTATTGTTTAATGCTGTAAAACAATCTTGGCAGAAAACCGATTTAATTCTAAGCACATAGTGTTTTTCCGGCGATTTATAGTTCGATGCAGTGACACAACTTCTGTAAAGAAATATCGATTTCATACCACGCGCATCGTGTTTTCCCGGTGTTTTACTGCTTAACGCCTACAGAGAAATACAGATTTCATTTCATGTGTATAGTGTTTCCCAGCGTTTTATTGTTTAACGCAGTGACACAACTTCCACAGAAATACCCAAATCATTCCATACGCGTCGTGTTTTCCCGGTGTTTCATTGCTTAATACAGCGAAACAACTTCTATTGAGAAATTCAAATTTCATTTCATGTGTATCGTGTTTTCCTACTTTCCTACTCTATTGTTTAATCCAGTGAAATAACTTCTGTAGAGAAATATAGAGTTCTTTCCTTGTGCATCGTATTTCCCGTCACTCTACTGTTTAATGCAGTGAAAGAACTTTTACAGAAAAATGCAGATTTCATTCCTTACGCATCGTATTTTCCCAGCACTCTATTGTTTCATACAGTGAAACAACTTCTACAGAGAATTACGGATTTCATTCCTTGCGCATCGTATTTTCCTGGCACTCTATTGTTTAATGCAGTGAAACAACTTCTACAGAGAATTACGGACTTCATCTCATGCGCGTTGTGTTTCCCCACCGTTTTATTTTTTAATCCAGCTTTCATTCTGAACACACTGCGTTTTTCGGGTGCGCAACTATTTAACAGAGTTGAACTACTTCAACGAAAATCACTTTAATTTATTTTAAAAGTAAACAGAACTTATTGTCATTAGCATCGTCTTTTCCTAGAGCTTCACTTTATTTATTGTAAAAGGAATTTATTGTCTTATTATCGCTAACTAGAAGTTAAGTCGTAATTGAAACTACATTTGATTGTTAATTTTTCATATTTTAATCGCTTTTCTGTTCTTGATGGCGATATAAATTTCAATCATTTTCAGATCTCTGCTAGCATAATTTATCATCTTATTATCACCAGATTGAATTTACTATCCTTAGGAATTTCAACCACTTTCTTTTAAGCTAAAGGGTTCAAAATTCAACTAGAGTTCTGTGTCTGTAGTAATATGTAATACACGCATTATAAGTTTGAATGGTTTCTTGAAAACCCCAGGCAAAATTTATAAACATATAAAATTTATGATTAATCATAGTTCCGGAGAAACTCTCCGGCATTCAATTTTTAACCAGAGCTATGCATTTAATGGCAATACAGGAGGCAAACGTTTTCAGAAAGCAACTAAGTACAATTTTTGTTCCTTTATCACCAATCGAAATTTCATCGACTTTCTATAATGAAACTAACAGGCAGATAAAGAAAAGAAAACAATAAAAAAATAATAATTTCATTTACTGCATTTTTTTAAGTGGATTAAAAAGCAAAAAATAATTTTGCTTTAGTCATACATAAAACTAAAACGTAAAAAAGTATCAGTTTCGCAATTAACTTCAAGAAATATCAAATTTCCCTCCCTATCTTTCAAAAGTGAATCACTCTACATTTTTGTCTGACTAAAAACGAATTATTTCGTCTGTTTTATTCTACTCTAGAAACCTCATTTTAAAAAAATCTTTATTTAATTTTATTATTTCTATATCTCAAAATACTTATATTTAAAAAGGAGACCCAGCAAAATATATTAATTTCAATGCATTGATTTTTTTTTAATAAAAAAACCCTTATTTCTGAGGGAGAAAAGAATAAAAAATATCGTTTAACTTTTGTAAGAGCTCGAACACAACTCAACAAAACCTTCTTCATACCGCTGACTCAACCGAACAAATCAAATACCGCATCCTTCCCTCCTCCATCCTAATCGAACGAAGAAGAGGGAGTTGGACAAACAACAAGAGGCCTTTTTAAATGGAATCGGGTCCTCGTTGTAAACTGCATCGGGCACGCTTCGTTGCTCTCGGCCGAAAGTAGCAGAACAACTCATAGCCTTTCGACCGATGGTCAGGTGTGTCCTCCCCCGCAAGTCGCCCATCCCCCTAGAGATTAGGTCCCCTTCGCATTGCTGGTCTCAAGGGGGCAATCTGGAATTATTGAGCTAGCGCGCCGTCGAGGACAAATTCGATTGGTCAATGTTCATGTAGACTTTTTTTGTTTTGATGAAATCTCCGGAGACTGTGTCCGGCTATCACCATGTGCTGGACACTGAGTGGACCGTCGAATTTTCCTAGACCCCCTCAGATCTTCTTGCCCCCCCCACAATGGAATACTTTCATGCTGGAACCCACCCCTCGCTTTTTGTTGGATTTTTATGGCCGAAAAGCCATCTTCCGTTTACTTCTTAAAAACTGAAGTTTAGTTTTCTGAGTTTAAGTTCTGAGTTATTCTTTTTTTTTATTTCTTGTTCTTTTATTTATTAGTTCTTTGTAAAAAGATTGGCTTTTTTCAATTTGTTATGTTCACTGCAGTGTATAAAATGAAAAATTAAAAGAAAGGAATTTAAAAAAAACTCTCAGTGATAAATAAGAAGTTTTCGTAGAAATTTCTATTAGACATTAATTACACACCCATGCTTACAAATCAACTTTATTTTGAAAGGCTACTCGCTTATAATTTTTAATAAATTAACTGTGTATATTTCAGAGTTAAGTCCCCATAAGTAATGAAACCTAAATTCATTACTCGTGAATAAATTTTTTAACATTAAAAAAAAGAGAAAAAAGAGCTAATTTTGTTCTTTTCAACATGTGGAGGAAACCGGCTTTTGTACTGAAAATCGATTCGCTTAAATTTAACATGAGTTATGATAGCATTCGATTAAATTCAACTCTATGTTAAATTTAACAATTTAACATAGAGGTAAATATGCTTTGTGACAATGTCTGTATTCTGCAAAATCCATTCATATATTACATTACAGTCAAAGAGTTATTTCTTTTCTGTATACCATGTGTTCATAATCACCACCATTAGTGCATAAAGAGAAACCCGTGTAAGAAAAACCCGTTCAAAAAATGTTCTCGTTTAAGTAGTTTATATTTTCGTTACCATTTTATCTCCTACTTTTTTACAATATTTAACTAACTCTTTAAAAGTTATTTATTTTTTATTTTTTATCAGATAAAAAGTTTTTTTAGAGTGTTTATTTTCTTTTCAAAACAGAGAAAAATAATTCCGAAAAATGTAAACAATATTATTTAGAAATGCAGCAAAAATTTGCACATTCTTGAAAAAAGTTCTAAGAGGAAATATACTTGACCCTTTTTAGAAGAGGAACTTGGCTTTTGTATGAAAAAGAATTATGATAAATCAGTTTTACTTAGGTTCTTTTTTATTACTGTTTAAATCTGCTAATAAAATTAAATTTTTATAAATATGACTTAAAATGAATATAATATTCGAACGTAAACATATGTATGCATATCATTTAACATTGGGTTTTAAACATTGAATCGCACAAAGTGTAAACACATATTCACTATAAAAAATATCTGTGCATTGAGTATTCACTTCGTTTCAACAAATTCTATGTTTTTTTTTAAATAAATAAAAATTCTTAACTCACAAAAAAACATAATCACATGAAACGAGGTGTTTAAAGATATGAATTTTTATTCCTGATATATTAGTATAGAAGTCATAGTGAGTACAAAAGATTTCATTTTAAAACTCAATCGCTTTGTATTCGGGAAAGGAGGTGAGATGTTTACAATACCTTCTCTTTAAAAAATCTTTTAATTGCTTTTTCTGGATTTTTCGTAATTTACACTTGATTGTATTTATTTAATGCATGGTAAAATTTATATAAACAAATACTATTAAGAAAGTCCGATACATAAAAACCTTAAAAATCATGAATATTTTATTATTTAAGAATAATGCAGTTAATTATTTTCATATCGTGAGAATATTAGATTTTTTTTTCTCGATTAGAATGCAAGATAAAACATGTTTTTTCTCCATATTGAACTTCAAATGATTTTGAAACTTTTACATTTTTTAAAATTTAACCCTTTTATATTGTTATTTTTCATTAAATTTATTTTTAAACTCTATTAGATATTTTTGAAAATTTTAAAGCATTATAGCTCAAAGCTCACGAAGAGGACGCTATATTTCGGGAGAAACGTTTAATCGCAAGTTGTTTTTTTCCTCCATAAGTAATTTAAAATATAAAGTAGGTAGAAAAAGTGAGTTCAGACAAACGTAGAATATTGAATCCATGAAGTTTCAAACAGTGAAAAGAAATTTTCGAAATACCAAAATGAAAACAAACTATGAGAGGATAACTTAGAATTAAGCAATACACTGTTAGAATTTTCATTCTAAAATTATGGTAAAGTAACCGACAGCAGCCTGTCCATCCGATTAACCGTAAAATTTACAGTAAGGAACAGTTTTTTGCCTTTACGGTTTTGAAACTGTTTACAACCGGTATGGTTAAAAGACCATTAATACAAAACAATACGATTTTTTAACTGTTTACATGTAGCGCGATTTCAAAACTGCAGAAAAAATTTAACTGGACATTGGAGATAGTTTTGTAGCTTTATGATTCTGTCATCTATGCGAGAATAAGAGTATCGTATTTTAATAGCACAGGATCACAGATTGGGGAGATCAGGAAACGGAAAACTCCTTATGTGTTGAAGAAAGAAATATTATGGTGGCAACGCTGGGACTCGAACTGTCTGTCACGTGATTAACAGATTAGCCCTCTCGGCTATAGTATGTACCCATCTGCACGGAGCGAAGTGTTTTCACTAGAGGCACCCAGTTGGTGCTGTAAAATTCTGGTTGCTTAACCGTATTAGGTGAAAGCAGTTAATAAACGGCTTTTTCTTACAGTTAACAGTTTGAATACCATTTTATTTAAAGTTATTTGACAGTTTTGTTTAAATATGGTTTGATCACAATTAAATAAATTGTGATTAAATATTTTTCCGAGAAATTTCTAACAGTGTAGGAAAGCTCTTTTCGAATAATTTGTTCACATTTTGATGTTTTGAAACTTTTTTTTTTGAGTAATTAAAACCTCAGGGTTTAATTTAGATTTGCCTGAACTCACTTTTTCTACATTTTGAATTAGTCAAGGAGGTGAAAGAGAATTTGCGATGAAAAGTTTCTCTCGTGGTATAGAGTCCTCTTAATGGTTACTTCTTAAAATTTAGAAGATATAAATTTCAGTTATTTCAATTTTACTTGTGTTTAAACGATTTAACGTCATTTTATAATTTAAAAAAAAATAAAAACACAAAATAATAAAAAAAATTAATTTTGAAATTTTTGAGCTTTTTTATAATTTTTAAAGTTTTAATAACTTTAAAAAAAATTCAAACCAAATAAAAATTATGGGAACTAATTCTGTTGGAGACATTTTTATTCAAAATCAATTATAACGCAAAAGAATGAGATTTTCAGTTAGATCAAAGAGAAAAAACAGCAGTTTCCTGAAATTTTAAGGCTTTAAACTATTTAAAAATGACTAATAAAGGGTTTGTGAGCCTTTTTTGTAACATATTTTATGGTACAACACTTGAAAAAAAGAAGAAAAAACAGTTTAATGTATTTTTTTTTAAAAACAGATTTCACATTAAAATCCTTTTAACACACTTCAAATAACATAAATTCTCAAAAACATGGTGTTATTTTTTTTTTCATTTGAAAAACTTTTTCAAAATGTTCTTCAGAAAATAGAAATTACAGCCCAAGAGGGTTAAAGTCTCGAGCTTTCAGGAAATTCTCGAAAACTATGTTAACTGACCAAGCATTACATGCCTAACATAACTATAACAAAGCATAACTATGTTTATTGTAAAGCTCTTTTGTTCACAGATATTTTTTACAATCTACGTTATATAAAATACATTAAAACAAGAGAAATAGTAAATAAATATTTTAATCATTTCAAAAAAGTGGTTGACTTACAATAAGATATTTACCTCTGACGATTTGTAACTGTTTGGCTACTTCTTCTCTATAGGCTATTTCCTTGCGGACTTGTTCTTCAAATGTGTCTGCAATAAAATATTTCCAAATATGGTAAGGAGAAGACAAACAAAATCACCAGACATGTTTAAATCTATGGAAGTTTATGCAAATTTTCCAAAATATCTTGGCATTTGCAAAATTCTAGATATCTATTGAAAAACATATTGAGTTATTAATTTAAACTCGCAAAAAATTCTTGCAGAACCTACAATCTTTCTTACAACCTTACATTTTTTCATTTTTGTCATTAAAATAAATTTGTGTACATACTTATTGCATATTTTAATTTAAAATAATGGAAAATATTTAAATATATTAACAAAAACTTTAGAAATACAATAAATCTCACCAAATCAGAATATTTTTTATAACTTTAAATGTATAGATCTTTACATTTTTAATAACTTTTTTAATTAATAATAATGTTTTAAAATTTTTAAGCTATTTTTACGATAGCAAAAAGATAGCGAACAGTTTCAATCGAGCTTTGCTTTGAGTCTAAAAAGCGCTTAAACTGTGGCTTTTTTATTTTTCTCAGCGAAAAAGCTTCAAAAAAATACTTTTTTTAAAAAACGTATTTTTCTACGTATTTTCCTCAGTTAATTTCACGATAGCATAAAATAAAAAATATTGCATTTGACTTATTCTTCATGGTTTTAAACAAATTTTTGTTAATTAATAAAAAAAATATGGTGAGCTTGCGCACAAGCACGAATTGATACTAATAACATCAAGAAGAAAAATTTTTATCAATCAAATTATATTACCAACACAAAAATACATATCCTTAAGTAGGCTTAACTTCAAACGGAGATAGATAGTGAGTAAATAGGAAAGGAAAATTCATTACATAAGATTAAGCTGGAGGTTATGTAGCTACCAAGGCAAAAGTAATTCAGCAACAAACGGTATCTTTCAAGATTGAGCAAACAAAATCCTTTCTTTAATATTCCGAAGACGAGTTTTTAATCGAATAGAATGTATTGGATTATAAATATATGTACACTTTTTCCATTTTAAAGCGATTTTATGGTTATGTTTCCACGCTAGAATGGAAGAAATCGTAAAGAAAGATAAACGAACGCAGTAATCCACCAGACTCCCGGGAATACAAAACTTTAAAGAAATTGGTTCGAAAAGTACTTTCATTCAATGTTGATAAATAATTCAGAATGAAATGGAAAGGTAAACGAGTGCGTTTTGGAAAACTGGTTGCTTTTAGTTTAAATGATACGGTTCCTGGTTGCGGTTTTGAGACGGATAAAAAAGGATGAAATCGTAGAAAAGGGATTTGAGTACCTCTAGTTAAACACGAATCGGTATCTTTAAAAGATGATATACTAAATTTTCACGTTCGTTTGTTTGTTCATAGAATCTTAAATTACATTAAATTTCCCTTCAATTAAAAATTTTTCTGAAATTTTTAATAGCGTTAATTTCTTTAGTTTTAAAACATAATTCAAATTAAGATACTAAGGAATCATCGCAGATTTTTAAAGAAGTAAAATATATTACAAACGCTAAATAAGTTTAGTATTGAGTTATTAATAAACATCTAGGAATAATTAACGTTTGTATTAAAACGCTCTCTTTCTATTTTATACGCAAATCAATTACATTGAAAAATTTACTATTGATGAACAAGTTTTTCTTAAGTGTCAACTTCAGTTTTATTTTTAGGAAAGAAAAAGTATTCTTTTCTATTATTACGCATTTTTTGTTGCATTTTGCATAAGTATGTTGTTATATTAATCATGTCTGTTCTTTTCTGTATTCGTAATTTTTGTAATTATGAACTTTAATACTCATTATAAATGTCTAGAACAAAATCATGAACTGACTTGATTTATCTCGAATGGATAATTCAACAGGAAAACAAATTTTTTTGCGTTTATACAAATACTTGATCTTGCTTAATTCGAATGAGAGGATTTTATTAAGGATTAATCTTAAATTAGTTTTTCTCCTTTTGTTATAGATTTTCTTAAAATGACATTTTTAGTCTATTTTTTAAAATTTAAAAATTTTATTTATAACAAGAGATTGCTTAAATGTTGCAACAAACTTCTAGGGCAGTTAGGGCATCATCATCAGGATTAAAATTGCATAAGTACTCATTCCCGGAAGTGCCGTCATACGCCGCTGGGGGTACTTCCCTATTATGTCATGTCAAACACAAGAAGAAACAGTTTATAATAGGGAAGCTCCTGCATCGGCCTATGGTGACGCTTCCAGTCATGAGTTCCTATGCAATTTTAATTTTGATGATGTGTCCTAACTCTCTTAGAAGTTTGTCGGAACATTTGTACATTTCGATAAAAAAAAAGTCAAGTAAAAGTGCCGAAAAGGACAGTAGCTTAGAGAGAGAAACAGATTGCAGATTTGAAATTAGCAATACTAAAGTATCGAAGATCTGTTAAAATAATCTCATGCAACGAAACAAATTGTTCCTTAGTGCCATCTATAATAATCTTGTTCCTTACTAACATGTTTAAAAAAGAAGCAGTATTTACATTATATGGGTGTTAAGGTTGAGCTATTTTTTTTAACTAAAAAGTATATGTAAGGTAATAATAACTTAAAAAGAGACGCATTTAAATATTTAACCCACAAAACAGGGTTAACCTGCTGGATATATTTTAATATATACATTTTTAAATGCAAAAATAAATAAATAAAATCCATACCTCTGATTGCTTGATATTCTCTTTCAGCCCTTCTTCGAGCTTCTGCTTCTTGCAGCAAAACTTCTTTTAATTCTTCTGAAATAGAATAATATGGAATTGTCACAAAAATTTAAATTTATACAAGAAATTGAGAAGAGAGCTTAGGAAATGAGGAACTGAACAAAATTTGTGATCATATATTGCAGTGTTTAACCCTTTGACGCAGATAGGACACTGGTGTCCCTTTTATACATTTTTTTCTGACACTCTAATTACAAAGCAAAAAAATATTTTAGAATATTTTAATTATAAAAAACAGTCTAATAGTTACTAAGAAGAAGCTGTTATATTATCGGAATCATATTTGTACTAAANAGCTTTTAACTCATAATTGAATAACTTTTAATTTGATTGCAGAAAGCTTAACTACATTTATATTTCCTTTTTCATATTCAAAATTTATCAATAACTGATTTTGTAAATAAAAAATAAATTCAATAATGAATAAGTGTTTTTCTTAGTTCTAAATAACTGCAAATAAGTGCAAATTTCTAAAATTATTGTTTGGAAGGGATCCTTGTTTTGGAAGATTTTACCTTTGACGCAAAAAAAAAATTTTTTTTTTTCATGCTGCATTTCACAACCATAAATAATTAAAATGTTAAATATAATACTTTTCTCTTATTTTTGAGAATAATTAATACAAATAATAAAATCAAAATAATGAAAAATATGTTTAATAAGAATTCTGCGTCAAAAGGTAAAGGAAAATTTTATCAAATTCTCTCCATTGCTAATGCCTCTAAACAAACATAGATAAAATACATATACATTTCAGCTTATACTTTTAGTACAATATTCTGTAACGTACAGTATGCAAAATAAATAACATTCACAGATTGTGAAACAAAATTTTTGAAGGGCAAGTTTCCACAACTCATTGCTTAACAGTATTCTTGTTAGAAAATGGATTAATTTCGTATTTCTTTCACATTTAGTATACCTTCTCGATTGCAATTTTCGGTTCTGAACATATGAAACATAACTTCAAAATCATAAGACATATTGTGAGACAAAATTTTCGAAGGAAACTCTATTGTAAATATAATTCTCTTTCAGCAAATAGCATTGTTAATATGCTTCCTCAATGTTACCTATATCACCAAGACAGGAATTGCAGAATTTACAAACCGCATACATATCCGCTAAGTCATCAAAACAGATCGCGAAACAAAATGGTTGGAGGGCAAGGTTCGAATCCTCCACGCTTCGCCTACCCGACGAATAATTTTTCACCGAAATTAAAACTTCCCATTAATGGGAAAAAGCCCGAGTATATTTCCATCCGAAGTTTTGGTAATTGGAAATTCTCCACCGGTGGATTTATCAGTCTCACTTCATACTTTATTTATGAAGAATCAAAGTAAAAAAGACCAAGAGTCTGTAGCGTTCAAGTACTCTAAGCCCGGCCGATTTACACTTAGAGTGCTATTTGATGGATGAAGGCTCATTAAAGCACAAAACCTCCATCATTAGGCGGGTTAAAGCATGACATTTAACGCTACTCGATACAGGAGATAAATTTGCTTTAACTGCTAACACGCTGTATACGTGAATTTTCGATGTAACGACGAGTCCTTCACTCTTTGGAGTATTAATGAGGGAGTCTGTCCACTTAGAAAGTCGTAACCGTTCGCAATCATGATGGAAATTTTAAGCCTTTGGTGTCATTGCGTTCCACCATTTTTCAATAATTTAGAATTCTCCGTCGGTGGACCATAAACATTTGAATTTCTGCTCAAGCACTTGACGGACGGAATTCATTTCTCATAAATTGGAATTTTAAATTAGGTATCATTCGTTTTGGTTACAAAAAAAAGTATCCGAAGATAGATGTATAGTAAGAGAAAGAAAACCTGTAGTTGCACAAACAAAAGTTCAATTGGATGTGGAATACAAAAAAGTTTGTATTTATGAAAGGTTTATTTTTATAAATGAAACGACATGAGTTATATGCTATAAGTGGGTATTTTAAGTTAGGTTTCATTCATTTCAGTTAGAAAAATGCCTGAAGATATGTTTAAAAAAAAGAAAGTAAAATTGAAGTTGCATAAAAAATGTTTAATTATACATGTGGAATAAAAAAAGTTTATATTTAGGAAAGGTTCAATTTTACAGATAAAACGTCATGTCATAAATGGGTATTTTACGTTAGGTTTCATTCATTTCAGTTACTAAAGAACTTGAAGATATGTTAAGGAAAAATGGAAAGTGAAACTGTAGTTGTGTAAAACAAAGCTTAGTTGTGGAATAAAAAAAGTTTACATTTATGATGAAAGGTTTATTTTTATAGTTGTAACGACATGAGTTATATGTCGTAAATGGGTATTTTACGTTAATTTTTTTCAATCATTTCAGTTAGAAAAGTGTCTGAAGATATGTTTAGGAAAAGGAAAGCTTAACTGAAGTTGCACAAAAAGGGTTCAATTAGATGTGAAATTTAAGAAAAAAAGTTTACGTTTATAAAAGTTTTATTTTTATTGCCTGAATGGCATTAATTGTTTGATATAAATGGGTATTTTGCATTAATTTTCATTCATTTCACTTACCGAAAAAGGACATAAAAATATATTCTGGACAAGAAAGTCGTAGTTGTACTTTTGTTGTTGCACAAACAATAGTTTAATTAGATGTGGAAGAAAAGTTTAAGTTTATGGAGAGCTCACTTTTAGCTCTAAAATGGCAGAATTTATATCACTTAAGTTGCCAATTTAAGTTAGATTTCAGTTATTTCTGTTATGATTATAATATATGAAAATATAAAAATATAATATATATATATATATATATATAGTAACAAATGTAGACGGATTTATTGCGTATAAGCTGCAAGTAAATAGAACTCACAAAAATTAAAAAAAAATCCGAAAAAAGGACAAAATTTTTAAAAAATCCGGAAAATAAAGTCTTATTTTACGGATTTTTTAAAATTTTTGTCCTTTTTTTCGGATTTTTTTTCCCTTCCGGTTTCCCGTTATTTTTATTATTATTATTAATTTTTCCCTTGCTTTCTACATTTTCTATATATATATATATATATATATAATATGTATTCATAAATACCTAAACTATTATGATTGTGCTACTAGATTGTTAAAAAAAAGTCTNGTACATATATATATATATATAGTAACTGCACGAAGAAAAATTGAGTTATTGAGTTTAATGTAGAAGAAAAAAACATTTTTACAAGAATGAAAAATCTTTTTTCTGTTATGATATAATTTATCTGTCATAAATTGGTATTTTAAAATATGACAAATTCGTTTTGCTCACAAGAAAATTTCGGAGTAAGTTTGGTAACAGTTACGCATTTAGTTATATGAAAGAAAATTATAGTTCAAAAAATTTCAATTTGCTATTAATGCGCGCCAGCGTTTCAAAACATTACTAATGCAATTATTTTTATAATTATAATTTTTCTTAAATACGCAACCCAAACTCTATCTTTCGTTTAACGTAATTTGTGAAAACACACAAAAGCTTTTAGAAACAAAGTACTTCGTCAAATTGATTTAAATTTAAGCTTTTAACTCATAATTGAATAACTTTTAATTTGATTGCAGAAAGCTTAACTACATTTATATTTCCTTTACATCTGTAGCATTTTTCTCCCCTGCAATATTCTATACTAACACGAAAGCAAGTAAATACACTAGAGACAAAAAGTATTACTCTTTGTAATCTACAACAATCTAATTGAAGTTCACTCTTTGCACACAGCGTGTGCAAATATATATTTTTTATGAATTGCTTATCTAGTCTTTTAATTAATCACTATCAGTGTTTTAAACAGATTTTCTGTTTGGAAGAATATAAAAATGTATCGCAGAAAAAAAGATTCTCTCTGTTAAATGAACCATAGGAAACTACTAAGTAAGCAAGAGGAACAAAAAGTGTTTTACGCTGCAATGGACTACAATACGGAGCAGAAGCTCGAATCACAATAACTTGAGCTTCGGGCGTATAAAAATAGTGTGTGCAAAAAATTGAGTAAATAACCAAAAAAGGGAGGTTACTGGAATAAATCGATAATGTAATTCAAGTAAATTTTATATTTATTTTAAGATACATTCATGGATTTATTCCAACGTTTATTCAACATTTTTATACGTTTAATTTTGACAGAGAATTGATAATGCTAATGCTTCCTTTTTATTTTTAAACTTGTATCTTTAGTTGAAAAACTTTACTTAAAGTGACGATATTTAACAAATTTTAAAATATTTCAGGCATGTACATAAAGTTGTAACTGTCCTTCATATGTATTATTTATTATCTGATCTATAAAGTAAAAAAAGTATACATATTTGGGGTTCAAACTAATATAGAACAGATAAAAAACGCTATTGAAAATATACGAATCATCAATGTGGAAGAGGGGAATGTAAATACCAAAACCAGTTTGATTGCCATAGGGACTAGAAAGGGGACAAGAGGCGTATACTAGAAACTTTCCAAGTCTCATTAGATAAAAAAATTGATTTTGATGTCCCCTGCACTTTTTATCAGTGATTCCAGAAATGTCGATGGCATTTTTTGTTTCTTTCTCGCTTAAATATTTATTTGGAGCTCCTAATGCGCAAGGGACAGTGGTGTTCTTCGGTTTCAACTAGGTATCTGTAAGTGACGTCACTTGTGGTGATTGAACCTGATTGGTTGCTTAATCACGGCATTGGTTTATACCCCGATTCAGCAGCCAATCAGGTTCGACAACCATGAGTGTCTTCGATTGCAGGTATCCAATTAACTGATCCGAAAAATGATTCAACGTGATAATTAACCAAGCTTAATAGCTGTAACGTTAACATCCCTTCTAGTTTATACACAACCAGCTGATTTCAGCGGTTTTCTTCTTCTCGTTACTTAAGTACCTAATTTTAGCTTATTTCTTAGGTAGAAATTAATTATTGAAATATCTTAGATATTTCGTTTGAAATACATTACACGTTTGTCTATCAATAAAATACTGTTTGTAAACGAATTCTGTTTTACTCTCCAGAAAATTTTTTTATTTCAAAGTAAGGAATATCAGATCATGTTACAACATGGTGTTGTGCATCGAACCACCATATGTTGTGTTTTGGATCATTTGGATGTTACTCAGTACGCAACACTGATTTAGAATTCGCTTCTTGTAATTTCGTTAGTTTATTGAATTTTGATATTTATGCAATTAAATGTTTTATTTTATGTAGCGGGTATAATTTAAAATAAATCAAGTTGAATCATAAACGTAATAACAAATAATAGTTCCAAAATGTATAGCTTTACTAAAACCTCATTGTCAATTTTACTCAACAATTTTACTCATTGTGAGTGACATAATTCATAAAGAAATATATTTGTGCTAACTGCACCTGTTGCTCATACTGTGGATCAGTCTTAAATATAATACGTATACACCTTTTTGGTTTTGTTAGGTCTAGCGAAATAAATTCTTCTTAAAAAATTGACTCTTTATCTTAGAGAAAATGGTATTTCGCTACTTATTTACTTTATTCTCTTTTTAAATGCAGGCACAACACTGTAAGAAATGGATGCTCAAATTTCACGAAACTATTTCTTTATTTTTGACGGTATATGCTCCGGGCAAAGATTTTGCGAAAGTGACGAAATAACTATTGCCACTTCTTCAAGGATACGAATTTCGTAAAAGTTATAAAAATATTCGCCAATCTATTTTTTTCAAAAAAAAAAAAAAAAAAAAAAAAAAAAAAAAAAAAAAGAAAGAAAGAAAGAAACTTGTAGCGTCTAATGTATCTAACTTTTCTAATTATCACTTTATCGTGAACACCATATCCGTAGTACAATGTCATCTAAACAGCGCAGGTAGAATAGAGAGAAAAATTACACACATGCCAGATTCCATCCCGGGATTTTCCCAACACGAGGCTGACTCTTTAACCACCATTCAGATGGGACGACTTGTTCTAGTCTACTTTTCACTCTAGTTTCGTCATTTTTGTTAACAATCTCCCACAATGAGCGGTGACGAGGTTCTGAGTTCAGGAAACATAGATTTGAGAGTTCACGTTTTGTCTCAAATCATGTGATTTCGTGGTGAAGTGATTATCGAAATTAACGAAATACAGCTCAAGGCCCCTGAATGTTTAATAGTCAGAGTTTTAAGTCTGAGAGTGCAAATAATTTTTTTCCAATCAAATCGAATGGAGGGTAAAAAATTCTTGTGTGGTTATTATGAGAAGGCCTCGAGCAGTAATTTCATACCAAACGATACTGGATAGAGTAAATCTTTATTTTCATGGGATCAATTTCATAAAAGTTTTATGCTTAATCTGATAACGTAGAGTGGTGATAAATAAAAAAAAAATGAAAGCATTTTAAATTATTAATTGTATCGATACATGTCTTCCAGATTTATGCATGATTTTGTAGTGTTGATTAAAGCAGTGGAGTCGGTCGTTAAAGTGTTCGAATTTATCTCCAACAACGGATTTTCCTAAGATCTTGACTCCCATTCCAACCTATCCTCAAATGCGATTGCCACGAAATTCCAAGAAAGTATTAATTGTTACGATAACATCTTTTCGCAGTGTAACAATACTGTTAATTTAAGTGATAATTTGATAGCTATTCTACTATCCTAAAATTAATTAAAAAAAACTTCTACCTGTAGTGTCCATCTATTCCATCTATCTAGTCTAGATGCATAGAATAGATGTTGATAATTGAGTAAATAAGCAAATTTATATAAGCTTTTCTCTCGAATTATATGCAAAACAAATGAATCTGACCTCATATTGAATTTTATTGTAAGTATCAAATTTATAAAGAGTAGAAAATAGAAGAAAAAGTAAAGATTTATTTTTTTAAGGACTTGGCGAATTTTAAGATGAAAATGCATAAAATGAAATAGATTTATACTTCTTTAAAGAAAAAAACATAAACTTTTCCATGGCTTCGCACTAAAAAAGTAAATTAAAAGTGTTGCGTGTAACTTATGAGAATTAAGTTGATAGTCTCAGTTGATTTTTTAGATATTATGTTCATTTTACATGAATTTTACTTTAAAATACGTAGTAAAAACTTCGTATAAAATTGTTAAAAAACGCAGAGGAAAAGTGGGCTGTTTCTGAATAACAATAGCATCAAATAAACCATAGATTTTTTTTATCAGCTTTCTTTATAAATTTTAAACGAAATTCTTGGAATTCATTTTAAGATAAAATTTATAAGAATCTAACATAATATCCGAAAAATTAATTGAGACTGTATTAACCTTTAGCCCTGGTATTAACTCGGTTCTTATAAGTTAAGATCAACATTTAATTTTACTTCTTCATTCAAAACCGCAGAAAAGTTGAGGTTTTTTTTAAATTTTTAAATTCTGTTTTATTCTTTCATGCATTTAGTTTGCTTCCATTTCCTTGAAAATAATAAAGATTTGCATTTTGTAGCGGAGTTGCTTACGTAACAATGAGAGTTTAAAATTTTTTATTTTATTTTAATATTGATGGCGAATAAGTTAACGATAAGGGGTGGAAAATTTCAAAGTGATCCAAGAAATTTTAGCAATTCGTTGGAAACATGAATTGCTAGAAAAGGACGTTTTAAAAAGGGCGTTTAAACTGGATAAATCATTCAAGAGAAATTAAAGAAAGTTTAATGCGCAATAGATTTCCGCAATAGTTTTGTTATCTTTTCTCGATATTGCGTAAAGGGCGGTTAATCTAAATTTACAAAAAAAAAAAAAAAAAAAAAAAAAAAAAAAAAAAAAAAAAAAAAANAAAAAAAAAAAAAAATCAAAAAAAAAAAAGAAAGAAAGAAGAAGAAAACCTGCTCGCTTCAGAAAAAAAATAAAGAAAAAAACCCCACGATCCAAATCAGTGCACCAGTTTTCGAGTTAGTTTAGATTAGTGAATGAGTTAGTGAGATTAGAGTACATTTCACTCATGGGCTGCAATAGTGACACAACTAAAAAAGCACGCGTTTCGAACTAAGAACAAGTGTAAATATAAAAATACTCATTCTTTTCAGCAGCAATACTAACACAACTCATAATTCAGTTTGAAGGTAATCTTTGTTTAAGCAAACTGAAGCATTTCTTATGCATTTTCCTTAGCAATGAAAACTTTAAACCCACTTAATCTCAAAACTTGATTTTTTGAGTTGCGTCGCTATTGCAGCCCATGAGCGATCTATGCCGTGCAATACAAAAATCAACGTAAGCAACAAAAAATTCCAAAATCGATTTTTAAAAATCGAGATTCAAAATTAAGATTCAAAATTGAAATTTTTATGTGTTTGGCAATTTTGTATGAAAAGCTTACTCAGTGCAAAAATTGTTTCTACAAAAAATAAATTTTGTTTTATCAGTTTTTTGAAATTCTATTTTAACGTTGATAGTGTTAGCAATGAAAAGAAAATACAGTATAGCGCCAATTATCCAGACGAATCGGAACGGAATTAGACAACTTTAACGGTTATGAGAATGTTTTTAATTAACTTTCCTTCATTTTTTTCCAGGATTAGGATTATCAATTGTAAGTAGTGCTTATTAGAAGTAGCATAATGGCTTGCTTAAAAGTTCATTTTTTTGCAGTTTTATTCGAAATCTGTTAACTATTAAAAACTGGGGGGAATGAATTTTCTCAAGATGGACTAAACATTTCATTTTTCGACCCCTTTCAAATATTTTGAAAATAAAGAAGCTCTTTCGAATTTTTTTCTTTTTCTTTTTTGAAGGAAGTGGGGAAAACACATGGTTTTTGAACCATCCGGATAATTAGACAATCCGGTAAAGCAGCGTCTTGGAATCTGTCATGAAGCATTTACGTTGGTTTTTCCATTGCACGGTAGATTTATACAAACAGGCTTTCAGTTTCCTATATAGAGAGGCATACTTGTAAAGACAATGTGCAAAATAGTGCGTAAACTGTAAAGTCAGTTAAGTAAATAATAGAAAGAAAATATTTTCACACCTTTATCCGTACCTTTGCTGAGGGCTGATAAGCGTTGTGGATCAATAAGAGACGAATCCTCTGCTTTTCCCACTATGAAAAAGAATAACAACCATAAATTGGAAAATTCAAAAATATCAGTGTATTAGTACACACCTCCCTTAATACATATTTTTAAAATCCTTTTTAAAAGAGAAGTCAAAAAGCATACAATTTGCAAAACATTCTCGTATTAGCCAGTTAGGGGCCATTAAGTCATGGAGGTTAAGGCTTCACAATTTCGTGACCAATTGTTTGGTGGCTATGTGGGCACCGGTCGCTTTTACTTCCTGGACATCTCGTGCCCATTGATTGGAAGCTGAGTATACGTATTAAGTGATTTAAAATGATCTTTAAGATGGAAAGAAGGAACTGTATGAAAAGAAGTTGAACCACAATAGAAGAAAGGGGGATGAATTTCATTAAAAAAAGTTTGACTGCTTGATGAAACTTAAAAGAGCAATAATTGCTTTTCAACTCATTTCGATATCAAATATTTTATTCGGGTATTAAAATGTATTCAAATTCTTATTGAGATTTTTTTAAAACATGTAATTAATGACTGAAGCATATATTTATTAGTGCTAGTTCCGAGGCACTAACTATAATCAGTAGTAAACCATTATTAATAAGTTAATAATGGAACAATTAACGTCGTTATTAGGAAATATTAAAAAAGTTTAGAAAATTTTAGTGTTAAAATTTATTATTTTCATATTTTATGATAATATTGAGTGATAAACCAGCGACTACGTGGTGAGGTAAACATTCGTTTTGATGGTGGAAACAGTTCAGTCCATTAGCTGTCAGGTGTGTTAGTCAGAAAACGTGCGCTATCAATGCCACCAAGTACCACTGCGAAAAACAACCCCTCTGACATTACAATACTTTTCTGATTTCGGTTTTTCGATTCGCTCTTGTTGGCTGCTAGTCAGTTTTCCATATTATGCGTGGGCTATCAGTATTTCATCAAGAAATGCCGTCTCTAGCTAGCTGCTTTTTTTGATGATATTGTTTTTAAATAGGGTTTTTAAATGAATAAAATTTAGATATTGTTTTATTGGGGCCAGCGATTAATGATTATCCCCGAGTATTATGCCTTTTTTATCTAAAAATTTTATGTTTATTAAAAAGTTGTTAAATCACATCTTTCAGTTCTTTCTCTAAACAAATATATGAGATAATAACCACAAATACTACAACAATTTATTTTGTGACTGTTTTCTTCATGCATAGGTTTTTGCATTAGTTTTTTTCTCTAAATAAGCTGACTTTCTCTTAAAACTAAAATAACTTATAGTAAAATTTGTATAAAGATGTTTCAAAGCTCGCTGCTTTACCTTCTTAATTTAATATTCTAAGAACAAAATTAATTTTTTTAAATAATTAGAGATGAAAGGAGGTGAGTTTTTGAATGTTCCTTTAAAAATTTTGATGCCAGCGTTTTTAGGTTCAGGAGGACATTGGTCAGTTTGCTTTAGTACGAAAAATGCAAAATTTTGAAGATAGTAATAAATGATGTAATTTTGGTTTTTAACTATACATAGCTTTCAGTACAGAATTATGATATACAATGAAATCAATTTTGATATACAATGAAATATGTTTTTGCCTCAAGCAATAAAATTATCAAAACTCTTAGAAACTACTAACTTAGATTTGATTTCGGACCCCGCTATAGCGAACCATCTGTGGACTCAACAATAAGTACACAATAGACGATGGTTCCCTACATCCAAAAAATCTTTTTTAGCATATTAAAATAGCATTTTTGAAAATAGTTGCTGTAATTTCTATAATAGTAGTTGCTATAATAATTGCTATAATAATGCTGCAGTAAAGTCTGCTTTATGAATTGTTAACTATAACTAAACATGTAGCCTCTCAACAATATAGTTTCCTAACAGCGAATTTCTACCTGTAACGAAATTTTTAATCGGAACGTTAAAAAGCATAGTAAATTTTGCATTATTGTAATTGACAATTTCAAGCTTTATTCAGCTTTTTTGTTGCATATTTTATTTCTTCTTCAGTGGTACAAAAGCTAGATACAGATTATAATGGCGTGGCTAGTTTTAGAGTTTTTACACGAAAAGTGGAACTTAAAGCCACTTACTGTTGGTCACTCCTATTTTCAGGCATTAAGTAAAAATACTTTTTTTTGGAGTGGTTTAACACTTTATTAGGTTTAAAAATGGGTAAACTAGGTGTCACAGAGCTAAAAACCTTTCTCTTAAGTACAGAATATAAACATACATTAACACCGCCATTTGGCGAACAAAAGAGCAGCCAGTTTTTATAGGATATTAAGTAAACCATCAAGCAATCACTCATACGCCAAAGCAGGTCACCCTTGCTATCTTAAACGTGCTAACGCTAATGTTCCATGAAAATGTGTGTTTAAAAGGCGATTTTGTTTCGTGTTTCTGAGTAGAACAAGTGAATCTGTTTCGCTCGGAATCAGACGATCGTAGAGTCACCTTGGTAACCGCTCTATGCGAAACAATTAACTTCTATTTGGATGTTCTGAGGGGGTGGACATTACAAGCTATCTTTTGAATTGTGGTCAGAAAGATTTCTATAGTTTCTTTCTGTGATATTGATGACGAAGGCTTGTTATGGGTGTGGATACTAAGATATTGATAAAGTTTTATCATGGATAATAATTCCGAGTGTCACTTTAAATATAAGTAGACGTTGAAGTAGATAATGTGACGTTTTTGATTATTGTGCTGATATGTTTTCGAAGCTATCTTTAGACATTATAAAAAGCATGCATGGATGTGTTTTTTAATCATTTGTGACGAATGAGTAATATCGTATTCACAGGTGATTAATTTTGATTGTTTGAGGATGTCAGGCAGGCAAAGACTTGATCTTTGGATCTTTGTGATAATAAATTTTAATGTTAATTATCAATTATGTTTCTCTTAAGTTAGCCACTTGAAGGGAAATATATACTATGCATTATTATTATTACATTTTTTAGAAAATTTGTCGAAAATGCAGTAAAAAGTTTCCACATTAAGTATCTCAAATTAATAAAGTGAGGCAAATTATATCGCAAATTTATAAAGTGAGTAATATCTTAGAGGTGTTTAATTTTGATTGTTTGATGGTGTCAGGAAGGCAAAGCATAATCTTTGGATAAAGTTTTTGTGATAATAAATTTTGAAGTCAATATCAATTATGTTTCTCTTAAGTTTGTTACTTAAAAGGAAATATATACGATGCATTATTAAGATTACACTTCTTAGAATACTTGACGAAATTGTAGTAAAGCAATTTGCACGTTAAATATCTCAAATTAATAAAGTGAGTAATATCCCATTCATAGATGATTAATTTTGATTGTTTGATAACGGCAGGCAGGAATTACAAAATATAAACTTTGTGATATTAAACACACATTAAGAATCGCAAATTAATAAAGTGAAGAAAATAAATCCAATTATAACATGACTGACTAATCAATCGTGTGTAAAGAAAACATCAAAACCAGTTTGATTGCTTGCTGAAACTTGGAAGAGCTTCTAACAATTAACATTTAACTTCCAGTTTTCTCCGCAGTTAAAAAGGTTTTGGTATTTTAATTTTACTTTCATCCGCAGTTATTCTCCAAATTTCAAGAAAGTTTTAGTTTTTTCATTGCCTAAATATTAATTTGCGTATCCTCATGTGCTATGTTTTTGCTCCATTTTTTGCAAAGGTTTTAAAATATATATCAAAGGTGGTTTTTAGGAAGAGTACTTGGTAATATATTTAATGAAACTTGTTTAATTTAATATAAACACAAAAGTTTAAAATGATCCAAAAATTGAATTTTAAACAAAATAAATTCAGCTTTCTATAATTTTAATAAATTAAGCGGATTTAAAGTTTTATAATTGAAACGTATACAGTGAATTAAGAGTTCTATAGTTTGAAAGAATACAATGAATTCAGGCAATTTAAATAAACACTATGAATTTAGAGTTCCATAATTTAATATCAGGAGTAAACCAAGCCTAAGTTCGTATGAACACAAATAGTTCAAAATGCTTCAAACATTAAATTTTAAAATTCAGTAAATTCACCGTTTTATAATTCTATAATTTTAAGGAATATGATGAATTCAGACTAATTAAATAAACAATATGAATATAGAGTTCTATAATTTAACATCAGGAGAAAGCAAGCTAGTTATTTAATATAAACACAAAAAATTTAAAATGCTTCAAACCTTAAATTTTGAAATTCAATAATTCAGCATTCCATAATTTATACTAATTAATTTACAGTGAATTAAGAGTTATATAACTCAAAAAAATACCGTGAATTCAGAGTTTTATACTTAACGTCACGAACAAACAAGATTAACCTTAATATAAAACAAAAATTCCGAATAACTTTTTAAAAGAATTATTCATGTTTATTAGATTAAATTAAAGTGCATTTTCAACCAATAGGCTAAGAAGTGTTATCTATTCGCTATCCTTCAGTTTTGCGCCTGAGAATTAAGAGAAGATGACGATAATCTCTTGTCACTCATCCCTTCAAACTAACGGTGAGAAGTTCTGATGAAAAGGAGGACCATTTTGTGGCATGGGATGTTAAAGTCATCTTCTTTCCAACTAATCTCCGGAATTTAGAGCAGCTTTGGTGAACATTCAGAATCAGTTTTGCCCCTCTAATCCCTTTACAAATCTACCGCAAACACCGGGTTACCATTCGTTGACAATGTTGGAGATATTTTCGGATGTTTTGTAATACAAACAAGGGGATTGTTGGTGGTAAAAATTATTTGACAATTTTTTACGTCTGCCACATTTGTATGTCCATATATACTTTTAAAAATACGTTTAAATTTCGGTTTCCTAATGAAAATCACCCACTGAATATTTTTTTTTCCTCGTTAAAAAATAGAATTAAGCTTATAAAATTTCGTCAAAATTTTCAAGCAAACAGAAACTGTTTTGGTGAACAGCTTGGTCACATTTAAAAACTATCTTATACAGCTTAGGAACTATAAAGGTAACCAAGCCGATTCTACAGTGCAACTGTATTTAAATATTCTAATTTTTCAACCTCTCTTGCAATCCCAACACCTTAAATAGTTTTGAACAATATATTAGCAAAATTTTTGCTGTTTTTGCCAGGGCTGAAGTATTTTGATTTCGATTTTAACTATTTCCCAAAGATGTCTGCGATATTTTTTCATTTTATTTTATAACCGTCGTTAATAAGCCGACTCAACTCTGGGTTTACAACTACCAATGTTCAACTCCGTGGCCTTGCAATTCTGATCCCAATCCAGAAGACAAGGGAGGTCCTGAATCAGTATCTCAGTGGTATTAATTTGTTATGGGAACATGGAAGACTTTGCGACCCGGCAGACATAACGTGCACCATTTACTACACGGGGAGTCTTCGGCAGGCTGGATTCGAACCCTCGTTCTCACGAGCGTGAGTCCAGTGTCTTACCAACCGGGCTATCCGGGCCTTATGTCTGCGATATTGTCAGTGTTCTTTATGTATTGAATTATAGTTCGAAAGCTATTAAATCACACAAGCCCTCGTAATTAAGAGTTCAAGCCATTTCAGCCTAGCAGACAGAGGCATTAAAATTATTCTATTATGGTTTTCTGTTAGAGATAACTAATCGCGGGGTATCTATAGTCAAAATATAAAAATGTCACCCGCGTAGTTAAATATAAAAACATAGAACTACACCGATTAAAAATAGAGTACCATCTACCTGAGAATTAGTGTAATCTGGATGTCTAAGAATTATGGTTACGGGATAAAATAAACATCAAAATAATTTTTTCTTAATTTATTATATAATTCGATATTTTAATCACCAAGTTTCAGTCAATAATAATTTTTATTAAGATCAAAAATGTCTGTTGTGAGAGATGAATAAAAATCTTCTATTAGGGGCCAAAAGAAGCCAAATTTGGCGCTCCTGCTGAGAAAACTGGGAAAAAGGATTGGAATGAAAGAGGGGGGCTCGTTTTGATGTAAATGTGGAGTTGTGATTTAGAAGTAGGAAGGACACTTGAATTACTTATCGCTCTGTTAGCACAATGACCGGATTTCCCCTATTCATGCAAGTATTTGGACAACGATGTCTAATACTCTAAATCTCCTACCTATCACCATCCATACTTAAGGGGAGTTTCCACTTAGAAAAAAAGGTACGAGCTAGGTCATCTTTCATAGAATTGAATCAGGAATTGTAAAAATGTGATTTTATTAAAATGCAACTTTTTTTTTTTATGAAATAATATGCCATCTATCTTATTACAAAGTCATTTGTTTTGTTTGAGAAAAGAATAAAGCTTATTTCAATTGAAAGAAAAAGAATAAAACTTATTTGGCTTGAAGAAAGAACGAAGCTTTATTTGGCTTGAAAAAAAATGAGACTTATCTGGTTTGAATATAGACTGAAGCTTATTTGGCTTGAAGAAAGAATAAAGCTTATTTGGCTTGGAAAAAGAATGAGGCTTATTGGGCTTGAAAAATTAATGAGAGTAATTTGGCTTGAATATAGACTGAAGCTTATTTGGCTTAAAAAAAGAGAATAAAACTTATTTTGCTTCAAGAAAGAATGAAGCTTATTTGGCTTGAAAAAAAATGAAGCTTATTTGGCTTGAAAAAAAATGAAGCTTATTTGGCTTGAAAAAAGAATGAGGCTCCTATGACTTGAAAAAGGAATGAGACTAATTTAGCTTTATTATAGACTGAAGCTTATTTGGCTAGAAAAGAATAAGAATAAAACTTATTTGATTTGAGGAAAGAATAAAGCTTATTTGGTTTGGAAGAAGAAAAAAAAATCGAAATTTTATTTTTTCGAATTTTATGCCTGTTAGTAGCTTTAGGGATTATCTTTCACAACTGTTTTTATAATTTCAATGGATTGAAGATATACGACAGTTAAAACATAAGCATATAAAACGCTTTTTTTTAAAAAAAAATATTATTAACAGTTTAAACCTATTCCTGGTGATGTTAGGATAAAGTTTTAAATTAATAAAAAGCAAAACGAAATATTTTTTAATTAATTGAACGCCTGTAGTTTGAATTAAATGAAGCTTTAGGTAGTTAATATCTATTTGAATAGTTTTAGAGTCTATTGCTTAAGGTACAATTCATTAATATCATGCATACTAAAATAGATCTTTTGTATGAGAAAATCTAAATAGTTGCGTCCCGGTAGAGAGCAGACTACTCTTTCTAATGCTTTTAAATTATTTAAAGTAACAAAGAAACTCGAATTTTTTTTAAGCAGAACTTCCTTTACAAATTTTTGTTTAAGTTACGTTTAAAAAACATTATTTCAAAAGGCTAAAAGTTTCACAGGAGACAGTACCACCTTTTCTTTATCATAGTTTTTAAAGGTACACTTTTTATTTTTATGAGATTTTTTGTTTTTCAGATTTTAAGCGTCATAATTCTGGTTACAAATGTATAGAATTTTATTTAAAAAAATTATAGTGGGAGTGGATCTAAAAACTGATTCACCAGAACAAGAATATGACTGCCAATGTTCAACTCCGTAGTCTTGTAATTTTGAACCCAATCCAGAAGGCAAGAATTCCTTGATCAAGTATTGGGAAAAATTTGCCTTCGTGGAGGACTTTTCAATGGAGCTAACCCGCATTTGCGTTGCACGGAGAGGAAAACCACGAAAATCTCTTACGCTTAGTCTGACGGCAAGGGGGCTCTAACCCATGATCCGTCTACCACTGAGGATATTTTACGTCAGCACTGCAGTCCGTGCGAGCAGGGTAAGGAATTCGAATCGACCAGCCATTCAAACCCGGGTCACCTCGTTGGAAGGCGAGCGCTCTATCCCTGAGCCACCGCGGCTCTCAATTAACAATTGTAAATTAAGTATATTTCTTCAAATCAAAAATAATTGTCAATAGATTGGAATAGTCTTGTTTAGCTAATAACAATTTTATTTTATTTTATAACCGTCGTTGAACAGCCGACCCAATTTCATGGGTTTACGACTACTAACGTTCAACTCCGTAGTCTTGTAATTTTGAACCAATCCAGAAGACAAGGAAACTCCTGGATCAGTACCCCCAGAGGTATTGATTTGTTGTGGGAACATGGAGGACTTTGAGACTCGACAGATTTAACGTGCATCAGTCACCATTTACTACACGGGGAGTCTTCGGCCGGCGAGGATCGAACCCACGACCTCTTGGATATGGGCCCAGCGCCCTACCGACCAGGCTATCCCGGCCTAGCTAATAACAATTGTAAATTATGCAGATTTCTTCAAAGCAAAAATGATTGACAATAGTTTGGAATTGTCTTGTTTAGCTAATAACAATTGTAAATTATGCAGATTACTTCGGTTAAAAAAAATATTGACAAAAGGACCATTACACGCAAATGTTTACTTTTCTGTTCTTTCTTCTTTCTTTCTCTTTTTTTTAATTTTTTTTTTTCTAAAAAGAAAGTCTATTGAATACAGGTTGGTCTTCAAATTTCCACTTGAACAACAGAATTTATTGGAAACGTAACCAATTTAGTAAATGACCCTACATTTGTCGTAATCTTTAGAGAAAAATGTAATAAAAGCATAGTTCTTATCTCACATGCTAGTTAGTCTCAAAAATGTGTGACAGCAGTTAAATTAAAATACTCTATTTTCACAATAAGATATGTGTTATTTTTTAGGTACTTCGCTTAAATATAACGAAATCTGAAAACAAGACAATTTCTGTTTGTTTGATACAACGGCATCTTTTTAATTAAAGTTATTTGAAGAATTTCTTTCATTAGTTTGAAGTAATTTTGTTTAGTTTGCAAAGGGTACATACGAAATGTAGCTGCGCTTAAATATTTCTTTATGTATTTTTAGTCAAGTATGGACATGATGTCCCGATATTGCTGTCACGATGGAATTGCCTAAAAGTACGAGGTATGTTCGGAAAGTAAGCACAGTTTTGTCCTACCGCAACCGCAACGATAGTGTGACATTTACACGCATGCGCAAAAATTTCGTTGGTTGATTGCCTGTCCACTAACGTTATTATATCGGAATTGTATTGTGCTTACATGTGTTAGAGAGCATTTAAATCCTTCGTCGATCCCGCCGACTGTAAATTGTGTTCTGTACTACGGTTTTTGAATGCAAAGAATGTTAAGTTTGCTGAAATTTATCGTCAACTTGTTGAGGTGTATGATGATAATTGTGATGAGAAATTAGGTTCTACATTTCAATGATGAACGTACTCATGTTGACGAAGAAGTTCATGGTGAAGGCACCTTCCTGCGGTCAATAGTGGTTTGGTTACAAAAGTGAATGAAAAAAATATTCGTAATAAGAATGCTTTGTATGGAGTTACCACAAATTACCTAAACTGTTTCTGCATGAGATTGTAACAAATCAAGGACGAAGCGAAAAATCATGTTTAGAAATTGCTACTGGCGGCATTTATCTTTGTAGAGGGTATAGACCATTGTTTGGTTCATGAACACTATAGATAGGTTCGTAATCTTACTGCCACGGAATAAGAACTTATCAGATTATTTTCAGATCAAGATAAAAAAAAAATCACTGATTAATTCGATGAACATTCACCGGTTCATGGATAAAAACTAGAAAAGAATATCCCCATCTTTCAAAACGGTACTTACTGTTTGAACTCGCCAAGTGGAAATATATTATGAATATATTCTGATTTATCATTGGGTTGTTTGGAAAATAATTCCGTTGATTCCCCGAGAGAATACTTGATTGAATTTTTTCACAGCCAACTTTACTCTGAAGTCGTATAATCATTATAATTTTCGAAAGTTGACACAAGAAGGCTTACTTGTGAAAAAGTTCGATTGATTCTACGCTGCAATTTTTGGTTGGCGCACTTTCAAATATAGAAGACAAATTTCACTTTTTTAAAATTCGAAGCGATATAAATGTCGTTTAAACAAGGAAAAAAAAATATTTGATATGTTTAGAGAAGAATGTATTGACAGTACGCCAGTGCTAACACTGGTTCACAAAATTTCGATTAAGATATACGATGATGCACTATGCCAGTTTAAACTGATGAAGTAAGACAAGACGTAAGATCGTTGAAAGATTAAATTTATCGGATTCGATCGTTCATGATCATTTTGTTTTTGTTTTATAACCGTCGTTGAGCAGCCAACCTAATTTCTTGCGTTGACGACTACCATTGTTCAACTCCATGGCATTGTAATTTTGAACTCAATCTAGAATATAAGGGAACACCTGAATCAATACTCTAGAGGTATTGCCTTGTTATGGGAACTTGGAGGACTTTGTGACCCTGACATATTTAACGTACACCAGTCACCATGCGAGAGTTCTTCAGCCGACAGGATTTGAACTCTCGTTCTAACGAACACGAATCCAACACCCTATTAACCAGAAGCTTAGGTTTATTCTCAAAACTCGGTATATGGGTTCCCCATGCTCTTAATCAGTGACTGATTAATCATAAGGTCTGGGAGGCCGAGGCCTAAGGCTCCTTAAGCACTTCAAATAATTTATTTTTGTGCTTTTTCTTAAGTATTGTGAGTTAGCAAAAATCGTAATAAATATAAGCTTAAATCTATCGCAAGGCACATAGTAAATAAACAAGTAAATTCGGTTAAAGCTACAACCGGGATGCTCCTTATAGTTCTGTGCCTAGGGTCACCACATTTATAGACCAGACCATGATCTTACGGAAAGAAATTTGTGCCGTTGCATTAATTACCATTAAAAAGCAAACCTTTTATGAGTTAGGAATCATGTTACTGCCAGAAAGATGACAAAAAGTATTGGACCGGAATGGGCAATACATAATTCAATAAAATATTTATTCACTATAAGACAATCGTCCTTCATTTTCAAAAGGAAAATACGAAATAACTATCCGAACAATTCAATACTATAGAGCCGCGATGGCTCTGGGGATAGAGCATTCGACTTCCAATGAGGTGAACCGGGTTCGAATCCCAGCGATGGCTGGTCGATACGAATCCGCCTCCGGCTTGCACCGATCACAGTGCTGACATGAAATATCCTCAGCGGTAGACAGATCATGGGTTAGGGTCCCTTTGCCGTCAGGCTAACTGTGGGAGATTTTCCTCTCCATGTAACGTAAATATGGGTTAGTTTCAGCAAAAAATCCTCCACGAAGGCAAATTTCTCCCAATACTTGATCCGAGAGCAGCGATGGCTCAGTCCTCCTCTCAATACTCGATATAAGAATTCCCTTGTCTTCTGGACTGGGCTCAAAATTACAAGGCTACGGAGTTGAACATTGGTAGTCGTAAACTGAAAATTCGGTCGGCTGTTCAACGACGGTTATAAAATTCAATAAAATTCAATACTATAAGAACTGCCAATGAGGAGACGGTCCCTTTTTTCTGTGACAATGTCGATGTTACGCGGTTTTAAGCTAAAGCGTTAGTGAGTGGAAATAAAGAGGGAGGGGAGAGCTGGGATGTGAGGGAATGACAAGCGATTGGGAGGTTTCGTCGGTGATTAGTAAACCCTAATCCTTCGACCAGCTTCACTCCCTCATCTGACAATCTCCTTCGCAAGCCATCTTCAAACCAGACGATTGAAAATGACTCCCGGAACACTCCTCTTTCCCGCTTCATCCCGATTGGATGATCGCTTGAGAAGCAAGGCGATGTTTGGAAATTTTTAAGTGATTCTAAACGAAAAATTGCAAGGGAATCTTTAAAGAAAATGTCAAGCAAGAAAATGGGTAGTGTCAAATTAAAAACTCAACGAAAAGTAGCAAAATTTCATGTAACAAAATGGGTAATATCAAACACAAAAACTAACAAAAAGTTACAAAATTTCATGCAACAAAGGGGAAGTATCAAATCTAAAAACCAAAAAAGTTTTTTAAAAAATTCATGCAACAAAATGGGTAGTATCAAATAAAAAAATTAACCAAAAGTTAAAAAAAAATCATGCAACGGAATGGGGTAGTATCAAATAAAAAACCAACGAAAAAAAAAATCATGCATCAAAATGGATAGTATCAAGTACGAAAACCAACAAAAAGTAAGTAATTTAGGGTTAGCCAAAATTATGTTTTTAACTTATAGAAAAGGATGGGGAGAAGAAATAAAATTCCGACAAGTGGTTCTTTAAAGAGAAAATGGCGACCTATGTATGAGCTGCTCACAGCCCAAATCGATTAACTCCTCTTTTTGAAATACCTTAAATCTAAGTACCAAGAAGCTTAGTTCAGTCATAGCATTATACTATAATGAATTTCCTGAACAGTAAACGTTACCGACGTTTTTAGAATAAAAACAAATGAAAAACTGAACAGCACGAACTTTGAACATGAAATAGCTTTATGAAACTTTCTTATGAACTTTCATTCAGAAATGCTATTATGAATTTTACTTCTAAATTGTAACATTAATTATAAATCAGTTATATTTAATTTTATTTTTAGAGTAATTCGAATGGTACTAAGCTCAGGGCGAATGGGACCCTCAGACAGAGTTCATACATAGAGCGATATAGCCATCTCTAGCTCTTGCGTCAAAAACTACAAACTTACTAACTGACCAATGAATAAAAGCTTGCTACATCTAATTTTAGCCAAAAAATTATATCATTCAAAGAGAATTGTTGTATACAGTGCACAAAATAAAAAAGTAAAGGGACAACCCTGAATGACTTTTGATCTGATCTTCACGTTCTAGGACTCAATGGTTCAAGAGGGTGACCTCAAATATGCTCATTAATTAGTGCAAACGATATTTGAAGCTCCGACAACAGACACAAAACAGTATTTTCTCTGAATAAACTAGTCTTTTTCTTCTACGACTTCTGATTTCTGACTCTCAAAATATAGGGGATAACAGCAATTCGAAAAATATGATCCCGATAGTTTGGCCTAAAGCGTGGCCCAAAGTTTGGATCCTTTAATGTTAATTTTATTTTTTTCGCATTTTGCCACATCTCGAGAACTTTTTAAGCGAATCGAAAACTTTTGTTCACTCCTATAAAACTGGTTTACCGAAAGATAATTCCAGGCAAACTAAAACTTTCAGTAAATATTTATTACATTTTATTATTTTATTTAATAAGAATCGAAAATATTCGAATTGTAAGGTATGCAACTTTTTACATCACTTCAAAGAATATAATTTTAGATGGTAAAATGCAAAATTTGAGGAAATTGGTCGAATAGTTTCTGAGAAACCTAATTTTGAAAATACGACATATTTGAAATTCGATTTCTCAGGAACTATTCGACCGATTTTGTGCGAATTTTGTACTTTTCCGCTACCGCTTATATTTTATGGGCCAGAAATATGAATCCGTCCAAAAAAGGTATGTTTATTCAGAGAAAGCACGTTTTTGTGTCTGATTAACTTAACCTATAGTCTGCACTAACTAATTAGCATATTTGAGGTTACCCCATCAAACCATTAAGATTAAGTCATAGAGCGTGTCAGGGTGGTCCGTTTTTTATTTCGCACAGTGCATGGAACTTTTCGACTATTAATCGTTTTATTCAATTGACTTCTGCAGTGAACGCCTATATGCATCTCTATACCGTACAGACTAAAAACATTAATGTTTAAAAATACTAGATGAATCTGAAATGTTCGGCGAGTGAAAGCATAACATGATTAAAACCAAAAACTTTTATCCATCCTTAAAGAAAAATCAGTTTGTCATGATACACTTTTAAAATCATCATTGAATCTCTAAAAATAAATCAATGAAAGCATCGAGTGGGGCACAAAATAGATCTTACACTGAATTATATCTTTGTGAATGATCTTTCATTTGCTAATTCCAAATTTGTCAAACATACATCGATGATCTTGCAATAGCATCGATTTGATCCGTTATTACATCGATCTTATTATCCATCGTAATATTGGCTGAGAAACAAGTACGTAGAAAGTGGAGCTATGTATCCAATTTGTAACAAAACTTATTGTTTATGGATTGTTTCATTTCAATTTGTCGGCAGTTTGAGTATACAAGCCAAATCTACTGATCACAAGCCAAATCTACTACGCTCGCAACTAATTAGCATCAATTTCTCGCAATCCTTAAAATGTGCTGTTTCTCCATACACTGTAAAAAAATATGGATCAAATTACGGTAGTTTCTACCGTAATTTGATCCAGAATTTTTACAGTACCGACAATTTGGATGCATCATCGGTAATATCCTTTTTTACTGTAAAATATTATACCGTAATTTATACAGTAACATTTATTTAATTAGAATGATTCAGTGGCTTTATGGTTATTATTACTTTAAGAATTACGGTACATTATTTTCTCACCATCCTTGAAATGGGCTGTTTCTCCTTGCACTGTAAAAAATTCTGGATCAAATTACGGTTGAAAGGACCGGCAATTTGGATGCATAATCGGTAAAATCCTTTTTTACTGTAAAATATTATACCGTAATTTATACAGTAATATTTATTTAATTAGAATGATTCACTGACTTTATGGTCATTATTACTTTAAAAATTACAGTATATTATATTCTCACATTCCTTGAAATGGGCTGTTTCTCCTTGCACTGTAAGAAAATTCTGGATCAAATTACGGTAGAAAAGTACCGACAATTTGGATGCCTTATTCATAAAATCTATTTTGACTGTAAAATAATTTATTCAGTAATATTTATGTCATTAGAGTGATTCAGTGACTTTATGGTAATTATTACTGTAAAAATTATGTGCATCAATTTCTTGCAATCCTTGAAATGTGGTGTTTCTCATACACTGTAAGAAATTCTGGATCAAATTACGGTAGAAAGTACCTACAATTTGGATGTATCATCCGTAAAATCTATTTTAACTGTAAAATATAATACCGCAATTTATACAGTAATATTGACTTAATTAGAGTGATTCGGTGATTTTATGATAATTATTACTGTAAAAATTACGGTATATCAGATATTTTGTGTTCCATAAATTTTTGCACTGTAGGTTAATCTCTACGCACACAAAAAGACGCATTTTTAATTGACGTCGCTTTTAAATATCTCTCTATTTTCTGAACTTCTCAGACGTGCTTTGCAAATTATTAATATCACTATAACATTTCATGTGCAGATAAAATTATGTAAAAGAAAATTAAAAATTAAACAAAAAATATTTAGAAAGTACTAATTTTTTTCTTTGCAAAAATTATTTTAAAATGTCTTACCATGCTTGCTGTCTGGACTATCTGCATCACCTACGGAGTCCTAAAGAAAAAAAAATATTATTATTTAGTTTAATTATTATTTTCAAAAGACCATTCAAGAATTATACAATTTTTTTCATGTCTGTTTATGATATTCATGAAAAAATATTTTTTAAATTATAAATATGTATTTCTTTTCTTTAATTTATTTAGATATATCACTCCAGGTTAACTTATTGAAGTTGTATCTAAAATATTAACGCCAGTTGAATTTTGAAGCGTAATTTAGAAGTAATAAACAAAATTAAATTTCCTTAAAAACCCAGCATAGCTTTTTGTTTTTTGTTCTTTCGTGACTAAGTTATAAATATTCCATAATGTTTCGGATTATCTTAAAATTAATTGGAAATTCGTGCGATATTTGAAATTATTTCTGAAAATTTTAATGAATAAAATTAAATTTTTCCTTAAGAATAATTTCATTTTTCAATAAGATTTAATTATTTTAAGTGGAGCAAAATAAGAACTAATTCGCAGAAGTATTTTTTTTTCAACTATATTTTTTTTATAGCGAGAAACACATTTTTGAAATGATTAAATTGCTTAAAAATTCTTATTCACAGCTCTTGGAATTTATTATAAAATAAAATAAATTATTAATTAAGAAGAAAAAATAATTTTAACTAATTTTTGTTTAAGATAATCGAGATATGGGGAATGGAAAATTGCAATTACTAAATCATTTGGTGGGAAATCTTCCTATTTTATACATTTATATGAACAAGTGAAAGCAAATTAAAATGATTGAAATAAACATAATGTAAAATAAAATTATCTTGTGTTTAAAAAATATTTTCAGCGATTTCATTATTTCTTAAATCTGCGGAGAACGAAAATTAAATGTATTTTTTTAAACTTAATATAAAAATCTTCAACTCAAAAAGTGGATTTTCTATCCTATAAAGGAAGAAAGTTCAAAACTGTAGACACTCTATCAATTGTAAATCTACACGGAGAAAAATATTCTGGTAAAATTACCGAGCTGTATGGTTGACATTTCAAGTGAGAAAAAAAACATGATTTTGGTTAATAAAACCAAAATATACGGTATTTTAACCTTTGATTCAGTTGTAATTTTTTCCGTGTATATAGTAACACGGTTTACCAGAAATTCTTGTTTTCCAACTTATAGTTCTTGTTACCATAAATTTTGAAGAAAAATTAAAACTGAAAAATAAATTTAACCGGATAAATGATTTTTAGAGCATCTTCTAAGATATAACAATAAAATTATCTAATTTTGCGATATTTACCAAATTTTATCATATAATACAAAACCATATTTTATTGTAAATTGTACGGAAATTATTACCAAAGCACTTCGGTAAAAATTACCTAATTTTTTAATGCCTTCAGAAACACGGTAAATTTTACCAAATTCTGGTAGTTTTGACCATTCTTTTTTTTTCTCTACGCTTGTATCAGGTAAAGTGACGCGTTGTTCTTATGCTAGAAGAGATTAAGAAGTGTTCAGAGCATCCCAAAAAGATGACACAGTGTGGCAACTTTTAAAAAATATGGGAACTTTTAAAAAATATGAGAACTTTTCATAAGTATGGCAGCATTTCAAAAGTATGAAAACTTTTCAATTGTCTGGAACCTATATAAACGAAAATTAATTTTTCTGATTCTTTAATTTTTAGTAATAATTAAAAAAAATTCGTTTTCCGGTTCTTTAATAATTACTTTAAAATATCCACTTCTAATATTAAGATATTTGCTTGCAAAAACCGTACAACAATTTCAGCGTCATTATTATTAACGATTTAATTGAAGTCGTTATTAATAGTGATCTCTCCGACCTTTAAGGTCTAACTGTATAAAAGAGTCTTATTGATTTTATTACAGCTGTTTTATTACCGCAAATTAAAGCATAAGAATAAAATAATAATGAAATCGCATAAAAAACAAATGTAGTCAAGATTATTAATGGTCTGCTTAACAAAAAATTAATATGTATTTTTTTTTTAAATTAACTTCTTTAATTCTGTGCAAATACTCTTAGCTTTGCACAATCATTTTTAAGAATCATGGCTGTTTTCCCCAAAATTAGGGGAAACGCCAGGTTCCACCTGACCCTCTCTTCATTGTAGAGAAGGCTGTGAAGCGAAAAACGATATATGCGTCATAGAGAGGTTGAGAACCCCCCTTTCCCCCCAAATCTCTTAGTATTCCTCCCTATTTATTTAAACATTACGTGGCTATTCAATAATCATCAAACAGTAAAGAATTATTTATATTTCCGACATGCTTTATAATTTCCTGCTGCATATTGAATTTTTTTTTTCGTCCTCTTCAACTGATAATTTGATGTATTATGTTTGAAGTAATTAATAATTATGGGATGAGGTTTGGTAAATTAAAAAAAAAAAATACTTCTAAATAATCTGAGAGAATTTAAATCCTGTTTTAGATAAAATTAGTCGCAGTCGTTTTGCTAAAAATTATCTACAAATATTCGGATAAAAAATTTAAATATATTGGGTCTGTTCCACGAAACGGAGGTTATGGAGCCCTTTCCAAAATTTTTCAATATTCCTCTTTATTAAAAAAAAAGGTGATGAAAAAGTCGGAATTAATTATTAAATAGAAACGCAATTAAACTCTCCAGTTTGTTTTCGAACGGAATCGTAAGTACAGTTTAATGCGGGCTCCAAAAGCTTCGTATCGGAGGACTGATGAAGTGAAGTAAAAAGATTTGATTTAAGCCCAGGAACTTTTGGGTCTTAGAAAAAAAATATTTTAATGTGTTTATCAATCAAATTGCAAATAAAATTTTAAAAAATCGAAAAAGAGTACCATTTTTCTCCGAGTAAAGAAATTTTTTTTTATGTGGACAGATGAAAAAAAAATTAAGAAAAGCCGTTTACTCTGATCGCGTCTTAAAATTAACTCTTTTATTGTTTTTTTCTCTCCCTGAAACAATTTATGTTGTACCGTACCCAAAAAAGCAAACACCCTAAATAACTTTTAATCTAATGATGGGATTTTTTTATACTAAGACTCAATTTCAACAGTTCAAGAATCTAAACTAAATTATAATAATTAATTATTTTAGAATATATCATATGTCACAGACTCTGACACATAAACAATTTAATAAACTTACCTTTTTTTCGATGGATTTGGATTTTTTAAACCTCAGAAGGGGGGGGGAGAGGTATCTGTAGTCTAGAAAATTTTTGGCCCCAATAGTCTACTCAGAAGACTGGTGAAAAGTTTAAACCACTTAATAGTATCTTTATGTATTCCTTAATTTACCATATCTCCAGATTTTTTTAAAATCTAAACTAGCCAATATTTTAGCACTCAATTATATAATTCATTTATTCAAAAATAATTCAATATCACTCCACAATCAGTGTAACAATGTTAGTATTAAGAAATACAGACTAAAGTAATATTTTGCCGCTAATATATATTCAAGTTCGTTGAAATTAATTATTAAGTGCTTGAAATATAACAAAAAGTGTCAAACAAAACGAAAGAGTAAATAGAAGTTAAAAAAAACGCAACAAAGTAAAGAAAATAAAATAGAAAAATAAATAATTGTAATACAATTAAACAATTACAAAAAGAGTCCCCAAATAATAAAAAATGCTCATTATATTCTTTGATAGCATTATCTACGCTGAGGAAAAAAAATATGGCCAAAACTACTAGAATACGATACATTTTACCATGTTTCTGGCTCTATGGGAACACCAAGAAGCTCGGTAATTTTTATCGAAGCGCTTTAACAATGATTTTTGTAAAATTAGCAATAAAATATTGCTTTATAATACATGATAAAATTTTATAAGTGTGGTAAAATTCAGTAATTTTATCATGATATTTTAGAGCATGCCATAAAAATCATATATTCAGTTGAATATTAACTTTCAGCTTTGTATTTTTTATAAATGCGTGGTAATAAGAATTATAATTTTGAAATCCAGAATTTTCCGCAAACCATTTCCATAGGAAGAAAGAAATTACCAAAATAATATTTTAAATACCGTATAATTTGGTTTTTATTACTCAAAATAAGATACTTTTTTTTACTATAGAAAAATATCATTACTTTACAATACAATAAATTTGCCTGGCTTTTTTCTCCATGTACAAAAAGTTTGTTTAAACGCAAGACAAACAACTACCGTTGAGTGTTATTATCAAGTTACTTCGAAGCATTTGTGTATCATATATTCAGTTGAATATTAACTTTCAGCTTTGTATTTTTTATAAATGCGTGGTAATAAGAATTATAATTTTGAAATCCAGAATTTTCCGCAAACCATTTCCATAGGAAGAAAGAAATTACCAAAATAATATTTTAAATACCGTATAATTTGGTTTTTATTACTCAAAATAGGATACTTTTTTTTTACTATAGAAAAATATCATTACTTTACAATACAATAAATTTGCCTGGCTTTTTTCTCCACGTACAAAAAGTTTGTTTAAACGCAAGACAAACAACTACCGTTGAGTGTTATTATCAAGTTACTTCGAAGCATTTGTGTATCATATATTCAGTTGAATATTAACTTTCAGTTTTGTATTTTTTATAAATGCGTGGTAATAAGAACTATAATTTTGAAATCCAGAATTTTCCGCAAACCATTTCCATAGGAAGAACGAAATTACCAAAATAATATTTTAAATACCGTATAATTTGTTTTTTTTTTTACTCAAAATAGGATACTTTTTTTTACTATAGAAAAATATCATTACTTTACAATACAATAAATTTGCCTGGCTTTTTTCTCCATGTACAAAAAGTTTGTTTAAACGCAAGACAAACAACTACCGTTGAGTGTCATTATCAAGTTACTTCGAAGCATTTGTGTATCATATATTCAGTTGAATATTAACTTTCAGCTTTGTATTTTTTATAAATGCGTGGTAATAAGAACTATAATTTTGAAATCCAGAATTTTCCGCAAACCATTTCCATAGGAAGAAAGAAATTACCAAAATAATATTTTAAATACCGTATAATTTGGTTTGTATTACTCAAAATAAGATACTTTTTTTTACTATAGAAAAATATCATTACTTTACAAGACAATAAATTTGCTTGGCTTTTTTCTCCATCTACAAAAAGTTTGTTTAAACGCAAGACGAACAACTACCGTTGAGTGTTATTATCAAGTTACTTCGAAGCATTTGTGTTACCACAATTGTTCGCATTCGTTAAAAATTTTGAAATTAAAAAAACAGTTTTGCTTGCTGCATAACATTGCCCATAATTCCTAGTTCTCAATCTTTACAAAAACAAACAATAAAAACTTTTGAGTATTGAATAATATGCAGTGCTTGTCTGACATAGAATATTAAGACTTCTTTTTATTTTTGATACTTTAAGTAAAGTTAATAACAATCATTCGTATCATTATTAACTAAAGAGCATTTTTAAAGTAATGTCCTCCTCACACAATATTCTACTCTTACTGCTTCATTTTATAGAATAAATATTTAATTTTTTTCATCGCATGGCATATCATGTAAGATTATTTTAAGTCTATAATTTAAAAGGAAAATATTTCTTTAAGCGAAAGAAAATTATGCTTAAAACAATATTACTAAAGTTTTGTTACTAAATTAGTTTAATAAAAAATTTTGATAGAAATTTGATTTTAGATTGCACATAAAAATGTACTGCAAAAATACAAAACAATATAAACCATTTAGAAATCGGATCATAAAATTTTGTATTAATACTAATACTAATTGCAAAATTACTATTTTTTTTGCATTTCAATAATTTAAAAAATCTAGGTTTAAAATTTATTTAAAAATATTTTTAGATTACAAAATTAAATTAAATTTACCTAATTATTGAAATTTTACCACACTTACAAATTTGGTACAGTAAACTATCTGAATACTCTGCAAAAAATTACATAAATTATCTTATGAGACAAAAGTTAGTTTCGAATCATTTCTAAAACAAAAAAATATTTCCTCAACCTATAAAAAAATATGTTTGATATTTTTTAGTGTATATTTCATAAAATTTGAAATTTGAAATTTTTTTTAAAATAGACAATGATTGATAAAGTTATTTTCTTCTGTTGTACAATTGTACTCGAGCAAAAGAATTTCAATCATTATATCCGACATTTTGGCGGCTCAAATTTTCAAGCGTGCATAAACCTCAAAATATTTTGATTAAAAATAAAATGCATCTCAATCTATCTCAATTCAGAAACACTTCACCCTTTCATCTTTAAAAAAAAAAANAAAAAAAAAAAAAAAAAAAAAAAAAAAAAAAAAAAAAAAAAAAACACTTCGTTTGCTTATGCACTTTTTTTCCCAACACGCTCATCCTTGAAGGAAAATATTAACCACGCAATTGTGCAACTACAGTGAATATTCCAAGCTCAACTGAGCTAACAGCGGTGAAATGAATAGGAAAATCATTGAAGTACGTTGAATTTCTTTACATGTTCCTCGAAATAAATACATAACTGGTGGAGGACTCCTTATTCCAGGGAATATATTCCCTTTTCAAGACTTATTTTTCCTCTTCCCCTGAATAGGAAGTCAAAATTCTTTACCTGAGAAAAGACCTCTTTCAAAAGAATTCCCCATTTCTTCCCCTAAAGAAAAGAATTTAATTTATTGTTGTAAAAGGAAGCAAAAAAAGATTTAAGCAACACATCTATCTTTCACCCAATCAAAGCCCAATGATGTATGCCTTTGGAAAAGGGTCTCCCGGAAAGCGACCCTTTTGAGAAGCCTCGCTTCGCAAGGTACATAGTAGAAGAAGTCGTTTGCAGGGGAGGTAGAAGCACTCCTTCTCGCCTTCTCGAGCACCGATTAAGAGAAAATATTTGTACTTCAGCATCGAAGAACACTAAACTTGTCTTCACATGTAATGGAAACCTTTTAGTAGAAGTAATTGACATTCCACACTATTCTCGTTCGCTTGTAGCGTCATCGAGGAAAAATCATTGTCGGCGATTTTTAACACAGTAAAAAGGAGGGTGGTGCTACCAGGGGGGGGGGGGGGCCAAACATCACAGTAAAAAAGCCCACATCACATAATAGAGCTCGCAGACCCAGGAGAGTTTCTTTACGCGATTTACACTTTTTGTACGGGCAGAATCTTTTTTTAACACACGCCTGCCGTTGGAAAGAGGAATAATAACAGTAAAAGAACACGAAACGGTGAGAGAATATCAGTTTTTTTTCTTTCATTCGGAACATCCCCCCTTTCGGTTAGTTGAAAAGAAATGTAGGAGTACAGGAGTAAAAAAAAAATTAGTTTTTCTTTAGAATTGTGTTCTTCGATAAAGTTTAAAGAAACCAGCAGGGCAAAAAGGGGAAGATATAAAGTAAAAAGATTCAACCAGGGAAAATGCATCTTCTTGGCGACTTATTTCACACAAAGGAGTCCCCGTGCCATAAATAGGTTGCTGCGCCAAGTTTAACCTTACAGTGGGCTTTAGTTAAAATGATTCGTCGTTAGCGTACATCATACTCCCTGGAGATTTTGGGAGGCGACTTCATTTAAATTTTCTCTTCCTATTAATATTTATTTAAGAATCGAATGAGATAAAGACAGCCGAGATGACCCCTTGGGACTCAAAAGTTAGACGCCTCAGTAATCTTCCCCTGAGAGAAGCATAGTACCCTTTTCCACAGTAAACATTATTCCATGATTTAGGAAAAGCAGGAATCCAGATGACATTAAGTTAAAGATATCTAAATTAAGAGATTCCGGAGAGTTGGTCGCTTTGGTGATAATTTGAAGGATGTTTGTTCTTCCGCTGGCGACATCAAGACTGGTTTGGCCAAGTGTGTTGGCGCTTTGATCAATGAGAGGGTTGAAATGTTAACTGTTGTAAGAGGTTTGAGATGCCGTAGTCTCGCAACACTTTTAATCTTAAGGCATTTATCTCCATACATATTTATGAGGTAGATTTCTGGCGTTACAGGTGATCCGGCTCTTTTGAGATGCATGTTAGGGTGCACGTCAACACAGAAAAGAGTTGCAGCGGGATGCCAAGGATACTCTTAAAAGTTTCGTTTGTCCTGAGAAATTTAGAGAGTACGGTTGAAAATCTTTATTAATAAAGCAGTGTTTAGAAGGCTTTTAAGAAATGGGTTCATCGCAATCTGTTTAAAATATTTCTCGAGTTCATTATCGTATAAGATCTATTACTTCCAAATCTGAATATTTTGTTCTAAAGGTGAAAATGATTGCCCTGCGTATAGAAAGTCGAAACATTTAAAATGCAATTTTGTGTGACGGGAATTCGAGATCAGTGAAAGAGAAGCTCGTTAAAATTTGTTTCCTAAGAATAAATAGTGTGATTTTCTTAGATATTACCAACTTTTTAATGATATGTTTAAAAACTGTTTCTTCAATTTTCTTTTCCAACAACATGCTAGAGGTAAATAATAAAAGTCTTATGCTAGGAGTAATTAAAAGAGAAGAATTATTTGAGTATTATCGCTATTCCAATTCTTTTAAATTTTATACGTCTTTCCAGCTATGCAATAATATCTAAATATTATCGTTGCAATTAATTTTGAAGCATTTTGAATTTATTTATTCAGTTTTTTTGAGAACTTTTATAAAAACAAAATTAATACGAGACTATGTAGACTTAATGAGATATTAGTTAAAAAAACTGACATTAAGTACCAGTTCAAAAATCCCTATTATCTTAGATAATTATGCACATATTTCAGAAAATGGGCTAAGTTTAATATTAGACAAAACTCTCATGCATTGTAGAATTAAAATCATTTTAAATAGATCAGAACGCTAGACGTACCTAAACATTATAATATTTTTTTAAGGTTTTATTTAAGAACCTGTATACTTTCATATAAGCAACCAATATTTTTCATCCACAAATATATCTTGAACTATAACAACGAGTTCATGACCTATGAGCTTGAAAAATTACGCTTATGTTCTAAAAATAGGTTAAGATCATTGCTAGACTAAATTCTCATATTCTGCAGAATTAAAATCATTAAAAATGGACCAGAACATTAGATATACCTGGACATCGCAATACTTTTTGAATTTACTGTAAGAGCTTGTGAATACTTTCGTATAGGCGACTTTCACTTTTCAAGCACGGATGCAGCGTAAACTAATTACCAGTTTATAGATAACTATGAACGTTATATAAACTGGTAATTAGTTTAAGTTGTATCCGTGTGTGAAAAGTGCAAGTCGGGTACATTGCCAGGGGACAATAAAATAGTTCTTGAAGGGAAGTAGGGGGTAAACAAACGTCACTTCACTTGGCTGTCTGCAGACAATTTATCACTGAATAATCATTAATCAGAAGTAACCAATTAGAATGCATTTCATTTCAAAGTAAAATAGTCTGGGCAGCTGTTTGTGATTAAAAAACAAGAATTTTACGACAGTTGACAAAATAATAATATTCAAGTGATATGCAGCTCTGATTCAAAATATCAGAATAATTGAAAAATTCGATTTAAAAAAGCATCTTACTTTATATATTTGCTTTTACAGACGAGTTTTGTTTTTTGTTTTTTATTTATTTTCAGAGAGTAGAATCTGAATTTATAACAGCATTGTCACTCAGTAAACATTTTTTTAAATGAAGCATAAATAATTACATAATTTACTTTTGATAAAATCAAAATATTAGAATTAAATTTTATGTGATCCAAAATATTAGAATATTTTATTATAAACATCAAAATTTTATTATAAATGAAAAAAATAGTTACTTAATGCCTTGCCGCATCGTCTTTAACTTTGTTCATGGCATATAAACGATTTTGCTCGGAATAGGCTTTATATAATAGAATAAGTTTTTGACAGTTACGGTTGTCCAGCTTAGCATAAATAGACGTAATGTTTTTTTACATCAGCCTTTTATTTGTAAAAGTTTTTTCATTATCTCCATCAATTTTCAATTGAACTAAGATCTGGTGAAGTAGCTGGCCACGGTAGCAATGTAATTTTACGTTGCTCTAGCTTGCGTTCATGCAATTCCATACCATTATATCAGCAGCAAATTTTATCGAACGTTTCAGACACACCTCATTAACTACTTGAACATTTTGATTGCCATTAGACACAATAGAATATACTTTCGTCAGTAAATAATGTCTTTTTCAAGTACTCCAAGCTCATAACAATCTACAAACCCTGGCCAAATTATTAGACTCACTATAGATTCATATTTAAGATTTTACATGGATTCATAAAGTGAGTCTAATAATTTGGCCAGGGACTGTAGATTCCATGTAAAATCTTAATTATCATGTGATACTATACAGCTTTATTGTTTTCACGTGATTGAAACCGGTTTGCACTTGCTTACGTTCGTATATCAATTGGATAAATTAGACGATATATTATATAAATATAGAATATCTATTATATAAGGTATCATATTAGTATATTATAATAATTAGACCAAACTATTAGAATCCCTGTAGTATTTTAATAATGACATGTTTTACACGAGTTTATATGCAATACTTTTATATTTAAACATACATGTAATGGGTTTTCATTCAGGAGATTTTTTATATGCTTCCTATTTGTAATTATTTTTAACACATTGCATTACAATGTTAACCAATTGATACACGAAGGTAAACAAATGCAAACCTGTTTCAGTCGCGTTAAAACAATAAAGCTGTATAGTATCACATGATAATTAAGATTCTACATAGAATCTTATAGAGCATCTAATAATTTGGCCATGGACTGTAGATTAACACAATCTCATGCTTTCAAGCTTTTATTTTCTAGTCATATGTGGTTTTGTTTTTGGAACATGAGATTGAAATTTAAAGTTATAAGGATGACTTATAACTGTCGATTTAAAAACATTAATTTATCTATTATCGATGCAAATATCGTACACATCTCAATCGATTTTTTTAACCATAACCTTCAGTTTTTAATTATCTCAAGCCAAAGTTTCCGTTTTTCGGTCCATTGAAACAAATATTTTTACTCTTCAGATACTGTTGCAAGGTTCTGCAAACGCTTCATTGCAAAAAAACTAAACTAATTGGCTATATATTGTTGAATTTTACTTTGTCTATGTAAACCATTAAACTCATAGTTCTATTGATTCGGGAATATCACATAAACAATCGCATTTAAAAAACAATTCAAGCATAAAACACGGGAAAAAATCTTTTTTAAATAATCGCCTGCAATTAGTTTAAAATTTTCATAAATTCATTAATTATTAAAACATACAATATCGTAACATATTCTAATTATTTAGACAAATTAAGGTAAGTGTTCTATTATTTTGATATTATTATTTTGGATATCTTTAGAAAATAAAATAAATTGAATTTTGAAAGGTGATATAGAATATTATAAGAAGAATTTGAGATTTAAAGATACACTCATTTCAAAATTAAGTCAGGATACATTAGATACATTAAAACAAGCTCTCTGTGTATGTGTGTGGGGGGGGGATGATGTCTATAGTCATATTTGTTAGATATAAAAATTTTTAATTGTATTATTTACCTTTTAATTTTTAAATGGCAATGATTCTGAGATCTTAAATAAGTTATAAACCGTAATAACCTAATGTTACAACCTTATAAAGTAAATTCTGACTTGTGTTCGTTTTTATGTATTAAACATATATGTCATATTTTTAATGTATGCTATGTGCTATTGCCTACAAATGGAGAAATTCTTGAGAGCAAAAATTACTGCAACAAGAAAAAAACATTAATTTACATATCAACTACAATAAAATGATACCAACTGTAAGAATATATATATCCGTTATAACGGCTATATGACGTATAGTCTAAAATCTTTGTAAAATTCAGAATTTTGCATTTATCCAATAAATCTAGCCAAAGAAAAGGAAAGACAGAGAAACTGCTGATACATTAGAGTTATTACAAATAGACCGTTGCTAAAAAAACAACGCAATTTCATTGTTGAGTGATATTTCGAGCAATAAAGTCATACCTTGATTCTGTAATTTCTCATTTTGGTGATCAGAATCGGCCGCCCAGATCATGCGATTTAATATTCTTTGGTTTATTTTAAGTCTAAGGTTTTTATCAACATGCTCTCAAGGATCAACGCCTTGACAGCGAAAGTTGAGCTACAAAATTCAGCAACATTCCTACAAAATAATCATTGAAAATTTTAATGAAGATGCGTATGAGCCGTCAAAACCATAGAGCGTTCGTCTTCCAATGAGGAGAACCGGGTTCGAATCCCAGTGATGACTGCTCGATACGAATTTCACATCCGGCTTGCACCGACCACAGTGCTGACCTGAAATATCCTCAGTGGTAGACGGATCATGGGTTAGAGTTCCCTTTCCGTCAGGCTAACCGTGGGAGGTTCTAGTGGTCTTCCTCTCCATGTAGCACAAATGCGGATTAGTTCCATCAAAAAATCCTCCACGAATGCAAATTTCCCCCAATACTTGATACAGGAGTTCCCTTGTCTTCTGGATTGGGTCCAAAATTACAAGGCTACGTAGTTGAACATAAGTAGTCGTTAACCCAAAAATTGGGTCGGCTGTTCAACGACGGTTATAAAATAAAAATAAAGTAGGTCCAATAGACCCGTAGTGCCTCAGGGGATTGAGCGTTCCCCTTCCAATAAGGTGAACCGGGTTCGAATCCCAACGATGGCTGATCGATACGAATTCCGCATCTGGCTTGCACCGTTCACAGTGCTGACGTAAAATATCATCAGTGGTAGATGATTTATGGGTTAGAGTTAACTTGCCGTCAGGCTAACCGTGTGAGGTTTTCTTGGTTTTCCTCTCCATGTAACGCAAACGCGGATTAGTTTCATCAAAAAGTCCTTAACGAAGGCAAATTTCTCCCAATACTTGATCCAGGCGTTCCCTTGTCTTCTGGATTGGGTTCAAAATTACAAGGCTTGAAAATTAGTAGTCTTAAACATAAAACTTCAACAATGGTTATAAAAAAAATAAAATAAGTCTAATTACCCAATGCGCCAATCTATATATAATCTTATTCTGTAGAATTTATGAATAAGAAAATAATCTCAATTTTAAATTAAGAGCCTGCGTTTTCTATTAAAATTTGTTCTTAAAGTTTAGAATACCTCATAATCATGTTTTAATAACTATTATAACAAGTTGAATAAAATTCGACCATTAAAATAAATAATTAATTGGAAATGTTAGCTTGCATTCATAAACATTTACCTCACCGAAAATATCTTTGCGATTAGAATTTAATTACATGTTGCATTCAAAACGTGTGCTTTATAAGTCCTTCGATAAACAACAACAGCAACTTTTTTATCCAGTGTTGACACAACATTCACAGATACGTTCTTTAAAGAGAAAATTTCACTATTTATTCGAAGTTGAGGCCAACACCGTACGCCACATCGAATTTTAATTAGGAGATCGACGCATTTGCTACAGCAGCAATGAAGGTTGAAATGTCGTGTATATCTAAACGTAATTAGCGCGGGTAAATGAATTACGTATCAGTGGCATTAATTCAATGCTTTTCAGATTTATAATCGCTCCTTTGAAATCTGCTGAGTTGGAATGACATTAAATGTTTACCACACTTGATTAGCTTACCCTTGAATCGAGGCGCGCCTAATCAATGATAGTGACGCTTGATTCAGGCGGTTTGTTGTCACCAAAGCCCGATCAGCGTAGAGATCGACACTCCAATTTGTTTAGAATAGTTTAACTATGCGTTTTAAACATTACTCTGCTTTGATAGGGATTCCATTGCACTTCGAACTTATGCGAACGCCTCACGTGAATAACTCGCAGATAAAGTTTGAATAATTCAACCTCGTTTCCTAGTCTGAATGAAACTGAATTACCATTTGTGATTAATCACCGGAATCGGGCTAAATAGATAAAACCTCTGTTTTTCAAAAAGCAAACTGGAATAGTAGTTCATTTAATAATATAATAGCGCTTTAAAAGGTTTTTGTTTATTTTGTTAGAATAAGGGTTATTTTAATTTGAAGCTAATAGTTATTAAAAGTTGAATTCACTTTAATAATTAACAAATGATTTGGTCACATAAACCATCAAACTTTAGAATATTTTAAAACACTAATATTTATGTTTATTAAAATAACCATTATTCAAAAACAACCAGTTTGCCCGATAAAAGTATTATTGAGTCTAACATTAACTATCATGTCTATCATGTAGTTATCAATTGAGTTAACACTATCTACTATGAAATAAAATTTTTTAAATATGGTAAAATTTGGTAATTTTATCATGATATCTTAGAGTGTGACATTAAAATAATTTATTTCATTAAATTTAATTTTCAGTTTTGTACTTACTAAATGTTTGGGAATAATGATTATAATTTTGAAAATTACAACTTCCGGTAAACCGCTNATATATATATATATATATATATATATATTAGAGCGAGTTTTGCATTTCCTTGCATATTTTATCAAAAATTGTGGGGAAAAAAAGGAACTTGTAATAAATGCTCAATTGATGTTGGAGGAAAATGAAATTCCACTTGATTATGTAAATCATAATCTATCCCAGGCGTTTTCATAATAACTAAGATTATTTAAAAAGGAACAATTAAACTAAAAACAAATAAATTTTTCTCTTAAAAACCAAAAACGTAGGATAAAAAATTGCAACGCATAAAATAAATATTAAACAAAATTACGACTTCCAAGTTTTTCATTTTATTCTCCTTAATGAAAAATATGTCAAATAATTTCCCTAAAAATTAAATTCATTTCCTCCCAATGATTAAAAAGACTAAAATATCCCAATCTCTCAATTAAACTATTTTAAATTACATCAAAAAGTACTTAAAGAACATTTCCTCTTAAACTTATATTATTGATAAAAATTTGAAAAAAGAAAAAAAAAATTCACCAGAAAGATTCTTCTACAGACTCTCACTGTTTAATCCCCATTGAGGGAAAAAGTTTTAACAAGAATCCCGAAATGGATATTTTACCCTCATCTGGGATATCATTAACTTTGAATCTGAGGGAAATTGGATTTCCCGAACACACTGCCGTATTTAATCACTCCAAAAAATACAGGTAAGCCAACGTTTTTCCGCATTTTTAGAACAAAATAGAGCCGTACCTCTCGCTCTGTTTGACATCTACACTTTATCATGAATATTGATGATATGCGGGCTCCCGGACACACCATTTCTTGGTTTTCCGGCCTGATGGATTTTCCCGAAGAACAATTGATCTCTTTATTTTACAATGTTCTTCCTTCATACTAGATTTCTAGAATATTCCCGTCCTATGTGAGTATGTTATTAATCAAGATGGTAAAAGACTTTTCCCTTTTAAACTACGAGCATTTTTAAACTGTCTTACTTCTGACAAAATTGTTTTAGATGGAATGTTTCCGAGTTTTAATCGATGATGATTATGAACCTTTTATTGGTTTAGGATTTAGTAGTCTTCTCAGTTTTTTTTCTTCTGATTCAGGTTGTATTCTATAAAAGCTTGTTTTAGTATTTCGTAGTTATTCGGAACAAATGTTTGAAACTTTTTTAAAAATGCATCTTTAAACTCTCGCGCTTCTGGCAAAATTGTTTCAGATAGAATGTTTCCGGGTTTTAATGGATGATGATTATGAACGTTTTAAGTTTTATGAGTTTTTTCAGCTTTTTTTCGTTCTGATTCAAGTTGTGTTCAACAAAAGCTTGCTCGGAACAAATTTTTGAAATTTTTTAAAAAATAGTTTTTTAACTGTCTTATTTCTGAAAAATTGTTTTAGAGGTAATGTTTTCGTGTTTCAAACAATGATGAATGACATTTTAGAATTTAGTAGTTTTTTTTAGCTTTTTCCCTTTCTGGTGTTCCGAAACTTGCTATAGGATTTTGTAGTTATTCGGAACGAGTTTTTAAATTTTTGAACGGCTTGATTTTAAACTGTCTTACTTCTGACAAAATTGTTTTACATGTAATGTTGCCGTGTTTTAATCGATGGTGATTATAAACGCTTTATTATTTTAGGATTTAGTATTTTTTTCTTCTGTTTTTTTTTCTGATTCAGGTTGTGTTCAACAAAAGCTTGCTGCAGTATTTTGTTGCAACAAATTCGGAACAAATTTTTGAAACTATTCCAAAAAATGCATACAATGTTTTGCAAGTTTTATGTATAATAAGTATAAAAAAAAATTTGTACCTGAATCTCCTGTGAAACATTTTAAAAGTTTTTTTTCGAAATCAATGTTTTCTATTTTAAAAAATTAAATTAATAATGGCTACTTAATAATGTGGTATGTAATGTTAATAATTTTAATAATATATTGCTTGTAGTGTTATGTTTTAATTTAATGATAAATGTTAATGTTAATAATGTTTCTAATTTTTAAAATAACCGAAAACTGTATGCTATATAATAAACAATTTAATTCATTTTTAATAAATCATCTAAATCTTTAAATCATTTCCAGCTTATTTTCTTATTATTGATATTTAAAGATTAAAAAATTTTAAACTATTTTTCTTAAAAATTCATAAATTGAATATGAAAGCAGAAATTTTAATTTCTTAAAGATGTCTGAAAGCAAAATGCTTAAAATATTCGAGTTTAAATTTCATGGAATTATTATATGTTTTAGTTTCTGAGAGTCTTGTCTTCTGAGTCTTGTTTTAAATTTGAAAAAAATGCGAAAAAATCATAACATTGAGTCAAAACTTCACCATTACTCGGAGTTCAATGTGATGAAAAACCTCGCGTCTTTATTCAGATACAAACATAATTTTTTCCCCATTTCAAAAAATTTATAACATCATTTTTGTAAATCAAAATTAAAAAAAATCCCTAATTTTTTTAAACTTTTGCTTCTGATACCTCTTTATCTGTATTTTTAAGCTTAGTGTATTCATTTTCTAAGATTGAGCAAAATTATCGAAGTCAATTTTTCTTGAATGAGATAATCTGAATTCTCTCACTAACCAAGTCAGCTGTAATTTACTAATGTTTAACCACACAATTATAAAAATCCCCAAATGTCTTTTGCTTTTGATACCTCTTTATCTGTATTTTCAAACTTAGTGTATTAATTCTCTAAGATTGAACAAAATTATCGAAGTAAATTTTTTTTTGAATGAGATAATTTGAATTCTTTCACTAACCAAGTCAGCTATAATTTACTTATGTTTAATCACACACATATTAAGGAAACGTTTTCTAAAGCATGTCAATTTTTTGAAAATCTTATTTCATGCACTTGAGTTGTAATTATAGATAATTAATAATGTATTAAATAATTAAGGCATAAGTACATGATGATTGTTTATTTATAATGTGCAACATATATGCTATTTTACTAATATAAATTTAAATGGAAATTCTAGTCATACGGTTTAAGTTTTTAAAAAAATATTAAATTAATCCTTATTAAACTTTAATAATTAAAAGACAATGGTGTATTTTGTAGCATTGTTGGATACTGTTAATCCCATAGAGTTGAAAATGCACTATCTCTGATGATGAAACTCGACAATTTAAAGTTTTTAAAAATTATTTTTACAAATTCGTTCTATCTTATTAGAGCAATTGAAATTTTATTTCTTTTCTTTTCTTCCTTTTTTTCGCATATATTTTAATGCTCCTAGTTTTTACAAACGCATTCGTTTTGTCCTACTATTTTTTTAATAAAAAGTACTCGAAGTATCGAACTATAGATAGCTTATAATAATTCGTGTGTAAAAATTTGCAATTTAAAATCTGTCTGTCCTATTTTATACAATATCTGCAATGCGTGTTTGTAAGATGATTTCAGAAAAATAATTACATTCCAATTATTTTTTTCTCAATAAAACAGAACTTGCCAAATCACTTCTTCGGTAACAAATTATTTTAGGATCATTGTTTTAAAAATTGCGAAAAATTTGAATACTTATTATCACTTACAGGTTGTTCTGTGAAGTCTGCCATCAATATGCATTTTTAGAATTCTTATCAAAAATTAAAGACAAAAGAGTACACACATTGAGGGTCGCAAGATAATATTTAAGTGAAAAGTAAATATAAATGTAAAAATGAGGAAAGAGCAAAAAATGCAAAATTGAAGATAAAACAGAAATTAGTTTTAAAAATTTTGAACCCTATCTCATACAGGTTGTACTGTATAGACCATCATTAATATGTATTCTTCGAATTCCAATAAAATTCAAATTAATAAAACAAAATCAATCAAATTCAAATTAATATTTAAGTGAAAGTGAAATAAAAATGTGACCGAATTCTGACAAATCACAGTAGAGGTAGGTGGGCAGGTATTAAACGACAGTGCATGAAACGACGTTATTAGAGGTATTAAGCTATAGTACACATTTGATTGTTGGAAGAAACAAATAGACAATTGTTAGAAAACACCTTCAAATTTCAGCCTCCAATTAAATTTTCCAATTACATCTGCCTTTCTATACTTTAATTTGATAAATTTTGATAGTGTTTCTTTTTTCTTGCTTAAATGCAAATTTGTGTATAAATTTTTGTTCTCATTTCTGATCAAGATTCCAAGGATACATGAAAAGTGTGGTCCGAGCAAAACATTCTGTATATGTTCTGGAATATATGCTCCAGAACAATTGTACAATTTTTCGTTAGGAAAAACAACATTACATACATTTTCAATAATTTGAAAATTAATAAAGCTTATTAATTTTCAAATTATTGTCTCAATGATTTGAAAATTAATAAGCTTTATTAATTATATTTTAAATGCAAACTTACAATTTACAGTCTGCAATGTCACTCGATTCACTAGAAATCCATTTATCGTAAATATAAATTAATTCCAATTCGGTACAACAGAAACAAATACTATTTGTTTACCTTAATTCGTTTAAGAGATTTATTTCTTATGGAATAATTTAACCAACGAAGATGAGATTTTACAGGTTTGCACTCGATCTGGATATGCAGCATTTCATTGTTTTCAAACAAAAATAAGCATAGACTCCGAAAACTTTCACCGTTTGAATATTTAAATCAAAAGAAACGCCTTCGGGGCCCAGACAGAATGAGTAACCAAAGGCAGATATCCGGAAAACAACTCCCAGATCTGTATCCCACCGCGCGGTGACAGAAATTAGCTCCAAACAACACCTTCGCTGCTTTTCCATTCAATTCCACCGACTTCATTAACCGCGGAACAAAAGAATTCCTTCCGCCCACCCCAATTCAAAACACCGAATTCTAATGCGTTAAAACTACGTTCAGACACAATGAATAGGAAAACGAGATAGGTTTTCTAATAGAAAATTCAATGAATGAGTGTTAGGATTTTTCGAGGAGAATTCCAGCCCGTACTTGGTGACGGACAATTGTTCGGAAATCTGGAACACTGGGATTTACAATTCGAGTTCATCCCTCCTGAGTTTGATTGTCAAAATGACCAATCTGTGAAGCCGGTATGAATAGAGGAAGTTCTTAAATGCAAAAGGGTTTTCTAACCGGAGAATCTATAATTGCTTTTAAAGAATTACAACATCTATTCGATTTTCATACCTGCGCACAGCAGGTCGGTTTTGGGGCAAAATAAGCTTCTGTCATACTAAAAGGACAATCTGGGAAATGAAGGCGTTATACTGATGAGTTTTGTTGACTTTTGAATCTTTTTAAATTAGTACAGGTTTGATAATAAATCTATTGAAATAGTCATTTCTGAATTGCTATTTGGAAATTTAAAGTATTCGTTTGAAATATAAAATAAATTAGTTTCGCAAATGAAAAGTGTATGGGATTCTAATGAAAGATCAGTGTTTGATGTAATGATTATGTTTATCAAAATGTGATAAAATTTGACAGAGAAATAGATAAATTGCATTTTATAAATATTTTCTAGCGATACAATGAATATTCAGATTTAAATGATACTATCGTAAGTAACTAATTATGTATGAACAAAAAAGTCGTATTTTTAAAACACGATTTCTTCAACAGTATTTTTTTCTTGTAAAATTACTTTCTTTAAAATGGTGTAAAAAATTGTATAGTTTATTTAAATTTTTTTCGATTACTATTAAATACAATCATAAAAAATAATAAATATTTACACAAAATAACTTTTTGCATGGAATTATCTTTGGATAAACGAATTTTAAAATCGCTTGAAAGAATTTTTCAATTCACTTAAAAAGTTCTCGCGCTGTGGAGAATTAAGCAAAAAAAATAACTTTAAGGGGTCCAAACTTTTTAACACTTCCTTGAACAAACTATAGGAGCCATATTTTTGAATTATTGCTACTGGCCGTGGTGGCTTAGGGGATAGAACACTCGCTTACCAATGAGGTGGCTGGGGTTCGAATCTCACCAATAGCTCGCTGATTTGATTTTCGCACTGATCACAGTGCTGACGTAAAATATCCTCAGTGGTATACGGATCATGAGTTAGAGTTTCCTTGCCATTAGGATAACCGTGGGCAGTTTTCGTGATTTTTCTCTCCAAGTAACTCAAATGCGGGTTAGTTCCATTAAAAAGTACTCCACGAAGGCAAATTTCTCCTAATATTTGATCCAGGAGTCTCCGTGTCTTCTGGATTGGTTAAAAATTCCAGTGCTACGGAGTTTAACATTGGTATTCGTTAAACCCAAAATGGGGCCGGCTGTTCAACGTAGGTTATAAAATGAAATGAAATGAAATTGCTGCTACTCCCAACATTTTGGGGGGACAGGAATTCAAAAACGTCGTTTGAGGTTACCCTCTCGAATCTTTAAGACTGAGTCCTAGACTGTAAAGATCCAATCATTAGATCAAAAGTTATTCAGAATTGCTCGCTTCTTTGTACATTGTACAATTTGCATTGTTTGCAAAATAATAATGTTGAGCAAATAAACCTTTCTTATTTGATTTTTAAAGTATTTGCCTCCCATTCAGGACACCCAGGTTTGCATCCTAGCAGTGGCTGGTAAATAGGAATTCTGCTCTCGACCCGAACTGACCACAGTGTGTAAAATATCCTCAGTGGTAGACGGTTCATGGGTGAGAATTCCTTTGCTGTCTGGTTAATCGTGAGAGATTTTAATTATTTTCTTCTCTATAAAGCAATCTTAATATCAAAAACACAAAAAATTCTGGGGAAAAAATTTAATTCTCTTAATTTTTTTAAAATTTTTTTATTTTTATTTTTATTGTTTTTTTTTTATTTTAAAAATTGAACCCAGATTGCAGGCAACTTAACGACAAACGTTTTATTTCCGTTTTGATTTGGTTGGCATAGAAAGGTTGACTATTTAATCCTTTTTAAAACTAAGTAGAAATATTAGTATGTCAAACTTGTTTCCTTAAAAATTAAATAAAGACAAGCAAAAACTTTGACCAAAAAAAAAATCTCAATTTTAAGCTTTCACTGTAAACCTTATTAATTGTTTTCTTTCATTTTAGAGTTGTCCAAACTCTCAAACACAAAAATTTCTTTGCATTGAAAACTTAATGATCAGGCCAACAATTTCCTTTAATGTGTTAAAGAAAGTATATAAAAACGTGCGCAAATAAATCTTGTTTCAGAAAATGTCATAAAATTTAAAATAAACCTTGAGAAGGTGAAGTTATCCTCGATAAGGGAAAGCTTTCAACTCTTGAATTACGAATGATGATTACAGGAGGTTTTTCTTGTTTTGTTTTGAAGACACAAATTCGATCTCGAAATAAAAAGATTGTTTATGAAACTTTAATGCGAACCTCATAGCACGAAAACTAACATAGTTACATATCTAAATTTAAAATTGTTTCAAGCTTGCATGGCTTATTTGCTAATTATTTATGAGCCTTGTTGTGCTTCATGATAAAGGTGGTTGCTGAAATTAAAATCAACCTTAAACTGCTATCTGGGACGACTTTAATTTCCTTTTGAAACAATTTGCCCACATCTTGTTTATAAATAAACAAATAATTTTATGAACCATAAAATTAAAAATGATTTAACTTTCTAAAATTTACATTTAACGAAACAGGTATCGCTTCATCAAAGTTAAATATTTCCTAACAATTTACTCATTAAGGTTAATTGCTTTTTAATTTTAAGTTAAAACTCTTATTAAATTTAATTTAATGCAATTTGCAATCAGCGAAAAAAAAAAACTAACAAACGCGTAGATGTAAAAGCAAGCCAGTATTTCACTTCACGTTATACCAAAACGAATCAGAAATTAATAAGTAAATAAATATTCGAATAAATATAAATCAAACCTAAAACCAATTTCAACTTCAAAGGTTGAGTACGTTCTATAAATACCTGATATACTTCTGATAAAATGATCGCTCCGTTCACATCCAGGTTTTTTCTAATCAAACCTCATGTTAATATTCAAGAATTTGTTTTGATGTTTTCTGTTCCTTTGAAGCAATATCTTTATGTGATAAATAGGCACCATCGAATATTTCAAAAAGCCTTATTATCTCATCTTTCACGGTTCGGAAAGTTCATTTGTTTCGCCTTCCAAAATGCCTTCCCCTCACCCCCTTAAGAATTCATTACTCTAAAAGATTCTGGTTAATGTCTCTTTTTAATATGTTCCGCTCACTAATGAATAACAGAAAAATCGATATGGTAATTCTCGAATCTACAAAATAATCGATAGTAATCATTCGAGGGTGATGCTTTATTATAGTTATATTTGTGTTTCACGCTAGAACATTTTGTATACTAAATTATAACTTTTATTGAATAATTATAAAAGGTAAGATTTTAATTATTTTCGGAAATTATTATTATTTTTTTTTTTTACTTTTTAATAATGCAGGAATTTTAGAAACATATTGAATGCAATTACATTTCTAATTTAAATGGAATTAATTAAAACATTTTTTGGAAATTTTTAGACACGGTTGAAATTGTTATCGCTGAATATATTGTGTTTCGTCACTAGTAAAATTTATTTCAGAAAAGTATTGCCTTAGGTTTCTCCAATACTTTAATTAGGAACCACGAGGGCTCGTGGAATAGCGATGGCTCAGCGTTCGCCCTCCAATGAAGTGAACCGGGTTCGAACCCCCCGATGACTGGTTGATGCAAATCCGCATCCGACTTGCACCGACCATAGTGCTGACGTGAACTATCCTCAGTGGTAGACGGATTATGGGCTAGAGTCCCCTTGCAGTCAGACTAACCGTGGAAGGTTCTAGCGGTCTTCCTCTCCATGTCACGCAAATGCGGATTAGTTCCATGGAAAAAGTCCTCCACAAAGGCAAATTTTTCCCAGGAGTTCTCTTGTCTTCTGGATTGGGTTCAAAATTACAAGGCTACGGAGTTGAACATCAGTAGTCGTAAACCGAAAGATTGGGTCGGCTATTCAACAGCGGTTATAAAATAATACAAAATAATTAAATTTTTTACTTATTTACTTTATAATTTTTTTTAAAGTTTCAATAATACATTTTATCACCGTCGTTGAAAAGACAATATAAATAGCTAGTGAACATCATTTAAAATTGAACTTCGTAAATCTTTCCAGAAAAAAAAACAACCTTGGATCAAGCATTTGGCTAAAATACTCTACATGGTTTATTTAAGAAGATTTTCGTATCGTGATTTGTGGCAGGACCGAATCTTGACAATTTTCGTGTAGCGGTCTGCAAAACACTTCGTCAAAAAAGGAAGAAGAAAAAAAGAACACCACAGAAGGAAATTAACTAAAAATCTCTACATGCCCCCCCCCCTCATAATTGCAAGTTTAAAATCATTTTGACACCTTGGCGATTGCAATTGTCGCGACAGATCATGATACGGAAATATACTCGTTTATTTTTTTTAAATAAAAATAGCAAACAGTAGCATCTTACGAGATAAAATGTTTAAAAATCTTCCCCGGTTAGACTGACAGCAAGAGGATTTTAACACCGATCGTCTACTATTTTACGCATCTCACTTTGGTCGATTTAAGCAAGTAGATATATGAGAACCAACTAGTCATTATGATAAATCAGAAAACTATTGTATATGAACATATGGATTCGAATTTAAGTCTAATATGTAGAATTTGATATTTTTTTAAGAACATTCAGTCCAGTATTTTAATTTAAAATAGTTTTATGTGGTTTTATTTTTTCTGATTGGCTAAAACATTTTGAGCTATGTAATTTCAACAGCTATTATTCTACGATTTAAAACTTTTATCCATAATTCAATAATAGGAAAAATTCTCTTAAAATTAACTTAATGAACTAGTTAAACTAGTTTTACTAGTTAAAATCCTTAGTGTTGAAATCGTTTTCATTGTTGAAAACTGTTCCAGCAAAAAAAACAAATATCGTTCAAATTGCGTATATTCCTTGTTTCACTTAGTTTTTTATGATCAATAGAAGAAGTTTACGGACAGCTATAGTAATTAAGATTTAATGTAATTAAATTTTAAAATTTTTTTTTCTTAAAATAAATCTGTGAGATCTTAAAACCAAACTACGAGACAGTGTATCTAAGTATAATATATAAGATAGTTAAGCTGTTTGGTACTTAGTATTTATTATTATCTATTAACTAATAAGAAAAAAGCTCCACACTATGAAATCGAAAAAAAATTCTATTATTATGTATGATTATTATGAGAAGTCCCCTGTAACTAAAACTTTTTCTTACATTATTAGAACATTTAATATAATATTATTTTCTAATATTTAAATTTTAAAATATTTAAAACATTTATTCATATAATTAATTATGATACATTTCTCTCTTATAGCTGAAAATATTTAGACAATGAAAATGTTACAAATAATTAAATCATACATTAAATACAATTATTTATATTTGAGATAACTAGAATAGTTACGCGGACATTATAATAATTACAACAAAAGGTAGTTAGCATTAAAATTCAAAATAATATTATTAATGTTAACTTTTCTATTTACCAATAATTAAGGAATTGTATTTAGATAATAGTTAAAAATATTTGTCATTGTTATTTTTTTTTAAATATTCTCATTGAATTTAAATCTGAACAAGTATTTAGATTCCTTAGGGGAAATATGGAAGATAGAGAAAGCAAATTTCTATTGCACTTTTATATTTGGTACGTATTTTACAGTTGCCGAGAAAGATATATACCTCCGAGATTACTGCATTACTCAAACAACTTATTCTTCTCGTTCGTTTTACAACTATATATTTTTTAATTTTTCAATTGTAACTACGCAATAATGTCAGCACTAAAATATCACTTTCTTAAATTGTCCGAGACTAATGCAATCTGTTTGCCAGTAAAAAAAAAATTGGTCGTCTGGTCTCAATTTACAATTTATTCCCACACAAATATTTATCTAATATTTAAAGATTTATTAATGGAACTGATTTATGCCTGAAAAAAAACTGTAAGAACCACCATCTCTAACGTCAACACTGCCTAGAGTGTTCAACTTTACATTTTCATTTGGTTGACATTGAAAGGTTGGCTAATTAATATTTTTTTTTATCTTAGTACAAAGACCAAGATTGTTTCCTTAGAGACCAAATGCGAAAAAACTTTACGAATAATCGCATTTTTTAATTTTTACTGTAAACCATGTTTTTGCCTTATTTTTGCATTTTAGCTTTATCATGGCTCTAAAATCTAACATTTTGTCTGTGTTGAAAGCTTAATGATGCGACCAATCTTGATTTTTTTTAAATGTTAAAGAAAGTGTATAAAAACTTGCACAAATAAACCTTGTTTAAGTGATGATAATAAAATCTAAAATAAACCTTGAGAAGACGAATTTATCTTCATTTTGAGAAAACTTTCTACTCTTAATTTGCTAATGATGATTCATCGTCGATACTAGAAGGTTTTTCTCGCCTTGTCTTGTAAAGGCAGCTTCAATCTCGATACAAAAGGTTGTTTATGCAAGCTTAATGCGAACTTTATGAACCTCATTGCGCATAAACTAGGTTAAATTTAACATTGCTTCAAGCTGGTATGGTTTATTTGCTAATCATTTATAAACTTTCTTGAACTTTGTGATAAATGTTGTTGCTGACATTAAAATAAACCTTACTCTGCTATCTGGGATATAAATTACAAGGTATAATGCAATCAGTAAATTTTTTTCAAATTATATGGTTTTGTTTGGAGTTTTTTTAAAATTATGTTTGTTTATTTCCATAGGCACACAACCCTCAGACTGAAAAATGGTGATATTGTGCCTTGTTCCATAATTTTTTATTAAAATAAATAATAATTATTTTCGTATTTTTTTAAATATGCTGTTATTAACAATAAAATTTAAAATTATTTTCTCAGTTTCAAAATAAAGAAAGAATAAATTTATTAATTTATTATCATTAAATTACTTTCTAACATATTTTTTGCTTAATTCAGTTACAAATTTTTTTAAAATTTGGGTAAAAATTTGAAAAATAATAATTTACAGTAAGTAAATTATTATTATTTAAATTTTATAATTAGAATTAGTAAGTAGTTAATGAGGGGAAAAGTATCCAACATATTAATGTATTTAATTTTATACACTGATATACATATTTATTCTATAATAATTTATATTACTTACAGTTAATACATTATAGTAATTTAAAACGTCATAAGTTCTTTAAATGCTAAATTACCAGGTTTCATGATACTCGACTTTTAGTGGCACAATTAAAACCATTTCTTCTTAAAAAAAAAGAAAAAAAAGAGATAGTGACATAGGAGATTGAAATGAAATTAATTAGATAGTAAAAAAAGAGCTATGGCTTGCAAAATAATTAATTAAATTATTTAATTGCGAAGCTTTTACATCCGGTAACTATATTTACTAAAGTAAATTTAAATTTGAGAATAATAGTTACGCATTTCGCCTTTAAATTTTAATAACGAGTGTATAAAAATTATCACCAAAATAATTTTAATTCTACTGACCGTGATTAATTAAGTAGCTACGATTGACGATAGTAATAAATGCAATAGTTAATTATAAGAGGAATTTACATAGCAACCTTTTTATCTTAGCAACCAAACATTAATGTATAAAAAGATTTAAGACATCATTTTAAGTTAGTATTGTTTATTTATAAGGTAATTATTAAGCAGTAATAACTTAGAATACAATTATTCATTATAAGGTTATAATAAAGCAGTGATAACTTAAATGATTAATTATAAGGTTGTAATTAAGCAGTAAGATAATTTAAATTGAGCACAAGCGGAACTATGATAAAACGAACAATCCAACCATTATCTTCATATTTATATCATTGATCGAATTAAATGGGCTGTCGCCAGCGTATCTAACTCACTTGACAATGCATCAGGGAAGAGGGGCCTAATCGTCAATGAGGCTTAATTTAACACATAAAACGACCGATTTAGCAAAAACTATACTTTTGGAAAGGTAAATCTATTTTAATATTTGGGCATAGTAATTTATAGCAGTAACGGGTTTAAATTCGAAATTTAAAAAAAACAAAACAGAAACGGATGGTTAATGGATATTGCTATCGCCATGGAAACCAACTTGACCTTAGCAGTTATGATAAATTTATAGAGATGTCTAAGTCAGAGGCAGAACTATATTACTTAGTTATTACTATTCAATTAATTGCAGTAATATTGCATTTTAGTCCTTGACAACTAGTTCTTGACGCTATTTCTTTTTTTAAATTTAACGTATTCCAATTGGATACCAGTAGTAATTCTCAAAATGTCCATTTGTGTTCCTTTATCCTCTATCACTTAGTGAAAAAAGGACACAAACCGTTATCCCCACTTGTTCTTTGTATATTTTTCTCGCTGTTTAACTTTAATCGAAATCGATTTGATTCAAATGTTCAAATGCATATTTTACTATGCTGGGTGCAAGTTAGGAAGTATTATACAGTTCTAATCACGGGGCCAAATGACGACTGTCACAAACTAATTTTTTTAATTCTTCGTTTTCCTTGAAGTTGTAATTATATAAAAACATTCACTAACATCTTTCAAAAAGTGTCAAAATGATCGGTTCTATTAGTAAAAATTAAAATTGTTTAAACTTTGTAAGAAGTGGTAGTCATCAGCAAAAGCTATTTGAGTTTAAAAGAGGGCAGATTGAGTCGGTGGGACAAAAAAAAATGTAAAAGTATTTGACATTTCGAAACTTAAAATATACTTAACGACAGGTAGCATAAAAGTTTCAACATCAAGAGGATACACTCACAAAAAATAACAAAAAGCTAAAATTAAAAATTAAAAAAAGAAAGCAAAAAAGCCGAAAGTAGAAGATTGACAACTCAACAAATTAAGAAAAAGTTTAATTTAATTCAGAAACAAATTCCTTCACTGAACATTTCAAAAAGAACTTAAATTTTCTTTGCTCTTGAAAGTCGACAAAGCACTAAATATTAAATGCAATGGTAGTCATTTCATAAAAATAAATAAAAAATAATGATTTAATGGTGTGTTTATCAACTTAAAAATATATTTAACATGCATGCACTTTAATAAGTTTATAAAACGAATTTTTAAGAAAGGACATAATAATTTTTAATTTTATAAAATATGGTTAAATTTTATTTGTATTAAATTTAAATCGGTGTAGTTTTATGAAACCTCTTTAAGCCAGAAGTAGCTACAGGTGTTCTGAAAGAAACTAACAACTCAACTTCATATAATTTGAATGAAAATCCTTATTTGTTTTGAATTTTGAGAAGACCTTACTTAAGTTTTTTTCCTTCATAGAATCAGGCAAGAAAACAAAATTTTCATGTGAATTCTTTCCGTTAAAAAAAAAACTCAACTTAGTTTTATATAATTTGAACGAAATTCTGTTAATTATTCTGGATATTGAAAAGATTTCACTAAAGTTCTTTTTTTTTTTTTTATTAAATCAGGAAGAAAACGAAATTCTGATACTTCGATTGATAATGAAACTACTGAATTATTGATGAAGTTAGTGAAATAAAAATTTAAAAAAAGTTTTGCTTTTTATAAAATATGCTTTTATTTTATTTCAGTTGTAGATTCAAGTCTGTATAGTTTAAAAAGACCTCTTCAAGTCGGAAAGTTGCTACAGGATGTTCAGAAAAAAACTCAAAACTCACTTTTATGTAAATTGGAATGTATCTCTTTTGAAATTTGAAAAGATTTTGCAAACAATTTTTATTGAACCAAAGAAGAAATAGAAATTTGCAGGTCTACTGCTTCCTTTGAAAAGTAAAGGTCTCAGTTTCATGAAATATACCTCAATTTTATTACAAATGTAGATTTAAGTCGGCATAATTAAAAAAAATCTCGTCTTAGAGAAAATCTCAAGAAAGTTTTTTTTTTATTGAATCAGGATAGAAAACGAAATTCTCATGACTAGTCCTTCCTTTAAAAAATGAAGAAAAAAATTTTAATTTTGAAAATATGCTTTAATTTTATTCCTGTTATAGATTAAAGTCTGAATAGTTTAAAAAGACTTTATGTCGGAAAACCGCTACAAGATGTTAAACTTACAACTCAACTTCATATAATTTGGAAGAAAATCAATATTTCTTTTGAATTTCGAGAAGATTTTGCTTAAAGTTTTTTATTTCTCAGGTAAGAAAACAAAATTATTATATCTACTACTTCCATTAAAAAAAAAAATTTAATTTTATAAAATAAAGGTTTTTAAATTTTATCTCAGCTGTATATTTAAGCTTGTAAAGTTTAAAAAAACTTTTTAAAACGAATAGTTGCTTCATGACATTCTTGAAGAAACTTACAATTCAACTTTACATTATTTTAAGAAAATCCATATTTCTTTTCGAATTAGAGAAGGTTTTACTAAAGAATTTTGTAATGAATCTGGGACGAGAACAAAATTCCCGTCACTACTCATTTCATTAAAAGAATTTAATTTCATAAGATATGCTTCAATTTTATTTCAGTTGTAGATATAAGTCTGTATAGTTTAAAAAGACCTCTAAGTCGAAAAGTAGCTAAACTTACAACTTAACTTCACGTAATTTAGAAAAAATCCGTATTTCTTCTTGATTTTTAAAACATTTTACTCAAGTTTTTCATTGAATCAAGGAGAAAAAAATATTCTCATATCTACTCCTTCTATTTAAAAATGGTAAAATTTTTTTTTAACTTTATTAAATGAACTTTAGTTTTATTCCAGCTGTGTATTAAAGCCTGCATAGTTAAAAAATAATTCATGAAGGCTCAAAATCACAACCGGATCTTTCGGAAGAGACTTACCACTTAACTTCAGGTAATTTGGAAGAAAATCCATATTTTTTCCGGTTTTTGAGAAAATCTCACTAATATTTTTTTATTATTTTTTATTTTCATATTGAAAAAAAAATTCTATGTCTGCTCCTTCCATTAAAAAATGGTAAGAAAATAATATTTACCGTTTTTCTGCTTGATACACACTCAACACTAGTATCAGGTACAGCCGCTGTTGTCAGCTCCTCAACAGCGACGAGTGCGGGTGGAGCAGCGGCAATTCCGTTTCCGGAATCGCCGTCGTTGCTAATGTCCGTAACGTCCACTTCATCGTGTTCGTCGTCGGAGGACATGCCGCCGCAGCAACTTCCACAACGACGCCGTTGCTCGGGACCGCCGCCGTAAGCAGTTGTGGTGTCTGCATCAGAGTCGATCCTTGGGGGCGACCTGCGACCCACAGGGCGAAATGCTGACGTGTGGACAGGTGTCGATCTCAGGGGGCTTCCGGGACTATCATGATCGGGAAATGAGATGGATGTCCCTTCACTGGCAGACGATAAGGGTCGACCTGTGGGGAGAAAAATCGATGAGATCTAGAAAGCGATTAGAAAAAGAAATTAAGAATTTGTAAATCCAAACGAAAAACAGTTTTTAAATGTTTTTAACTTAAAATATACAGCAAATATCACAGTATTGAGTAGCACATTATATTAACATGCAAAATAATAAAAAACTTTAACTGACAATATTAAATGATTCATAAATTGTTAAACTTTTCTTTCGAAAAAAGGCAACATAAAATGATTTATAAAATGTAAAAATATTCAGTTTTTTAGAAGAAAAAGGCAATATAAAATTTTCTATAAAATGTGAAAGTTTTTATACGTTTTTTTTTTCTTCTTCGGAAAAAGACAATATAAATTTATTCGTAAATTGTGATCAATGTATAGATTTTTGTTTGAATATAGATTGTAAAAAGTCAAAAGCTTACGCTTATTTTGATAAGGGTGATATAAAATGATTCATTAACATTAAAATTCTTATGCTTTTTCGAAAAGACTCATTAATTGTAAAAATGTAAAAGTGATTAATATTGCAAAAATACTTTCTTGAAAACCTAACTAAGAGTTCCAACTATAATAAATATAATTTGCAAAAATATAAAAGTGATTAATATTTGCAAAAGTACTTTCTTGAAAACCTAACTAAGTGTTCTAACTATTATAAAAATAATTTTCAAAAATGCAAAAGTGATTAATATTGATAAAGTACTTTCTTATAAACCTAACTAAGGGTTCTAACTAAAGTAATAAACAATTTTTTTAGATATTTTTTTATGATGCCATCATTGAAATTTATGTTAAAAAGTACATGCTGCATATTAAAATCCATACAAGTTTACACAAATGTATAAATACGAGCATGAATACAGATATACTGATAAATATTTATCAAAATTCATTTCAAGAAATTTTATTTTTAAAACTAAACAATTTTAAAACTTTTATTAGTTTTTATATTTTTACTTATTACTTAAAATTAAAAAAAATGCAATTAAAACATGTGTATTTCAAGTTGCGTATTTTGTTTCCTGTTAGAAAATAATATTTTTAAGAAAAACATCATTAGCGAAGAAAGCGAGACTGAGATCATCAAGACCTGTTGCTCTGTTAAACGAAATCGAGAGGAATTGAAAGGCGATTATGAGAAATACTATCTTTTCTAAACTATTGTTTTATTCTTATTATCCTGTAACAAATAAACATTTTTTTAAAAAATTTGCTTATAACTGGATAACATATCATTGATTAACTTTCAAAAAGAAGCAAGGACTTAAAAATAAAAGAAACATTTGCTTTTATTTTTGTACATGGTCATATAGAGGATTCCATTTGCAGTTTGAGTCCCTAAAAGTAGCTGAAGATTCTGAAACGTGTATTAAGACTTTTTTCAACTGAGATGTTTTTTTTTTCCCCATTGATTTGAATAAAATGTAAAACAGTTTACTACTGAAAGATCACATTGAAATATAATTTCTTTAAAATTAGAGACAATTTCCTCACAATTCAATGAATTTTGCGAGTCGAAAACGGATATTTGATCAAATCTCTGGGGTAGATGATCAATGCACGACAGATGTTAAAATTACAACACTGAGAGGTGATTTCCCAGATGAAAATAAGTGATTTGATCAAATCACTTACTTTCATTCGGACTACTTTACTTACTTTCATTATTTCAACTGTCTTAGTGAAAAGACGAAATAAACAAGTTGGACGGAAAAAAAAATTAAATAAACAAAAGATGAAAAAAACATACGAATTTTTACTTAAGTTTAAATTTAAAATAATAGCTTTTTAAAGTTCAATTTTTTTGTATCATTATATCTATTGATGATATCATCATGTGTATATGGCTCTTGATACTAATCACTTTTTATTATTTTTAATAATCAGATTGATCAAGGGAAGTTTGTGTCATTGTCCTGTCTACCCTACAGTGACGTTTTCAAGGTTAAATGCCACTGCCTAGTACACAAATGCCACGGTATTTAATACGATTATGTGCCACTACCCGGTATACATTTGCCCGGAAAATCCAGCACTGATGTGTGATTTTTTTTTAAAGATTAAGTACATTAAAAAAAGGGAATCGTAAAAAAAAAAAAATAAAAAAAAAATCAAAACCTTTTAGCGCAAAGCATTCGCACAATTTCTCACTTCTTGCACAACAATTGCTCGCGAATATTACCATAACGCATGCGTATTATAACCGACTCTATCCGGCAAATAGGGCTGTCTATGGGCTGAGAAGATTTATTAAATCTAGGTTTCTTTCTAGAAAAACAAAGTTCTTAATCTACGAAACTCTTGACCGGCCAGTGCTGACATACGCTTCTGAAGCTTGTACAATGACAAAACTGGAGGAAAATTGTATCGCAACATTTGAGAGAAAGATTTTGGGGAGCGTACATGGTGGTGTAAATGAAAACAATAGTTGGAGAAGGAGATTTAACTTTGAACTGTACAAGATTTATAAACAACCTGATATTATCAAATACATAAAAATAAATATAATGAATTGGATGGCCCACGTGATTCGAATGAGCTATGACAATACAATGAAAAAGCTACTGCTTTTTGGACCCAACTGGAACAAGAAAGCGGGGAAGACCGAGGTTGAGATGGGCTTACTCACTGGAGTCTGATTTTATTGCAATTAATGAAAAGAATTGGAGATCAAAGATAAATCGGAAGTCGTCATGGAGAAATCTTCAGAGGAAGGCATAGGCTCACATCGGGCTGTCTGGCCAACTATGATGATGATGATGCATGCGTGTTGCAAATTTTTAGTCAAATGAATTGAAAACTATTACATTGGACAAAAGTCATTGGTAATTATTAATAATATACCGGTGATTAATATTTACTGATTAATTACACTGACCGTAACATCTGAACAATTTTATATAATCTTTTTACTATAAAAGTTAAGGAATTTGATCAACTCACTTAATCTCTTTAGAGAAATCACATCACGGAATTGTTGTTTTAAGATTTTCCGTGAATTCATCGACTACCTTATAAGATCAAATACCTATTTCTAGCATTATTATACATATTAAATCAAATCTCTGTTTTTATTATCTCCCCGCGACGCTCACATCAGAATCAATTGGTTATTTCAACATATTTGTTAATACTAACATAGTTTAGTAACTATCACAGATAATGTTGGCATTTGAGAAATATATATCTCTGTTTCATTTAAGATAACTTTGTCTTATTTAATGCAGTCGTTCCATATTAAGATAAAATTCTAAAATAAAAACTTGTTGGTGCAGGTATGTAGTATCTAAATGTTCAACTACATCATTAATTGCAAGAATGTAAATACATCGTTTACATTATTTTGTATTGGCTGCTGTAATAAAAAATAATATTGTTTATCACCATTGTTTTTATTTTGTGAGAATTTCATAAAGAAATTGCTAAATTTATAGATTCGTTAATAGATTTTATTACATCCATTATCCATTTATTCATTCATTCATTCTGTTAATAGATTTCACCCGTGGAGGCTCAAGGGATAGACTGTTCGTCTTCCAATCAGGTAAACCGGGTTGGAATCTCAGCGATGGCTAGTTGATACTAATTCCGCATCCGGCTTAAACCGATCACAGCGCTGGCGTAAAATATCCTCAGCATGAGGTTTTCGTGGTTTTCCTCTCCATGTAACCCAAATGCGGATTAGTTCCAACAAAAAGTCCTCCACGAAGACCAGTACTTAATCCTGTAGTTGCCTTGTCTTCTAGATTGAGTTCAAAATTACAAGGCCACGGAGTTAAACTTAGTCGTAAACTCTAAATTGGGTCGGCTGTTCAATGAAGATTATGAAACAAAATTGATTTCATTAAAAATTTGTATAAGTTGTAAACAATTTTCTGTTAACATTAAAGGAAAATAATCTTCAAACTATGTCTTGGAAACAAAAATGTTTTTAAGGGGTGGGGAAACAGTGACGTACAATGTCTCTCAATGCTTTCTGTCAATGCTTTTCTACAGAACAGTAATTTTGTACTGAATGGAGCCAACTGTAAATAACAGTTAAAATAATCTCAAAACGATATGATCAAACAATGAAATCTGAAAATAATGTGAACAGAATGTTTTCAATTTCAATTAAAAATTAACAGTTTTATTTTTTGAGAATATGACTAACTGATTATGTTAGGGTGAGAAAGGTAGGTGGCAGAGTGCTAGTGCTTAGTGCTCACGTGCTACAGATCCAGGGTTGTATACTCAGAACGGAGAAGGTCAACTCAGCCTTTAATCCCTTCAGTGGGTTGATATAATGAGTACCAAGAAAGTTTGGGGATTAAAAAGTGGTGGTTCAGCGTTCGGCTAACAAACCAACGGAACCGTCTGCACCCCAGAGACCAAGGTCAAGAACTGGGATAGGCACAGTAGGCCTTGGCCCTCTATGGGCTATCACGCAACCAAGTTTAGTTTAGTTTCTTAGGGTGATAAAACTACAGCAGCGAAAGTATAACATCGAGAAAAATACAATACTGAGAGCAAGCAGTACATAAAACAAATTTAAACTGTATTGTACTATACTCGCCTGAAGTAAATTTTGATGCGGACAAAATATTTTATTCAGATTATTATATTTCATTAAACTTCTCTTCAATAATAAAAAATAACAAAAAATTCCTTTGTAGACACATGGAAACAGCAAAAGAGAACGGAAATAAAAGTAATTTACCATACTCTTCGTCTGCAGGCTAGAGAAAGTTAGATAGATGACAATCATATTATTTAATTACCTGAATCTGCCAATGTAGTTGTATCAGCAATGTTGTATGGTAGTGAAGATTCTGGAACACTTCGAGCTTCTCTCAATTCAACAGCAGGAGTTGCAGGAACTATACCTCCAGGACGGGGCCATAGGACCCCACCATAGGGAAGAGGGAATGGCTGTTTTCCAGACCACATGTACTCTGCAAAAGTTTGTCTAATGTCAGCTGGTGACAAGGGTTTTCCAGTTGCAAGTCCAAAGGGTGTAGGTCCAGCCGGAGGAACAAATGGTGTTGCTGCAGGTGCGAGAGAGAAGCCTTTGTTCGGTAGAGGAACAACCGGAAAGTAAGGTGGTTTACTGTGAGCCGACTGTTCCGTGCTAGTAGGAACAGAGTCAGTTCTTGAAGAATGCCTCGGCCTCTTGCTTCCATCCCCGCTACCACCGTGCCTGGAGACACTTGGGCAACTTATGATCCTCTTTCTGGACCCGCCATTGAACATCGCTTTGACGTCTTCCCACGCGTAGACAACTTCATCTGGAGGAGATCCACCCAATTTGATGTGTCTCCTCCACGAGTTGAAGTTGGCTGCGTCTGGTTGGACGTACTTAGAGTCTGGTAGACGGTGAGAGTGGAAAATAAATTTGTTTGGAGAGAAGAAGAGGCCACAGAATGTGCACTTGATGCATTTCGCTCTGGAGCTGTTGTAGCGAGAAGGTACGAAAGATCCTCTGCACCCCCAAGCGCAGTTGTGGACTACATCGAAGGCGAAATTGTCCGGTAACTTTGGAGGCTTGGTATCAGCCAGAAAACTCTTGCACAGCCTCTCAGCTTCACGTTTGGTGATGAGTCCGCATCTCCTGGAGGACACGGGCATGGCACCAGCTCGGCGAAGCAGTTCCAGTTGAACAGGTGTACACTGAACGCAGGTTATTCCAAGAGCTACCCGTCTGTTGTGGATCTCGTTGTAGCTAAAGCTCTTGAGAAGAGTATTTGAAATCTGGGCTAGACAGAGCCTTTCGTAACCTTCGATGACTAAAGCTACTATTGGTATGCCGTACAACATGACAGTCCTCACTTCATTGTTGCGGAAACTTGATAGCGGTGGTCCATTGAACAAAGCATTTCTGTCGCTTGTGGTAGAGTTTGGTATGATTTGTGATTTTGGTGCCCTTGGATCCTAAAAGATTTAAAGCAAAAATATGTTATTCTCTATCATAAAGGACAAATAATCATAAAAAAATAAGTTAAAAATGTTAGTTTCATTAAATTATTTCACATACTTCTTCACAAAATGGGATGTACTTAGTCTTATCGAAACAATTCATTCTTTATAAGAGTTTTAAAATAGACTCCTTGAAATTTATATTTATGAAATTTGAATACATCTTGTTTAAAGTCTGAATGGTTGAATTTATAAAAATGGAATGAAGTTCACGCACTGAAACGTACGAAGGAGAGAAAAAATAATAACGTGTACTTAATTTTGTCATTTTAATTCGAAATAAATGAATACAAAATCAACAGATTTATACATTATAAAATATAACATTAGAACGAAATTAGGAAATGATACGATTTTTCTATAAGAGATAAATGCATTTCAAAAATATATATGTAAATCTCAGCGTGCACTTCACAGTCAAAGTAGTATTTTAAACAGTTTAGGCAATATTTCAAGAAAAATATAATATTTTATGCAATTGTTGGTATATTCAGAAAGAAAAATTTACAATATGTTCCGTTATTAAAATAAAGAGGAAAGAAAGAAATTCGTTTATTTACAGACATTTTCATTTTCCGTATTTATTCGTTACTTGAGTATATTTTACATTTTCATACAAATAAAAAGCTTTTAATTGTCCTGATATATATATTTATTTTAGTGATGAGAAATACATCATAAAATGTGAGATATCTATTTTAATATATTTCGAATGTTTTATTCTTTCATTTTATGCTTGGGCAAATAAAAATTTCAGGAATCATATCAAAATAACTACGAATGATGTAATTTGATACCCACAGAAATGCGCAAAGCACCAAAGACATATGAGATATCTTTCCAGAATTTAGGTACCCTCCCTTAAAATTTACTTAAGGTTTGAAAAATTATAGCTCTTATTACCACACATTTAGTTGAAAAATAACAAAACTGAAAAGTAAATTTTTCCACATTCGCCCAAATTTATCATTTATGACCATAATTTATTGTTAATTTTACTAAAATCAATAAAGCTTTTCGGAAAGATTCACTGAGATTTTTGGTGTTCTCATAGAGCCAGAAACACGGTAAGTATTATCACATTCTGGTGGTTTTGACCGTATTTTTTTTTCTTCTCATTTGCAATTCCTCATAGTATACTTTGACCCAATATTTACAGAACAATGAAAAAAGAATAATGATAAAAAGGGGAAAAAAAGAAAAATAATAATAAAAATATAAGTAACAAGAAATCGGAAAAATCCGGAGAAAAGGAAAAAAAAGTTATAAAAAACCGGATTTTTTTATCAGCTCACACGATTATATCCACAAAAAGGAGTGCTTTTCAATATTGTATCAATATAGCCAAAGCAAAATATATCGGTACAATAGTGTGAGAAACACTCAAAAAAAAAAAAAATTTACAAAAAAATTACAACAAATAAAATGGGACACAATAAGTAAAAATATCACGTAAAAACAGAAAATAAAAAATGAAGAAAAAACAGAATAAAACATGAAATGAAATAAATAAAGCGAGTAGCTAATTCAAATGAACGGGAAATTTTCCAAGAATGATTTAAAATATTTTCGTAACAAGATTGCTAGATTGCAAAATATGAAACCAAAAGCGCAAATTGATTTTTTTGAGTGCTTCACACTATTGTATTGATATATTTTGCTTCGGCTATATTGATACAATATTAGAAAGTACTCCTTTTTGCGGATATAATAGTGTGAGCTGATGAAAAGATTATATCTCTTATTTTCCGGTTTTTATTAATTTTTTTCCTTTTTTCCGAATTTTTTTTCCGGTTTCTTGCTATTTTTATTTTTATTTCCCCCCTTTTTTTCATTGTTCTGTGTTTTTTTCCATGTTTTCTCCACATTTTGTACATATATNCAAATAAAATAGAACACAATAAGTAAAAATATCACGTAAAAACAGAAAATAAAATATAAAGAAAAAACAGAATAAAACATGAAATGAAATCAAAAAAGCGAGTAGCGAATTCAAATGAACTTAGATGAACGGGAAATTTTTCCAGAATGATTTAAAATATTTTCGTAACAAGATTGCCAGATTGCAAATTATGAAACCAATAGCGCAAATTGATTTTCACGCATTATTGTATCGATATATTTTGCTTCGACTATATTGATACAATATTAGAAAGTACTCCTTTTTACGGTTATAATCGTGTGAGCTGATGAAAAGATCATATTTCTTATTTTCCGGTTTTTTATTAATTTTTTTCCTTTTTTACGGATTTTTTTCTTCCGGTTTCTTGTTATTTTTATTTTTATTTCCCCCCTCTTTTTCATTGTTCTGTATTTTTATATGTATATCAAAAAATTGAACACTTTAAATTGAAGTATTCCTGAATTGAAACATAAACAATAACTTCTTCATTTAATGTAAAATAATTAGGTATCTGAATTTGGACAAAGATTTTTATTTGCTCTAAAACTGATTCTACTGTTTACACACTACTGTTGCCATAGCCAGGTTTTAAATTTTAATAAAACGCTATAAATATTTTTTAATAGCCGAGCAATTTTATATTAAAATTTTCAATGCGCTTAAAAAATTACACTCAACAGCTCCCAAAATTTTGAAACCCAATTTCAGTATTTTTACTGCATTTCACAATTTTGATGCAATTTTAAAACTTTTAATTTAAAAAAAAATTAATTTGAGGGAAGATAATTTTCTTCATATAAAGTTTTAAACATCCGAAACTAAACAACTTTTAATGCTACTTCTTCGTAACAGGTTTTAAAATTTCTTACAGTCATTTGTCTTACACTGTCTAGGCGTGCAAGTGAAATGTTCTTTCAGGAAAAACCTAATTTCGGCTTCCCTGAACCACGATACAGTAGGAACGCATTTTTAAAAAGTGCCTTTAATTATTTTTCACAAAAACAATAAGATGCTTGAGACGGCATCGCTTTATTTAGTTCGTGTGAGCTCAAGCAAAATTTCGCATTTTGAAGAAGAAAAATACCGTTGCCACCGGAAGAGTATTAATTAACTGCGCTTCTCTCTTAGTTTTTGAAGCATTAAAAGTGATTAAGGATCGTCCAGTGGCAGCACAGGCAAACGATTAACATTGGTCGGATCTAATTACGAACATTTGGAAACTTGAAATGGTTGTTTATGGATGAAAAGAATTAATACGCGACACTAATCGTCTGCGTTTTCCGACAATTAAAACCAAGTAGAGAGCGGTGCACTTTCTTAAAGGAGGAGGGAGTCAACTCAACCCTTCTCACTTAGTTTTGGCTTTACGCCAACTCTATTCTTTTATTACTCTTTCCCTAACTCATTATAAATCCTACAGTCTCCAGGGATGAGAGTGCTTATTAAAACAACTTTCCGAGAACGAAGTTAGAAAAATTCTGCGTTTTCCGGTTCAAATCTAACTGACTAAGTAGAGTCAATATTTAGATTTGCAGTTGGTTTTCTTGAATATAAAAGAGGGATTAGACATTTCGAAATGCGCGCCTGAAAATTTAATAGTTTATAACTATCTTACTCTTTCAATGGAAGTAAAAAAAATATTCATAAATCGTAAACATAATCATATTTGTAAATTTAATTATAATTTTAGTTAAAAATCTTAACTAGAAACTGGATAGGAAATTGAAAATATTTTTTAATTTTTACCAACAATTAAAGTATATCAGGAAAAGTTTTTAAACATAGTTTTTGACATATTGTAGTTTTATAGTGAAACATTTTGCTTTAGATTATTAGCATTGCTATTATTATTTTTCTTTTTAAGAACATTAAAAAAACTAAATATTGATTTCAATTGCTTCAAAAGGTAATGCAGTAAACCGAAATGTTGGAATTGAGAATTTGAACAATTTCGCGTTAAAATACTTATTAAGAAAAGAAATCGAACTTTGGTTAATTCAACGCATTATCTATGTAAAACAAAATAACGATGTAACGAAAATTCATGACGAAAATCAAAGATGAATGTCTTACTTTTACCAAGTAATGTTAAGTCGCAAATTTGTGAATTTTATCTACGAAAATTAAATGTTGTAAAATCATTTGTAAATTTCTAAAAACTAGTATTGATAATTTTTTTAATTTCACTTAAATTCTGTTCAATTTTTTAAAAATTGAATTTTTAAAAAAAAAATTTTTTTTTAAATTTACGGTAGCAATGTGAATTTTTAAAACCTTAGTTAGGTTGGAAAAAAAAGCATTTTTTAAATAATGCAAATTAATCCATGTTCCAATGACAAAAGGACAAGTGTTTCCTAATAATTTAATTTCTCTACTCACAGCAAAATAAAATTTTCTTCCTTTTTATTTCATTTATTTATTTGTTTATTTATTTTATTTTTTATCTTTTTGCTTCGAAAAATTTTAAGACTTTGCAAATTCAATTATAGTTTAAATGTCGTCAAAAGATCAAGTGAAGAATACACGTCTATAATAATATTAATAAAAAAAGCTTCATTCGGGAAAGATCTGATTCTAATTGACTTTTACATTATGCTATTGTATGCATAAAGGAAGTAAATAGGCTAAGAACTCAATAATGTTTTCGAAATAATTTTAGTAAAAGTAAGTATCAGTATTTGAATCAGTATTTAAAAAAAAAAAAAACTAAGCCTTGATGACAAATGAGAGCATTTTCCATGCAAAACTTGCACATGTTGAAGAAATATTTCTTTTCTTTTTTTTTGTGTAAATCAGATTTGAAATCTTTATTATTTTTTTTTATTTTTTATCATCTGATCATCAAGTACCAAATTGAAATCTTCCACCATTAATTTACCTAACACGTTTTAAAAAAAGAACTAATTCGTTACATAAAATAGAGAAAATAAATTTAAAAAAAAATTCGTTAACAAAGCAAGTTGCAGTTTTTCAAGCGATTTTTATATCTCTTGCAATGAGAATGGTTCGAAAGTTTGAAATGAGTTTCTATTAAAATAAGAGTACAGAAAATGATAGAAGGAAAAAAAAACGCTTCAGGTATAAAAAACGGAATACTTTGTGGGGAGTGGCATTACCCAAACACCATGTTAATGGCCGGGAGAAAGTCGTAGAGTAAAAGAAAAAAAAAGAATAAATAAAAAAAAATCGTTTGGCAACAATAAAAGAAATTGAAACCACTTTATTGGAATGGAAGTTACACGATAATGAGTTAAGCCTACCAATGGTTCGATATGATCAGGGGGAAGATTCGGTATTTTCAATCGAGAATGGTAAAAAAAGGGCAAAAAATTCGTAGGGTAAGAAACGAAAAAGAAAAAAAAATGAGACGAAAGATTAGGTGACTCGATGGAAGGGAAATAGCATGGATTTTCGAAGAAGTCTATCAACGAAAGGGGATTTGACGTACCTATTCGCGGTGCACTATTTTCTGAAGCGGAGTAATCCCTTCTGCTTCAGCCGAATGACCACGATGCGGAGGGAGACATTCTGATTATCATCACAGAGATCTCATACCAGTATCGTGCCATTTTATGATGTTTTTTTTTTAACAACAGATAGCGATACTCAATTTTTTTCCTGTGAATCTTCTTTGTTGGTTTAATCAGATATATATAAAAGTTTGTAGAACCCAGGGTCTTTTTCTTTTTCATTAATCCTATCCTTTTTTTTTTCTTTCTTCTTTCCTTTCTTGAGGAAATAATAAAAAAGGTTTTTTGAAAAGATTTTGTAAAGTAAAAGATGCAACCACTGTGAGGGAAACGGAAATAAAAATATAAATTCTTACAACAAAAATCTGCATTTCAATCATTATGTTCGGAGAGTCAGGGTTTTTTTTTTTTCCCTTGGCGAAGTCTCGCTTTTTTAAAATCTATTGTGGAAAAATTCAAATGAACTTGCATTTTTTTCCTTCACTTTTATGTACTTTTTTTGTGTTTTATCCTGGTTATTCATAGAATCCAATCGAGGAGAAAACGAATCTCTAAATATCATCAAAAACTGAGTTTCCCTTTTTTCCTAACCATCTTTTTTTCTTCAATATCACCCAGATAAAAAAAATGCACGAAATGTAAATATATTGATATGGTTGAAAATTTTAACTCGGCATATTCGATTGAAAAGAGAAAAGCAATGTTTTTATACATAGTTGAAGTAAGAACTTACAAAGGGAGTTCAAGATAGAAAAAAGAATAATATATGAGTTTTAACAAAATGGCAGTGATGCTAATAAATAAAAAATTTCGAATCCATTGTTTTTATGCTCTTAAGAAATTGAATTTGAATGTTGAAAATAAGAAATGCTGTTAATTTGACCCTGATAAATTTAATGATAGCTTTGATAAAATTACTTATTATAAATGTTAAGCATTGATTAACTATGTTATGATAAAAATCGAATTATTTATAAAGTTAAAATAAAATTGTATAGTGTGATTAATTTGGGAAGAAAAAATATTTTCAACTATTTTCAGTTAAATTTTATCGTTCAGTTAAAAGTTTGATGTGGAAGCATTTAATTTTCTCTGCCAATTCTTTTGTCGTTTGATGCAAATTTTCGTTTGAAAGAAGGTATAATCTCTTTTTTTTTTTAACTGTACTGAACAACAAAGCTAGGTGAGTTTCTAAATCAAAATTTCAATTTTAAAACTTGGTACCTGAATCGTGAGGGGATCTTTTATTTATCACCCTTTCCATACTACACAAAACAAATGTCATGAGCTGCTTTTTTTTCCAGTTAGAACCCTGATTTAAAGTTTAAAAAAAAAGAAGGTAGTGTTGAATTTATTCGTTTTCCTCAAATTTGTCATTCCAATTTAATGATCTGAAAATTACATAAAGTAACTGAAAAGTAAATAAACAAAGAACATAAAAAAATTAAATGAATTAATTAATTAAATACATCAAATGCTAAAAAACATAGATTTTGGCAGAATACCCTTTTTCGAATGATTTAGAACTTTGTGCAAAAGAAAACATTTAATAACATGCCGAATTTTGAAGTTCATAAAAAGAACGGCAGTAACCCAATATAATGACTTAAATTTGCTACATTTTATTTTTGAAATCGTTAAGAGACATAAAAGGAAATAAATATGTTTTTTCGTCCTAAAAACTTTAAAATCAAATAATCGATTACATCTGTAATTCATTACAGATAATTACTACAATGCAATCGTGATTTTCGGTAATTACGATTACAAGTTATTATCTCTCATTACACGTGGTTACGATTATTTGTAATCACAACAAGAAACGAATACAAGTAATCAAAATATATGATTACAGGTAAGCATGATTATATGAAATCGCGATTACAAATCATCAAAGCACACGTTTGCAGTATGAATTCAAACCAACAGATCTATGTCTGATAATACAAGAAAGGTATGTATAGTGCGTCCCAAAAAAAAATGAACCACACTGAATAACTTTTGATCTAGCAATCAGATCTTCACGTTCTAGGATTCAATCTTAATGGTTCTGAGGGCTGACTTCAAATATGCTAATTAATTAGTGCAGATGATATTTTAAGTTACGAAATTAAGCACAAAAACGTACGTCTGAATAAGCATATCTCTTTCAACGGATTTAGATTTCTGACCCCAAAAAATATAGGGAGTAGCCACAATCTTGTAAACATGGTCCCATTAGTTTAGTCAGGAGAGCAAACCAAAGTTTGAGCCCTTAATGCTAATTTTACTTTTTACCCATTTCACTATATCTCGAGAATTTTTTAAGTGAAGTGAAAAATTTTGGCACACAATTATAAAATTCGTTTTTCCGAAGATAATGCCATGCAAAAATAAGTTTTAGTAAATATTTATTATTTTTTTTTTAACAATGATCGGAAATATTTTGAACAGTAAGGTCTACAATTTTTTTGACAAAATACAAAGTTTGAGCGAAATCGATCAAATAGTTTCTGAGAAATCGAATTTTAATTATCTGACTTTTTTGAAATTCAATTTCTCAAGAATTTTTCAACCGCTTTTGCTTAAATTTTATATTTTGCCATATGAAATTATTTTCCTTGAAATGATGCAAAAATTTGTATACCTTACAATTTAAATTTTTTCTGACAATTCCTAAAATGAAATAATAAATATTTATTAAAAGTTATTTTTTGCATGAAATTAACCTGAGCATAAACGAGTCTTATAATTGTGTGCAAAAAATTTTCTAATCACTAAAAAAGTTCTCGAGATATAGCGAAATACGTAAAAAGTAAAATTAGTATTAAGGGTTCCAAACTTTGGACCACTCTCCTAACCAAACTATTTGGGCCATATTTCCGAGATTGCGGCTACCCCCTATATTTTGGGGGCTAAGAAATCCGAATCTGTCGAAAAAAAGGTTTGTTTATTCCGAGAAAGTACGTTTTTGTGTCTGATTTCGTAACTGAAAATATCGTCTGCACTTATCAATTAGCATATTTGAGGTCAACCCCTCGAGTCATTAAGACTGAGTCCTAGAACGCGTAGACCTGATCATTAGATCAAAAGTTATTCATAGTAGTCCGTTTTTTATTTATTTATTTATTTTTTGCACATCGTACATCCACATGAACGTACAATATATGTCTGTCTATACGTAGAATATGCGAAGTTGTAATAACATATCGTCTGAACATTCTATGAACATATGCGCTTACATTGTTTTCACATTATTACATACATTGCATGCACATACACACACATACATACTTGTATGCACATACGTATGCAAAATATATGTACATACAGTATATGTATTTTCCTACATATATTCAATGTATGTAACACAATTTATGTATGTACGTACATGCATTGTACATACAATGCATGTTCATACAATCAAAAGCAACCATATTGTATATAAATTCGTACTCAAACATGAACATATATTGTACATACACAAGTAAGTGCTTAAAATACATCAATCATTGTTCGTACCTACGCACATAGATGTAAACATTGTTTACACATATTTGCACAAGAAAATTTTAGGTCTATATATACGTACATATATTTTAGGCAAACATAACATAATTTTACATGTACATACATTTTAGTGACATATATAGGTACATGCGTCGTATGAATATACGAACAAAATGTAAAATTGTACAGAATAATATTTTATTGATATTGTGTAATGTAATGTAATATGCGTTAGATATTTTAAATTGATAACTAATCCTATTGGGGATGGGGGGAAATTGTTGTTTTTTTTGGGGGGGGGGAAGAAATGATGAATAGAAGCTGCTAAATATAAAAAAATAAGACCAAAAATTAAGCAAAAAAACCCATTTATTTAAAAAAAAATTTTTAACGATTTAAGGAAGAAAATCCGCCAAATCTCCTTCCTTGCTGCAATTGCTCCAGCATTGAAACTTTTTCTCTCTCCAAGTCCTCAGATTTTCAACTGTTAAAATAATCTTCTTTCAATTTTCCAAATCAAATTGATGACCATAAAGTTGCAGAAAAGTGATAAACATGGTAGGATGTTTCCATAAAAAAGTGGATGATCAGAAAAAGGCAGGGTCATATTCGTATTTAGAAGATCCTAGACATAAAAATTGAGCATGACGAATGTCAGGGCTTTTATTCATTCAGTGCAATTAAATTAGAAACAACGCAATAATTGATATGCATAGTGAAATTAGACGTTTTAATGGCAAATAAATATGAAATTTGTCTTAAAAACCATCATTCAGTGACGTAACCTTTCCCATAGATATCTCACGTTTTGGGAGGTTCCAAACATTTCAAAACTGCAGCATGATGATCTGATTAGTTGATGAATTCAAAATGTCTTACCCAGGAGAAGTAAGATCAAATCGCTTTGAAAAAGTTTTAGAAATTGCTTAAAATTTCCAGAAACAGTGAAATAGTTTTTCTAGATTTTCTTAGAGAACTTAAGCGGAGGAATACTTCGTATCTTTATAAAAAATGTTTTTGTTTAAGGTGACCAAATATTTAAACCATAATTTGAGAACAATTCAGAGGAACGCTCTCAAAAAAGATTTTAGGATTCAAGGACACCTTTATATTTATGGAAAATATTAATTTATATGTGCAACAAAGATTAATTTTCATAAAAAATTGACGGCTAATATCAGGTACAGAACCTCCTTCATCAAACTTGATTTCATAACAGACAAGTTTTGACATGCAATATTATATTCTGCAGTTGTTTAACATGTGTAAAATAAACCGCGTACATCATAATGAAAACTTGTTTTTTTTTTAATTCTGAAATAATTTGCGGACGATCAGATTGTTGTAGGGTGGTGGTCTCTGCATTCCGCTTGTATTCTGCATTGGATTAAAACATCTTGCTTCCATTTAGTCTGTTTTATTGACACAAGCTGTAGAAAAAGATTTGCGTCGTGCGAAATCACGTGATCCGGCAACGAACATGGCCATCTGTATTTTACGGTAGTTTGTATCATGCTTACATAACCTCTCTTGTTGCTTTATGCTTACATTACCTGGACTTAATATAATTCTAATTGGTTATGCGACGTATCTAACGGAAATTACTGCAATCGAATAAAAAATACAGGATTTGTTCAGAAAAATTCCTTTTGACCTTTTTTCTACATGCTCGAGAGGTTTATATATTTTTCTTTTCGCTGGAAAAAACTATTCGGCAAAAATACAATTTCTTCTGCCGAATTTACGATTTTATTGCATTTGGCAAGTGTATATATATATATATATATATAAGANGACAGACAAATTGTCATCTTAGTGAATGTTGTGAGACACTTTTCTTATATTTTTAACTTTTAACACGACCCAAAAATCAAAGTAACTTGCAGTTTAAGTATCAGAGTAATATAAAAGCTATTGTAGTAACCTATATATTATGACCTATATATAACCTATATATTAACTTATATATAATAGGATTTCTTCTCAATGTTTATTATAGCAATGAAATTATTTTTTAATAATCAATATTTTTTCATCATCCTGGATATATAGTCTTATTAAATATATATATATATATATATATATATGATGTTTTACTGTACACTCAATATTTTGAGTTTAGTTGTTAATGTTTAAATTTGATGTTCATGCTTAAATTTGATACATTTCTGTCGTCAAAAAAGCTGGAAGTTTTTGAATTTTTTTGAAGATAACTATTGAAACTTAAGAGTTGTTCTCAGAATTTGTGAACGTCTGGTCACCTTAACTTTGCTGGCAAAGTTTTGGCTCGAATTTAATGGAGGAGTCATTTTCCCCTTAATTTGCGTAAAACTTTTTGTCCATTTTGACCTCAAGTTTATGTAAAATTTTAATAAGTAAAATTTTATAAAAAGGCATTTTCAAGTTAAGATTAAAGAACTGTAATCTAAAAGAATCGTTGTACAATATCATTTTTTAAAAAATAAATTATACCATTTTTGGTTATAGTCTTATTTGTTTCCTAGCTACCTGTGCTGGTATAGCAATCGGCTGGGTATCATTTAACGAAACTTCAAATAGAGGTGAATCTGAACGCCATAAATTACAACCATGCTTGTTTCTTCCTTTAAACTGAAAAGATTTTAGCATATGCATCGGTTTTTATCCTTTTGGGCAAAACTACAGTATGATTACATAAAATTCTTATTAAATTTAATCAACATAAAGTTTTTGTACATAACTTTATTACATTTAATATTCGCAAATAGGGCTTAATATATGTCAGATTAAGCTTAATTTTTAAAATAATAATTGCCTGACCACTTTCAAGTCTCCGACAAATCTGAATCCTTGAAGATAGTTCTGCAAACTGTCTCTGTAAATCTGCAGAACGTTATTCATTCAACCCCTTGACATACGAAGACGTCTGGGAGAGGTCATTTGCTTCATATGTCAAAACAATAATTGACGTGTCTCAGACGTCTTCAACACAGAGAAGCCAACTTGCGCCGGACATAAATATTTTTAAGTGGTAATCAATTGTGATTCTTGGTTTAATAAATTCAATTTAGTGGATTTTTATCCACCACTATTTCTAAATAATTCGTAGGCTTATATAATTCACCACTTTATAGTACTTATGTCATGCTATACTTCTTAAAAAGCAAGCAAAAATAGTCAAATATTTGCGAAATTTAATTTGTAGTTATTTTCCGTTTCTTTTTTTTTTTTTTAATTATTTTGATGTGCCCGGAGCAGTTGGCATCTCTGTCAACATTCCGTTGCGAGTTGTAGTTTATTGTGCAATCAAAAATCATTTCTATATCAAGAAATTAATAATTCCGCACAGTTTAGAGTTTTAAAATGAAATGTCAAGGGGTCAATGCTATTAATCCGCAGAATGTTATTTAATTAAACTTTATTGGACAAAAACAAATAATTTCTTGCATACTTTTAAGAGGACTATCGTTGAAGCGAATCGCAAATATCTCCTTCCTTGAATAGAGTTAAACATGGAATGCTTCATATTAAAGGCGTCTTATCTCGCCTGTTCAAAGATGTGTTTCCTCATGAATTATGATTTGAGGAAGATACCCGGAGTGAATTATGGTTAATAACAATAACTCGGTTCGCTTTAATTTCCTTAAGCTCCTGGAATACACGGGGTGGAGCTTCACTTGCCTGTCGGAGAATAATCAATCTGTCCCCATGAAAACTTAATTGTCGCCGTGATGGTGTCCGCCTAACGAGATGAGTTATCGTACCCAATACACAGTCCCGACGAGCCCCCTATAGTACCGCATTAATTACGGCAGCATTTTAATCAAGATCGTTGCCTATGATTATGACCAGATAGGGCGGCCTGGTAGTCGGGCATTGTTGATGAAGCGCCAAAAGAGCCGGAAAATGATGAAATAAAAACCGGATGACGGATTGTTGGCGAGAAGACATGAATTTCTGGGAGCAATTACTTAAGCTTGGCAACATTTTTGTGCTGGAGGTAACGGTGAGGAGCTTTTTTTTTCTTTTTGGTTATAGTTAGAATTTCATTTAGTATGTATATATCTATGCATATTGTGGGAAATTAGGACTCATAAAAGTTGGGAAGAAGATTTATTGATATCGAAATTGAGAAAGAATGGTTGGCTTAAGTTAGAAATGGAGCTATTTTGTCGTGAAGTTCCTATTCGAAACCGATTATTGAAAGTTTAAAAATCTGTGTTAGTAACAAAGAAAGTTTATAGTTTGAAAATTCTATACATGCAAAAGCAGAATGTTTTTTTCTTTGTATTATTTTTTAGCAAATCTACAATTACCAACTGAAAAAAAGAACACGAAGTGGTTTGAATAACTTTTGATCTAATGATCGGATCCTCACGTGCTAAGACTTAAACTTAATGTAATGTGATCGTAAATATGATCGTTAATTTGCGAAAATATAATTAGTGGTATCAGATCGTGGGTTAGAATCCCCCTGCCGTTGGTAAAAAGTAAAATAACTTTAAGGGATTTTAACTTTGAACCGCTCTCCTGACTCAAACTTTTGGGACCATATTTCCCAATTTGCAGCTACCTCCTAAATTTTGAGGGAAAGGAATCCCGTCGAATCAGAGATATTTTTACTCGGAGAAAGAACGTTTCTGTGTCTTAGCTTGTAATCTAGAATACGTCTGTACAGATTAATTAGCATATTTAAGATCAATTCTTTGAACCTGGAAATTAAATCCCAGTTAATGAAAATCCGGTGCTTAGATCAAAAGTTATTCAGTTTTTTTTCGGCACTGTATATACTTTCAACAGTATGGTGGCCATCATTGTTATTTCGCGCATTTCACCATGATGGATGAAGTTTCTTTAGATTCAGAATTGCGCATATTTGCAGTTTAAAGTTCTTATGATTCTTCTTTTTCTTTTGCTTTTTTTTTGTTTCAAATTATTTAAAAGAGAACATCCATGACTTATGATATTTAATCACAACTGAGATTCTTTGAGTTATACACGTTTTTATTACCTATTTATCATTGGTTTCCTATGAGCTCAAATTGAATCAACATGGATGATTTCTTGACGCATAGGAGTGTATTATGGTGCGCTTAAATAAATTCCGAATTGGTTTCCAAAGTTAGATTAGCTCAAATTACATCAACATGAATGATTTCTTGACGCATAGGTGTGCATTAGTACTATGAAATAAATTCCGAATTGGATTTTCTAACTTGGAATGTTGGTTGTATCTAACTTCAGATCAGCTCAAATTAAATCAACATGAATGATTTCCTGAAGCATAGTGCGATTAAATAAATTCCGAATTGGTTTCGGAAGTTAGATTAGCTCAAATTAAATCAACATGAAGGATTTCTTGACGCATAGGTGTGCATTAGTACTATTAAATAAATTCCGAATTGGATTTTCTAATTCCGAATGTTGGTTGTATCTAACTTCAGATCAGCTCAAATTGAATCAACATGAATGATTTCTTGAAGCATAGGTGTGCATTAGTACTATTAAATAAATTCCGAATTGGTTGCCGAAGTTAGATTAGCTCAAATTACATCAATATGAATGATTTCTTGACGCATAGGTTTGCATTAGTGTTATTAAATGAAACAGTATTTAGAAAAGCATATGAATATGCATTTCATAAAGCTTAATTAATGTAAAATACACTGGAATTAATAAAAGTAATAAATTAAATGAATAAATTAAAATTGTAATAAAAATATGCTAAAAATGATTATAAAAATAAGCATGCAGTTTATAACTATTTTTATGAATTGTAATTATGATTGCAATAAATCTCGACTAAAAAAATTAATATTATGAAAGCAAACAACTTAAAATTCTGTACTAAATATCAATTCAGATAGGGAATTCAAAACATGGGTAAAAAGTAGTATCTACACTACCATATTAATTGCTTTGTCAGAAAAAAATGATTTCAAAATAATAATAAAACAAATGCTCATTGATTGCAATTATAAGCACTTCATATTGATCACTTAATCAATAATATGCCGTTTTTATCTGAGTTGCTGGCAACAAGTAATCGTAATTGAATATTAATACAAATTTATTTCAAAAGTAAAGTGAAAGTAATATGGCGTGGTTTTTACGAATTCCACGAATAAAAATATCCATAAGACTATAAAAATTTCACTTTTGCTTTAGTAAGTAATATGACAAGACATTCAAGACATTATTCAAGACATTAAAGAACAATTATTCTATTTATTTAAGAATATGATGTTGATTTAACTAACTAAAAGTTATGATCCAAGCTGATAAATAAAAAAGAAACTCTTATTTTCAAGTTCCTTTAATAGAAAGAAAAATTCATTGTAACTTTTTAATTATTTCACGCGTTATAAGCAATGAAAATCTCTTTCTAATGAAGCATTTTTATTTCTTCTAATTCCTCACCTCTTATGGCAATTTTTTAAAATTATTTTTATGGTCTTATCGGCAACTTTATTTGAAGCCTATTAAGCTTTTATTTTTATAGGTACTACAGGACAATCATGACTCTACTGAGTTTGGTTAAAAAGAAATGAAATTCATTCAAAACATTTTTATCTAGGATACAATTTTGCTTTTATAAAAATGTTTATGTGTATTGAAAGGAAAAAAATAAAAGATGAAAGAAATATTCCCTAATCACTTGATTTCTTTTTATTTCCCACCTTTATCTAATCGATTAATTATTCTACAGTCCTAAAAGGGGAAAGAAGGAAAAAAGAACACTCTTCAAATCGTTTCGAGTTTCATGCTTCTTGGGCAAACTAAACAGTCAGCCACTTTTTTCACCAATCATTATTCCCGAACAAAACTGACAGAAGGGGTACTGGTAGTTATTTTTCGAACTGTATTTCTGTAACTGTCCATTAATCGAGTCGAATACAAATATCTGTAATTATCTGTAACAGCTTACAAGAGAGCAAACATTGGCGAGGGTACTGAATCTTTCATGGGTTGTAGTTCGCCAATGGCCATCGACATATGTCTTTTAATGAAATGTGCTGTATTCGTTATCTGTTAGTTGGGTGAGGAGGATGATTACGAGTTTCTAGCAATTCTCCTAGATTAATGATCAACGTTGACGGTGTGATAGCGAATGGTCCTATTTATGACGTCTCTTCGTCATCGGATGGTTAGGCTGGCGAAATTATGGTTGGCGGAATGAACGAGGAAATATTAATATTTGAGGTATTACTATTAACTGAAAAGGAAAGAAGTATTTCATTTATGCTTTGGTGGTTTCTTTACTTAATTGTCCTTGATACAATCAAATTGTACCAACGCCTTTACCCATCGCATTTTATTTTAAATAATCTTGAAAATGTTCGATTTCTGAAAACCTTTATTAATGAGTTTATGAGGAGTTCTATCGGAACAGCAAAATGGCTGTAACTTTAAACAAGTTCTGAAAAACTGCACAATTAGTTTTTATAAATATTTTTGTTTTGTTTAGTTTCCCTTGTTGTGTCTTATTTTTTACTCAAGGTGTTTCATTATGTTTTTGAAAAAAAAAGAAAAAAAAGAACACCTTAGTCTTGAATTTTTTTTTCTTCTTCTATTTTTCATTTGAAATCAATTTTATGACCAAAAAGTTTCAAACTTTAAATTTTAGCTCGAAAATTTAATTTATTTTAGTCTCTTTTAGTCTTTTATTTTAAATAATATTCGATTTTGAAAAATCCTCATTACTCATTACCTCATTACTAAAAGTCAGTACTTTCTTAAGAAAAAAATGGCTATAATTTTTAATAAGTTCTGGAAAACAGCAGAATCGGTTTTCGCAAATATTTCTGTTTTGTTCAGTTTCCTTCGTTGTGTCGTTCTTTCAAATCAAGGTATTTTATTTCACTTATTATTTTTTTTAAAAAAATACGAGCTTTGCCGTTGACTTTTTTTGTTCAATTTTCCGCTTAAAGTCAATTTCATGACGAAAAAAGTCTCAAACTTTAAATTTTAATTCAAAAAATTTAATTTTTCCGATTTCTTTTGTCGATATTGGTTTATGTGTCTTTAAAGTGTCGATGATTCAAACAAAAATGTGTGAAACTCAAATTATCAATTTCTCAGAAAAGTGACCTTTCTAACAAATAAGGTATAAGTTATTAATATTTGTTTTGTTTTTTGGTCTCATATTTATAAAATTAAAATTTTATATACACACATATATATATATACACACATATATATATATACCCTTAGGAANTATATTTATATATATATTATTATTATTATTATTATTATTATTATTATTATTAAATGTATGGTAATGAGAAATTTTGCAAACAAGAATTACTGGTACTTCGTTACCATATGAACGGAAAAAATTATCAAATGAATGTTTAATTACCATATGTTTACGTTTTATATACCAGAATTTTTTTCTCCGCGTAACTGTTATTTATTTATTTTCTATCAAATTTCCATATATAAATGTGATTGTATTATATAATTATTGGTATAGAGTGTCAAATTGTTACATTTGTTTGCATTTGCAACGGAAATATTATTAAATATATTTACAGAACTTTGACAGAGGTAAATTACGTTAGCAATGCATAAAGTCATGACAATTTAGATTTGAATATTTAATAATAAAGGGTAAAATAAAATTTAAAAAAAATATACTTCTTTGCGTAAAATTATTTTAGGATAAAAAATTTTTTAATTGTGTCCAAAACTTTTTTGATTCGTTTCATAATTTCCGGCTGTGTAACAAAATACGCAGAAAGTGAAATTAAGAGGTCTAGTCTCCTGGGACTATAATCTCGAGATTACCGTTATCCCCAGATATTGAGAGAAAAAAATCCAAATCTGTTGATAAAAAATGCATTTTTATTAGAAAAAACATGTTTTTGTGTCTGTTTTCTTAATTTAAAAATATAGTCTACATTAATTAGTAGGTATATTTAAGGATAGGTCCTCAAACCAATAAGATTGAGTTCTTCACGAAGAAAAAATTCCGGTAAAGTAATAGTAAATGAAAATAACATGCAATGATATAATGAATAACATATCATAATAATAATAAAATTTCTGTTAAAAAAAACACAATGCTGGTTAATAAATCATAATATACGGGAAACCCTACATTTTGTAAATATTCTTTTCATTTGGTAGGTTTGCCGAAACTTCTGATTTTCAAAATTATAGTTCTTATTACCACACATTAAGTAAAAAATACAAAACTTAAAAATAAATTTTACTGAATAAATGGTTTTTATGTCAAGCTCTAAAGTAAAATGATAAAATAACCAAATTTTATCACATATCAGAAAGTCATATTTTATTGTAAATTTCACCAAAATCATTAACAAAACACTTCGGTAAAAATTACCGAGCTCTTTGTTGTTCCCATAAACAAGGTAAATTTTACCATATTCTTTTACTTTGACCACATTTTTTTTTCTCAGTGTAGTACTTGAGATTGTAATCATTGAATCAAAAGTAATTCTTCGTGCTCATTTTTAGCGCTCTGTATATAAAAAAAATACCTATAGGTATTTTATTTTCAACTTAATATAAGTATTTTAAGAAATATATGATTTTATACAAATATATTTAAAATTTGATTTGTTTGCCGTAAAATAGAAGAAGGAAATATTAGAAAATACACCTACACTGATAAATAGAAATATTCTTAACGAAATCTTAGTATGAATTTTAATTATTTTCTTCTATTTATTAATTGGCTTGTACCGAAACGGTTAAAGTACAAATTGAAAGGAATTTTATTGAAATTTACGAATGAAAATAGGAGACATAAATATAAAGTCTTTACATAATCTATATTTTGAAAAGCATGGTCGAAATGTATTACTAAAAGTAGAAGATAACTTTTTATTTTCTTATTCATGAATTAATTTTGAATATTAAACATAGCTGATAAAATTAACTAAAAGCTCGAAAAATTTTAATTAAAGGTTAAATTGGCGCACTAACAACTTAAGCAAACATTTCGAACTTCAAGTTCTTAAACACATTTCAGGAATGCTTTGTATACTAGGTCTTTTAAAAGCTATGAATATTCATGCTTTATTTAAAATATTTATGAATATTCATAAGATCTGCTAGAGACTTTTAATTTTTCATTATTGAATGGTAGATAAAAGAATAATGACATTAAATATGAATAGGTTTTTTTTTTAAATAATATGTAATATTATTTTATGCGTATTGGTTTTCATAACTTTCTATTTATTTGTATTCAACTATGACTACAAATTATATTAAAATTATTTTTAATGGTTATTTGAAGAAAAGTGCTATATTCAATGTATTAATAGTACCTAAGGTTATTTAAATTATTTGTCTAATAAGAGAAAATTTAAATAAATTCTAACATGATTTTTGAAATATTTATTATAAATTTCAAATAGACTGGGTAATTAACATTGACATTCTTTTATTATGGAAAAGTTATAAATGAGGAATATGACCTAATGTTTCAAATTTTGAGGATTTTTAACTTACAAAGAATTATATTAAAATATCTAAAAATTCCTGAGCTCATAAATATATAAAATTAAACTAATAACGTTCAAATCTCTAATACAAATGAACTTGAAAACTGTACTAATCATTTCATATATGAGTGTAAACATTTTATTTTATTTTATAGCCGTCATTGAACAGCCAACCCAGTTATGAGCTTACAATTACAATATTCAACACCGTAGCCTTGTAATTTTGAACCCAATTCAGAGGACAAGGGAACTCCTGGATCAAGTATTGGGAGAAATTTGTCTTTGTGCGAGGCTTTTTGATGGAAATAACCCGCAATTGCGTTACATGGAGAAGAAAACAGCGAAAACCACCCACGGTTATCCTGACGGCAAGGGGACTAACCCATGATCCCTCTACCACTGAGGTCGGTGTGAGCCGAGTGCAGAATTCGTGCGTATCGACAATCCACGCTGGGATTCGAATCCGTTTCACCTCATTTGGAGGCGCACGCTCTATCCGCTGAGCCACCACGACTCTCCTTACTACATTCGTGTTTTTAATGATGCCTGGACAAGCCAAGCTCGTCAGTTATTGGCATTGCGAGTCCCGAAGGAGCACCTTTCGTTTGACAAGAGAGCACCGCTAGGGTTAAAGTTCTATTTAGCTCAGAAAAACCCGTTATAATGGCGCTCATTCGAGAGGTTATTTTTACAATTATCGACATAAATCTGAGGGGGAAAGTAATTTTCTCCTGATCTTTGCAACCATTGTATTGCTCAGCGACCCACCACAGGGTTTTCTATTCCACAGATATTACGAGCACTTATAATCGCAAGACTCGGTCGGTCCTAACGGTGACGAGAATCGAAACTCGACCCATATAAATTGAAGTCTGATGTTCCAAGCACTGAGCTACCACAACCCTAGTGTCATTTATTGAAATTATTAATTTAAATTTTAATGTTTTTTTGTTTGTTTTTGCCTTGTGTATCTAAACGTCTAAGCTATTTATTGTAATTCATAAGAAAAAAAGAAGTAACTCAATGCATTACGAAATTAAAGGATTATAGTTCACATTTCTTTAACTGCCCGGTGTTACAAAAGAAGATAAATAAATAAATACATGCTAATAATTATATCAATATAAATAACATGGCCTCATTATTTTTTCCCCTTTAAATTTTAATAAGTATGCAGTGTTGATAATAGATTATGCTTTTATTTATTAAATAAATTATGGTAAGAATTATAATATATAATCAAAGAAGAAGGGAAAAAAAACCTACTTTGAAATGGAATTTAAGGTTCAATTAGTGAATAAATTTTTTTTATATAGTATGTCTCTTACTGCCTCACTTAAAATATCGTTATTTTTTAGAATCCTTATCAAAAATAAAATCGAAATTGTTTAAACAATAAGGTTTTTAAGCAAATGTTAGAAAAAAAATACCAAAATGCGATAGAAATACGTTGGATCACTACTAAAAAAGCGAGAGGAATAATATCAAAGATTGCTTCCTATGGCAATAAGAGGTTTTTTTTAATTAATCGCCTTTAAACTAATTTTTGTTTCCTTCATCAATCAAACTGGTTCTGATGTCCGAGTTTTACTTTTCACAGTAATGATTCTTTCACAGTAATATACACAAGATTCTGATAAGATAAAGATTCTGATAAGATATGTTTTTTTCCCTCTTTAATATTAATTTGCGTTCCCTATTGAATAGATTTCTTTGGTTTCCTCTTTCTAAAGTCATATATATTAAGGACGGTAACTACGAAACACTCTACAGATTCATTCCTATATTACTATGCACGTTTCAAACTAAATTGAAAAAGGTTAGTTACTAAAGTTATAGCTAAAGTAAAAAAAATTCTCCATCGAGCCATCTGAAATTATCGGACTACTAATAATTCCATTTTCTTATTTAAAACTTTGCTGTTTTCCTTTTCCTTTTTCAAGATTTAGGAAATAAATTAACAAAATAATGATACATTGAACACAAAAAATATCTTAATATTACGAATAAATATACCCACATCAACATACAATGATTCCTATAACTATATGCATGCTGTTAAATGAATTAAAATTGGATAAAAGTTGAAGGAGTTTCGGGTAAAAATAAAAATGCTTTGAGAAAACGCTATTGATTCTATCTAAGAACACGCATCTAAGCAAAATGCTTTATGTTGCTTTTGGAAAATCTTTTTAAACATACGGATAGTCGTGTTACGANTTGAATAGATTTCTTTGGTTTCCTCTTTCTAAAGTCATATATATTAAGGACGGTAACTACGAAACACTCTACAGATTCATTCCTATATTACTATGCACGTTTCAAACTAAATTGAAAAAGGTTAGTTACTAAAGTTATAGCTAAAGTAAAAAAAATTCTCCATCGAGCCATCTGAAATTATCGGACTACTAATAATTCCATTCTCTTATTTAAAACTTTGCTGTTTTCCTTTTCCTTTTTCAAGATTTAAGAAATAAATTAACAAAATAATGATACATTGAACACAAAAAATATCTTAATATTACGAATAAATATACCCATATCAACATACAATGATTCCTATAACTATATGCATGCTGTTAAATTAATTAAAATTGGATAAAAGTTGAAGGAGTTTCGGGTAAAAATAAAAATGCTTTGAGGAAACGCTATTGATTCTATCTAAGAACTCGCATCTAAGCAAAATGCTTTATGTTGCTTTTGGAAAATCTTTTTAAACATACGGATAGTCGTGTTACGAAAAAAATAATAAATCCTATTTTTATTATTAAAAAAAAAAAGCATTTACATTGGCGTTTATCAAGCCCTCAATTATATCACTTAAAAAAAATGAAGAATTGTGTTAATGTTATTTGGAATTAGTACAGTTTTTTTAAAGCTAGATAAATAAATTTAGTACATATTATAATAAAAATTATTAAGATTAAGATGGAAAATATAAAAATTTTATATAAAGAATAAAAATACGAGATATAAAGAATATTAAGATTAAGATTATTAGTATAAAGATTAAGAAATTTCGTATGCAATTTAGAGCATCATAAGTCAGTAATACGTTTCCTTAAGCCAATACGAATGTTAAATATGTTTTAAATATTTATTGTTTTCAATAAAAATAATTAAAATGGGTCATAAATTGGGCCAATCAATCATCGAATGAGACAACTTCATTAATGCTTTCACTATCAGCTTTTTTTAGTATTAAAAATATTTTATCATTGAAAAAATGTAAATAGAAATATTGACAAGAAACATGTCGGAGTGGTTGAGTGTCTTAAGCACTCACCTGGCAAGTAGGAGCTCCGAAATTCGATCATTCAAGTTCTCCCAAATTCTAACAACACTTTATAAGTATTTAAATATGTATATTAGTTGTCTAAGATTTTAGTTATTATTTATGAAATATTCTAGAATCTTCTAGAACATCCTGTCATTTCGTTTCCTTATTTCACTGTATATAAGTTCATGCGTTTCAAATGGAAACTGTAGTTACCATGTTCTTTGTATTCTAGATGTTTATTAATAAATATGTTCTATTTGCCAGAGTGAATTCCATTCTTTCCACGCGAAAATATATTGTCAGTTTTCCAAAAAAGTAATAAAAACTCAATTAAATGTTAATAAAATTAATTAAAATTAAGTTGTTAGCTTATCTGTTGCAAATTGACCCATTTTTCTAAAAAAAACAGAAATTACAAAATGCACTTAAAGAACATAAAAACGTATTTTATACTTTTATAAATACAAAATGTCTGCTGATCACTTTGGTATAAAATGTTTATATAAGTATCAAATATTCATATCATCAAAGACTTAAGGGTATCAAATATTCATATGATTTTTACTGCTGAACATCATATTTTAAAATGTTTGATAAAAGTTTAAATTATCAAATTAGTTATTTAAAGTTAATGATATTTTAGAACTACAATCCAACAATAGCTTCAACACCTAACTTTCTATAAAAATGGTCTTTTTTAGAAAAGAACAAAACAACTATTTGTTCTAAAATTTTTTTAAATATTTCAATGACATTTATAAAATGCCTTAGGTAATTGATATTACGAAAACGTTTGAAGAAGTTTAAAATGACAACCATTAGAAAATATTGTAAATTATTAGTAATTGTATAATTAGTAAACACATTCTCTTATGACTATTAGAAATTATATTAAAATATTGCACTTTGCAGTTTAAAAGATTTAGAATATACATTAGTTTAAAAGACACATTAAGGTGCTCGGAGTGCAAAAGGTTAAAAAACAAAGACTACAACATATATGAATAAAGTTGATTGAAACTTATCTTGTATAATAATTTTATAAATTTTTAATATAAATATTATTATATTATTATGATAAATAATAAAATAATATTATTGTAATACTATTATTATAATGAATGGATATTAAAATAACTAACTCCTTACGCTATTTCATCCTGGAATTTTAAGAATTGAAATGCAATATTATTTTCTTATTTATATTTATTATTATTCTGTTAAGTAATATTATTATTGTCATATTATTGTTATAATAAATAATATAACAATATAGTTATAATATAATAATATTATGATTATAATATTATTATAATGAATAAATGTAAAAATAAATCACTTCTAACGCTATTTCCTGAATATTTTTGTTTGTATTTATTATTATTATGATAACTAATATAAATAATATTATATTATTACTATTAAGGATAATGTAATGATATTATTGTCATAATATTATTATAATGAATGGATATAAAATAATTCTCTTACGCTATTTCGGAAATTTTAAAGAATTGAAATGTAATATTATATTCGTATTTATGAAATAGGTGTAATTTTCGATTTTTTTTTTTTTTTTTTTTTTAACTTCACTTATCAAGAAAATTTTTAAAAAAAATTGCAGTGAAGATGTAATTTTTTCAAATGAGAGTTTATATTTCTTGAAAGCTGTTGCAATTTCAAGATTTCAATGCTTAAGCATTTTTGAAGCATATCGAAACAATGGAAATGAAATAAACCAGGGAGGGGGGAAGTATATCTTTTAACCTGTTAAACAACAAATTTACAATACAAAGTTTATTTCCTTGATGTTGAATGCAAGAAGTGTGAAAAAATTGTTTAGCTTAATACAAAAACTGTAATACACTTCAAAAGTTAATCAATTAAGCAAATGCTTAGACATTTCTTAAAGACGAAAAAACTTTTCATTGCGATGTGAATTATCAGATATATCTATGCATTTGTTAACGAAAAGTTTAATTTTAATTTCTCAATAATTTTACTTGAATTTTCACTCTGCTTTTTTATTTATAACTCTCTATACACTGAGGAAGAAAAAAATATGATCAAAACCTACCAGAATACGGTAAAATTTACCGTGTTTCTAGCTCTAGGAGAGCGTCATAAAGCTCGGTAATTTATAAACAAGCACTTAAGTGATGATTTTGGTAAATTTAACAATAAAATTGGGTTTTATAATGCGTGATAAAATTTAGTAATGTGGTAAAATTTAGTAATTTTATCACGATACCTTAGACCATGGCATAAAAACCAATTCTTCAGTTAAATTTATTTTCCAATTTTGTATTTTTTTATTAAATGTGTGGTAAGAAGAACTATAATTTTGAAAACCAAAATTTCCAGTAAACCTTTACCATATGAAAGGGAAAATTGCCAAATTGATGGTTAAAATACCGTATATTTAATGTATGGTTTAAATACTGAATAGGTTTTATTAATCAGAATTGTGCTTTTCTTACCGGAAATATTATGACCACAAAGTACGGTAATTTCATCAGAATTTTTTTTTCCGTGTAAGAGTTATAAGCATTTATCTCTCGGTTTTCTTAACTAAGAAATTTTAATTTAAAACCAGGATATTTAATCATATTTATGAATAAAAATGTTAACAGAAAGCAAAAGTGGTTGCGCACACATTAAATATTACAGAAATAATGAGCTTATCAAACTGTCGTTCAGTTTACAAAATTGTTAATAGGTTATGTCATATCTTTTTTATAAATGTTGCTGACACAGATATTTCGAATTGATGGATGGTAAAATATATCTGTAATCAGTGTGATGTGTGATAGCAAGAGCTGCTTTAGAAGTTATTCTCACAACATAATGAAATAGAAAGCAACTTAAGAACGCAAGCACGAAAAATAGATAGTCATTTCGGTACTTTAAGGAAGTTACAGGTAGCGTGATCATTGTCAAGAGAGAGAACTCAGAAATTTTACAGAATCAATAGAATTGCAACAAAGTGCTAGAACCGAAAAGAACTCGACCAGTGATTATACAGTAATATTAAATAAAATTATACTTATTATACTGACATCATGCAGAATAGATTGATTCTATAGTATTTTCGTGTTTTTCTCAATGCATTCCGTGTATGATGCTTGTTTATAGTACCGAAACGGCTGTATTTCTTTTCAACTACTCCACTTTTTACATGTATTATATTTATATATCTATACATAAATGTGTATGCATATATGTATATACATAAATGCGAAAAACATATATTAATGTTTGATAAAAGCGAAAATTACCTATGGTATTAAATTATGTACAAACGTTGTCTTTCTTTTCCGTATTTTAATACTTTTAAAACTTAACCAATTTTGTTGAAATTCATATGATATTCTTCAAAGAATATTTTTCTTGTACCAAATATTTATCAAATAAAAAGTTGAATTCAACTTGTAATTTCTTAGATTTAAAATTTTAGTGCAATCACAATTGTTTCAAGCAAAGGGCGGAGGAAAATTTCTAAAGAAACAACGAATTTCATTCATGGTTGAACAATTATTTTATATTTTATAGTGAATAATCCATTAATTTAAAGCTCGGATAACGTATATTTGAAGAGATTTCTTTTTCTTTTCCGTTTTTGGCTAGGCACCTGGGGGATTGCCCCTTTCCCCCTCTCCTTTGACACGTCACTGAAAACAAACAATACCCATTAAATGCATTTTGTCGCTGATGTTGAATCACAATTAAAGGCGAATATCATCTCATCTTATTGAGTTATCTCTCTCTATTAAAATATCTCATGTCATTATTCTAAAAGAAAAAAGTTACAAGAAAAAACTGCATAAAAAAAATTGTACTTACAGCAGTCACGTCTGGTGCAGGTGGTGGCGAATCTTCTCTATCCGTCTCAGAAGAAACATGTCCCATACCAGGTGAACGACTCAAGCCAATCATGTTTGTTTCAGTTGTAAAATAAAACACTTTTTAAATACTGTCAGTAGATTGTAGATGTTATTTAGTATAAAACTCTTATCAGTGATTCCATTTAAATATGCCAATATTTTAAGAACAAACTAGTTTAACATCAGATATTCATTGCAAGTAAAAGTTCATTTATATTTGGTTAAACGTTTTTAAGTGCTCATTCTGTTAAACTTTGTTTTGACGAAACTAAATTTTCTGTCAGATATCTTAAGAAGTGCCCACCGAAACTTCTATGATATGCAAAAAATTTATATCAGTTTACTATCGCTTGCAACAAATATCAAACGATTTCACGGATCAGAAATTTTTGAGAATAGTTGCAGTTATCGATATCGAACTTGTAAACTCTCTGTTAACTTATTACCCACGTACAAAATCTGCACGTTAACATGTTCCAACATGTCCTTAATAGAATATTATTGTTTCGTTCATCCGTTCACAGAAGCACGTGTCAATTCCAAACGAGGAATGAAACAGAATTGAACAAACTTATCCCGCTGCTCCTGTTTCTTCCATCCTCTCCCGGAAAGTGAGCGGGAAGTGGTGGGTCGGTAAATTGGGATTCCTTCCCCCCTCCCTTCTGTGGTTACAGTATAAGGTATGGGGAGGAGAGAAACGGAGAAAAATCAGTAAGAATTGGCTATCTATGCCTATGAACCCAATCAAATCATACGCCGTCCTAATCACGACTGCAGAGGATTATTGAAAAGTCAGTCGATGAATGCGCATGCGTCGTTGGTAGAAGGACGGTTTATGATTGGAGGAGAAGCTTGCCTTAAGGAGGGGTCGGAGATAGCTCAGCTCATTGGATGTTAGAGTGCATTGGGGTTTTAATAGATTAAGTTTCTGGATAAAGGAGTTTCCTGCTTTGGGACGGTTTTGAAGGGGTTGGGGATAGTTCGTTTTACAGGAGTGGAAGTTTCCCTTTCGATTGTTCAATTTATTTTGTTTTTGTTTGCCACTAAAATTTTTGTCCATGTTTCCTATTTTTCTCCTCGAGTATCTCTTGTAAGATTATTTAGTGTTTCGCTAATTATTTTTGGGGAAAATAGCTGAAAAGTATTAAGGAAGTTTAGTAACATTGATTTGTATTCTTTAAGTATGTTTTCTTTAAGTATTCTTTAAGTAATATCGTTTTGATAGGGAAAACTAGATGCTTTTTGATGTGTGTATTTTTAAAATCCTTGTCAAAAAATGAGGGCTGTGAAAGAATAAACTCATTAAGGCTCACAAATTAATATTTATGCAATGCAAAGAAGAAAGCACTTTTTTTAAAATCGAACTTAGGAAGATTGTACTGTAAACATCAAAACCTGTTGGGCTGCTGGAGGAAACAGGGGTGTATTGGAAATATCAGTTCGTTCAATCAGGTAATCAAACTGGTTTTGATTTTTTCAATGATTTTTCCCCCCAGCTTTCCTCATAATGATCCAACATTTCGAATACGGTTTCTGTTTTTTTCCTTATCTAAAAATTATTTTGTTATCTCTTATATCGATATTTTTTCCTTTATTTTTTGACGATGATTCTAAAAGAAAATATGTGTGGTAATTACAAAGCACCCAGTACACAGAAGAATCAGTATAACGGGGATTTAAAAAAGGATTGACCAAAGGAAGTTTTGAGATAAGAAAATTCTTACAAAGCTGGAATAGAAAGCTCTTAGAATTTCATTTAAGTTAAAAATCATTAGGCAGGTTCTTATATGGCTATGCTAGAATTTGATTTAAATTGAAAATTAGTATGCATGCTCTTATAAAGAAGTGCTAGAATTTCATTTAAATTGAAAATCACTATGCAGGTCCTTATAAGACAATGGTAGAATTTTATTTAAACTGAAAATCAATAGGCAGATTTTTATAAGGCAATGCGAGAATTTGATTTAAATTGAAAATCAGAATCTTTCAAAAGTTAATTTAAGCATAAATTTAAGTAAAATGCTCAATTTTTCTTTTCATTTTTGTATTAGATTAAAGGTTAGTTTGATCTTTAATGCTACATAATTTCAAAATGACACTCTCTATTATGATCAATTTTCAGATTCCTTGAGAAAAACAATTCTTAATTCATTATTTTTATTTTTATCGCAGTTCTTTTCGAATTTACATCATTTTCAAATTTTCCTTTTAATCTTTTCCATTTTCCAACTATTTTATGACGCATTTGGTCAGATTTAAGTAAACATATATAACTGTCTCAGAAATTTTTTTTTTCAATTTCATTTTCTTTTGAGCATCTTTTGAGCATTGAAAAATAATACGAATAGTATTATTTTTTAAATATGAGATTTGACGTACTTTCATTTTGTTCACTTTAGGATAGTACAAAATTTATTACTCTTCTCCGATTCCAAGAGCAAGTTTTTTTAGCTTCTATTACTGATTTCTGCTAAATTTTTTTTTAAATAATTTTTGTTGAAATGCTTTTATGTGGTCTTTCATAACATTTAGAAGGAAAAATTGAGAGACAGAGCTTTAAAAGAAAATAATATTGATATTATGCACTTATTACTATGCACTTTTTTATTTCACACTTTAGTTTTTAAATGAAAGGATTGAATATACTCTTAGATAAACTTTTGACAATAATTTCGACACAAAATCTCTAGATGAAATTTTTTTTCATTTTTCTTGTTTTTTTCGAGATGTAAATTTTCGGATATTTAACATTTGCTTTCTCATTCATGTGTTACCGCAGTGTATTTTAGGAATCCTCCAGAATTTTCGATCGAATTTTATGAAACCATATGCATCGTAAAACAGGATGGTACAGAGGTTAGTGCGGACGTTTAGTAAACAAGTTCCTCTCGTGAATTCCTGACTAGGACAGAGCACACATTTATTCATATTTCTTTTATTTTATGTTAAATTTCCTAATGAATTGTGTTAATCAACATGCAAAACTAAACCCAATGAGTTTGACAAAACTGAATTCACATTCTCAAATTCCTTTAATAAAAAAATTTTTTTTTTTCAATTTGACGAAATTTTTGCTCAGAGTATTTTCTAGTGAAAGATATCGCCAAAACCCAGGTAATTTTTGTGAAAGTTGATCATCTCATTTTTTTAGTATTTCTCAAAACTTGCCTTGTAATAAGCAGATGAATTTTGAAATTGTTATTGCTCAATTACTTTGTTGTATTCAAATACGTATGTGTATTCTGAATCGATAACTTTAATATGTAAAGAAAAAAAAAATCAATAAAACATATATGGTAAATAAAAATCTATGAAACTGAGAACATCGCGTATGAAAAGTTCAAAAAATTATGCATTTGTTAAGTATATGTTCATTAATTTGATTACATTTATCGATAGTATCATGACGTGACAAAATAATTTACATGCAATTCAAAGCACCGGTGCTGATTGATCAATCGCACTTATCCTAATCACTTACTTGTTTCATGCCCATTGAACGAATCAGTTCATTTTGTCCCTCCCCTTCTAAATCGAATAAAGAAAGACACGATCATCCCCGATTCCCATTAAGTAATCAAAATTTCCGTCACAATTGCTGCGGATCGATTTAGTTGATTTTTCCCATCCTTCAAAACATCTGCTCCGACTTTTTTGCTTCACTGTATCCGCGACATCAAAAAAGAAGGGAGCAAGTGCATGCCTCCCCATTTACTTCTTTATCCCCTCTTTTTTTTATGTAATTTTTCGCTTTTTCTTCTTTTTCTCGTTTAGTGTCACAAATTAAACGGCGTTTCAGGGGCGTGCATGCGCGTGTCGTGGCCACAGAATGAAAAAGAGATCCACTTTTAGGGTCGTGTGTTCCAACTTGTGACAACCCTCGATTATAATTGGACTCAGGTGTTCTTAGAGGTTTTGTAGTGCCGTGTGAATATGGAATCTTTTAGTTTGGATTTTTTTTTTAAATATACTTTACAAAAGTTTGTTAATTTTATGGGAGAAAATATTTCATACCTATCAACCATTATATAAAGAGTGTATGAAACATAATATGAAGAGCGACATGTGGTTTATAGAAATCGGTCTCTCTCTCTCTTTTCTTTTTTTTTTTTTTTTTTTTTTTNTTTTTTTTTTTTTTTTTTTTTTTTTTTTTTTTTTTTTTTTTTTTTTTTGAAAACAGAAAAACAATTAAAAAAACATAAATTTTAAAAACATAAAAAAATGTAGTTAAGGGAGCGAATAATACAAATAATCAAATAATGCTTAAATACACAAGTAAATTGAATACTCAAATTTCACGAAAGTTAACGGAATTGACGAAACCGTTTCTTGGTACAAAATCACTTCTTCAAGGAAGCGAATTTTTTCGAAATTAAAAAAATATTTCGTCATTCAATTTTTCTCCAAAAAATAAATGAATAAATAAATAAAACAAAATAAATGAAAAATAACTCATAGTGCCTAATGCATCGAACCTTTTTAATGATCACTTTACCGTGGGCACTACTTCGATGGATCAATGTCGCCATAACGACAACAGAAGGACACATAGAGTAGACAGAGATTTTATATCCATGCTTGAAATGGGATCTTCCTGCTTGAAGCGGGATCTCCAACTCCTTAACCACCATACAGAATGGTCGGCTTTTTTCGCCACTTTATTTTTGATCGTATAGTCTTTATCCTAGTTACGTCATTCCAGTTAAACAACTTCCACAATGCACTACGATGAAGTTTCGAGTTGAGGAAACATTTTCGTCATATATTTGAGAGTTCACGTTTCGTCACAAATCAAGTGATTTTGTAGCGAAATGATTCTCGAAATACAACTCAAAAAATACTGAATCGTCAAAAGTGAGAGTTTTATTTCTGAGAAAACATACACGAAAATTAGCTTGTCTTGGCTTTACTAATTGATTTTTAAAAGTACTTTTCCTCGATGATCTTTTGAGAAAAGGTAGCTCACGGGATAAAGTATTCACCACCCAATCATGTGATCAAGTTATAATCTCAGCAGTGATTGGTTGAAACGAATTCTGCTCCGGGTTCGCAGCAACCACTGTGTTGACGTAAAATATCCTCAGCTTCAGTGGTAGAAGGATCATTGAATAGAATCCATTTGCATTCGGGCTAACCATGGGAGGCTTTCGTGGATTTTCTATCTTTGTAACGCAGATGCGGATTATCTCCCTCAAAAAAGGACTCCATGAAGTTTAGTTTAGTTGATTATATATAAAAAAGTTTTTAAAGTTAATAAAGCATAATATTTATTTATTTATTACTTTTTGCACGTAGATAGGCTTAGTTACAATTAGCATTATATTTTCTTGACCATTTTACGAAATCATTAATTAGAATATCAGAACAGTAAAAGGTCTACATTTTCTTTCATTATTATATTAGCTCTTTAATTATTGTTTTAAGCTTACATTTTTGCTCTATTGAAATGTAAAATATACTTGAAATTACTCTACGTCGCTTTTTTTCTTTAAGAACTAACAATCCAACGTTGCAATAATTTTTGAAATATTAAAAAATTTGTTCACAATCATATTATATTTTAATTAAATTAAAACTGTGACTTTTTTTTTGTTGAAATTTTCATTTTAAAATAGAAGGAGATGTTTAAAGACTGATAAAACTTAACCGAACCCTATTAAATATTTCGTACAAACAAATGAAACGTATAAAAATAATATTTCACAAATAATATAAATAGCAGAAGAACTCTCAAAGTTATTCTGGATGCTTTTTAATTTTTGATGGTAACAGTCTTTTAGACTTATAGGCTATAAACACAACAATTAGATGTATTTATGATCTAATTTTTTTTCGATCTCTTTCATACAAAAAATGAATTTTTGATGTTATGTAATGAAGGTACACATTCTGCAAGTCTGAATAATTTCTGAAAGCAGCTATTTCAGCAAGAGAGAGAATGTTCGAGGGAGAAAAAAAATTAAGTGCCTTGTCCAAGTGGGTGACCATTAATGAAATTAGCCATTAAAAGAGTTAGAGAGAAATTCTATTAACCCGTTTAAACTGGTCGAGGAAGGATGGTTCTAAGTGTTTCGGTACATAAGCTTGGAGGGACCTTTGGGATCTTTGGGTCCTTCAGTAATCGCGGGGGCCTGTAATTAATGACCCTCGTTAGGGAAGGTTAATGGGACCTCCAGGGGCCCATCGTAGCAGATGCAAGTTCCCGGGGGATGAGCTGCGGCCGGTAACTGTTGATTGGCCGAGTCACTGACCAACAAATGAAATGCTTTTAACGGGATTACAGCCGGACAAAGCACAGAATTACAGGCTGACTTTTCCTCCAGAGATAACAAGGGGAGAACACAAGCTCTTCTTGTTTGCTTCTGGGATGCAAAAGTTTCTTTTTCCACTTCTTCACCCCCTTTTTCTTTTTTTCTTCTCTTTGTCTGGAAGGAAGGACATGGAAAAGAATTGCTCTTTTACTTTCGAAAGCTTTTGGAAGAACTTTTTGAGCAAAAAAAATTCTATGTATAAGGAAAACATTTTTGAGAACTAAAGTGAATCGAATTTTCAAAGTTTTGAAAATTTTTTACTTTCAAATGCATCGCTGTTCATTCTGAGTTGAACACTTAAACTGAAAGTAAGTTTAAAAAGCTTCGATTATTTCTTCTTTCCCCAAAATTAAAATCATTTATTCAAAAACTTAAGTATTTTATAAAATAAGACCTTATAAAAGTAACATTTATGATATTAAGGAACTAATATTAATAATTAAATCGGTAATCTTAATAGATGGTAAATTTCTAAAATAAGTAATATTTTTATAATGAATAAACAGTCATGAATATATATATATATATATATATATATATTTATCATGGATCGGTATACTTTTGCTTGTTTTATATTTTTACTGACTACTTTTGTATCCATCTGAAACTGTGAAATTCTTAAGATTTTCTTATTATTATAGTTCATCTTGTTATTTNTGACTCGATTGGGATATAAATATATAGTATGCATTTTTTTTTAAATTGAAGAATTATGTCTAGGTAAGAAAGAGATTGAAATTAACTAGAATTTTTAATAATCGTAGATAGTAATGACATCCAAAAACTGGTGGATAGGACTGGAGAGAATAGAGTTACAATTAATCGCGTTAAAAAACCGTCTGAAATAATAAAGAACCAGGATGTGGAAAACCTCTCATTTTCTCAGCAAATGATTAGCGTAGAATATCATGCTAAGCTCGAGAAAATGATAATTAGAGTTCAGAACAATTACCAAAAGTTTCCTCCCACTATGGAAACACTTTACCCTGACGGATATCTGTTACAGCAAAACAATACTGGTCCTCACAATTCAAGGCAAAACCACAAAACGGGTGGATGATCATGAATTAAAAATCTTAAAATGGCCTGTTTTATCACTGTAAAATATAGATGCTCAAGTCTCAGGAAACTTTCTTCTTTTTTGTCGAATCCATTTCCTGATAAATTGTTCCGATTGAACATTTCGTCAAAATGACAAAATAACCATCGTCACTTTTTCGAGGAAACAAATTTCGTCAAGAGTAAAGGAATGTTTTGCATTCTAGTTGCCATCGTCTAGTCTTCATTCTAGCTAACAATCTTCCCCAGTGCGAAACCGAGTTAAGGAAAAAATGCTCGTCACATATTTGAGAGTTTACCGTCACGTATTATCGAAATATAGCTTAAGGATTGCTGAATTGTCATAAGTGAGTTTTATTTCCGCTGATATCAGAATAAACTTGACAAAGCAGGAAAAAAAGACAGTTAAAAAATTAAAGGAAGAGTTGATAATGTGGATGATTTGATAATACGGGACGAAACAAATTTTGACACAATCAAGTCTCTCGTAGAATCTGCGACAGGATGGCTTCAAATGGTTATTGATGCTGAAGGAGGAAGAATAAATTACCGATATACTATCTGTAAAATATTGTATAAAGATAAGATATCTTGAAATTCTGAAAAATTCTCTTAATTTCTGAGTTCTATTCTTATTGACTTTAATAAAGCATATTTTGAAAGCCTAAATTTTTTTTCTCCGTGGTATATCATGACGGTGTCCACATGTATAATCTTTATACGGCTTAACCGTAAAATGTTTATGACGGTGCTCAGTTTTAAGTGTTTACCTTTTCTCCAAGAGTAAAAACAAATTATTTAGAGTGTCGTTAAAATCAATTAAAAGTTTAATTTTAAACTATTTATGCTATTTTTATGAAATTCATTGGCTGTACTTTAAAAACAAACAATTATTTTAAATATTTATAAAAATACTAATTCAGCAATATTTTTTTCCCTTAGAAAAAATTAACTAAAATTAACGAATAATTTCCAGCTTTTACATTTTTTATCAACCGTAACAATGCCGTATTGAAGCGATGTAATGTTTCAATTATTATCCCTTTGACGCGATTGGGATATAAATAAGAATAATTATACATCAATTTCTAAATTTCTGTAAACTTAGGAAAATGATTTTATCTATTATAATTTTGATTCGCTTCCTTTCTTTTGCGCAGATAGAGATTTTACGCAGATTGGAATTATATTTGTACTAAAATTAAAAAAAGTAGTTTGAAATTTTTTTCTCCATTCATATTCTGAATTGCATGAATAAATGATTTTGCAAATTAGCGAAATTTCATTGATGAATAACTGTTTCTCTTAGATCTAAGCAACTGCTGATTTGAAAAATTATTGTTTGGAAGTGCGCCGGGTTTGGAAGAATTTATCTTTAACGCAGAAAAATACACCGGAGTTACATAACCATAATTTTTTTTAATGCTGAATATGATATTTTTTACTTATTTTGATCTAAACTATTACAAAGTAATAACAAAAAGTACAAAAAATATGTTTAATAAAACTGTGTCAGAGGGTTAAATTATTATTTCCGTTGCGGTGTATTGAGTCCTATTTCCTATTTATGATCCACAAGTTAACGTGTTCGAGTATTGATCAAACGATAGTAGATTCTAGTATTTGTGCGTCATCATTCTTTCCCTCAGTTGTTTATTTTACTGCTGACGTTTGATAATTCGAAAATTTTACAATATGATTTTCATTTATAAAAAGATTGTGAATTTTGTGGTTTCTAAGTACTTTTCTTAAATTTAGATGTTAAATACCTGCTGCACCCAATGTAGATAAACTCGTGTACTAAAATCTAAAATTCTGGGAGAAACTATAATTTTTCCTAAATTAATACAAAATAATGAAAAAGTATCTCATTTTGCGGAGTATACTTGGTGGTGTAAACGAAAACAATAACTGGAGAAGGAGATTAAAATTTTGAACTGTACAAGATTCATAAACAACCTGATATTATTTAATACTTTAAAACAAATATGATGGATTGGGTGGCCTACGTGATTTGAATGAGCGATGACAATACAATAAAAAATTATATTGCTTTTGAGACAAACAGGAACAAGAAAACCGGAAGGCCGCAGTTGAGATGGGCCGATTCGGTGCAGTTTGATTTTCCTGCAATTAGTGAAAATAATTGGAGATCAAAGATGAATTGGGAATCGTTATGGAGAAATCTTCAGAAGAAGGCATTGGTCCACATTGGACTATCTGGGCAACTATGATGATGAATAAAAAGAATATGAAAAATATGCTTCATAAAAATTCCATTTCTCAAAGCTGTGGCCTTCCTTCATATAGACGTGTTGCGCCATTTTCGAATTTTGCTTAGAGGAGGACTTTTCCCTTAGCAAAACTTTTCTTAGCAATCAAGAACAACTGTTAAATTATCACAACAGCTATACGAACAACATATCATTCTCTAGAAAGTCTTATATCACACGAAAGAAGATACTTCGAAGAAAAACAAACAGTTAGTAAACGCTCAACTTCGTGAAATATGAGGCCACAAATCAATTTAATCCCCGAAAATCGGGGAGGCCATCAAAAAATGATGCATGAGTTGGGTTTTCAGAATGTTCACTCGCCATAAGGATCCTCAAAGGCGCCTTAAATAATTGAAATAGGATATCTGGAATGGTCTTATCGGGATTCTCATTAAAGGCAAAGCATTAAAAAGCCACAAGCGATCTGTCTATTGCTCCATTGTTGATCCATGATTTACGTCAGATTAACCTTATTGGGGGTGGAGTAGTTGGGACAAAAGGGTCCTGTTACTCTTATTGTGAGAGATCCCCAGTTAGCCGTCACAATGATGTCGTCAACGCACCCCCGCCTAACTACAGTCCGGAAGTTAAAAGTTTGTCGCAAGGCGTTTGTCATCCGGCCGATATTAATGGCGATATGGATATAGGGGTTGGGTTCATGAATCTGTGGTAGTTGATACGACCGGAAAATTGGCATATGGTCTCTATTCCAATTAGTGGTGGATATTATCACGATCACTTCCCCCCCCCCTTTTTTCCCGAGAGTGGTCGGTGTTGCCACTGATCGGGAATAAAGTAAGGTTGCTGTCTAATAATAAACTTTTTCAGGTAACGTGATGATTATATGCACTAATTTTTTGAAGGGATGAGGAGCATATGTTAATAGATCTTTTATTACTATTCAAAAAAGTATCATTATTATTTACAGTAAATAAAAATTTTAAAATTTGATTGTTGTAAGTTTTTGAATTCTATAAAAAAACCTTTCAGTCGCAATCAAGAAATTTCAGTCGTAGATACGAAATTTCAACATAGAAAGTTTTATCTTTGAAAATCCATATCTAGGTGACGTAAATAAACTAACTGTTGCCACCCAGTGAATACTAATTTAGAAATGCAGAGGAAATAATAAGGATGTAGAGCTCTAACTAAATTTTTTTATGAATTAATTTTCCTATTCAATTAATTTTTGCTCTCCAGCTTATTTCTTTAATTTTTTAATTCCAACTAAAGCCGAAATTGAGAAATTTTAATGCAAAAAGTTTTTCCTTTGTTCAACCACATTTGGGTGACGTAAATGAACTAACTGTTGCCATCCATTGAATACTAATTTAGAAATTCAGAGTAATAATAAAGATGTAAAGCTTAAATTTAAAAAAAAAATTACTAGTCATTCTGAATGAAGATGACTGAGTTTCAAGTTGATTTTCGGTTTACCGGACGTCGTGCCTGATGAGGTTAAAAAAAAAATAGTACGTGGAGTCCCTCCACGCGGAAGAAGTTAAACTTCGCAACCTACGACGTTAATTGTAGAAGAGTCAGCAGTCGTAGAAGGATCACTAGTTCTATTCAACGACTCTTTTTCCTGCTCCGCTCGCTTCCGTGCTCTGTAATCACGGTAATATTGTGCATTTTTCCCTCGTGGACCTCTTGAACCAGTGGAAGTGCTTGTGGTTGCCTCATCGTCTCGCCCTCGAAAATGTATTTATATTAATAATGTATGTGAATGCGTCATAATGTAATTTCAAAAGAGAAAACCTAACAATCATTTGATATTCACAAGAGACGTACCTTGACATAACCCTAAATCCGTCGCATTGTCCATGGGATTGTTTTCAATCATTTTTTACAATTGTTATCCACTAAATTTGAAAATAAAAAATACTACCCTATTAAATTATATGTGTATCAAAACAAACTAAAAAAATATTTATAGAAAAACAATACTTTTATGACTTATTATTTTTATGCTAGTGAGAACCAAAACAATATTAAATGAATGAGGGAAAACTGGATCCTACCACGTGATTTCCCGGCCAATGAAAATTTAGCGTTAAACGTTTAACGCAACCTTGTTGGAAGTCGCTTAAGAAGTATAACTTCAAAAAAACTTTGATGTTGTTTATCTGAAAAATTGATACTCAATTTTCCTTTTTGAAGTTATACTTCTTATGCGACTTCCAACAAGGTTGCGTTAAACGTTTAATGCTAAATTTTTATTGGCCGGGAAATCACGTGGTAGGATCCAGTTTTCCCTCATTCATTTCCATATTGTTTTGGTTCTCACTAGCATAAAAATAATAAAAGT